>NW_006408652.1:2286510-2299213 GCF_000296735.1 Chrysochloris asiatica | reverse complement strand
AGAGTGCTCCTTGGAGGCCAAGATGGCTAGGCTTCGTCTCTCATACTTTGGACACATTGTCCTGAGAGAACAGTCGCTGGAGAAGGATGTCATGCTGGCGTCAAGTGTGGTGGCAATAGTGAGGTTGGCCCAGGATCGGACATTGTCTCGTTCTGCTGTGCATGGGGTTGCTATGAGTCGGTTCCGACTCGATGGCACCTGACAACAACAACTGTTATTGCTGGTGTGAGATATGGCTAGTGATCATGAACATTTCTTCATATGTTTTTTGCCTTCCCAGATCTCCTTGGTGAAGTGTCTGTTCATGTCTTGTGCCCATATTTTAGAAATGAATCCCTTGTTTGATGTGTTGGTGCAAAAGATTTTTTCCCACTCTGTGGGTTCCCTTTTTACTCTTTTGATGAAATATTTTGATGTACATAAACTTTTAATTTTTAGTATGTTCCAATCATCTATTTTGTCTACTTTTGTTTGTGTACTTTTCAAAATGTTTGGTAGTCTGTATATTCCCTGTATTAGAACCCTCACATTTGTCCCTATTTTTTCATTGATGATTTTTGTAATTTTGGGGTTCACTCTTACGTCTTTAATCCATGCTGAATTGGTTTTTGTATAGGGCTTCAGGAAAAGGTGTTGTTTCAATATTTTGCTTATTGCTTTACAGTTCTGCCATCACCATCTGTTGAAGAGACTATCTCCTCCCCATTTAACATACCTAGGCACTTTGTTGAAAATCAGTTGGCTGTATGTGGATGGGTTAATTTCTGGATTCACAATTCTGTTCCATTGATCAATGTATCTTTCATTGTACCAGTATCAGGCTCTTTTGACCACTGTAGCCATGTAGTAGATACTAAATTGGGGAGTGAGAGGCTTCCAACCTTGTACTTCTTCTTGAGCACTGCTTTGCTTCTCCTGGGTCTCCTTTCTTTCTGTATTAAGTTTGTAATTGTCTTTTCCATCTCTTTGAAGAATGTTGCTGGAATCTATAGTATAGGTCCTTTGTTTCTCTGGTTACGTTTATTCTTAAATATTTCATCCTTTGGGTGGCTATTGTAAATCATATTGCTTTCCTAATGTCTTTTTCAGTAATGTCATTGTTACTATAGAGGAATCCAACTGAATTTTGTATGTTGATCTTACATTCCGCCACTTTGCTGAATCTTCCAGTGAAGTATAGAAACTTCTTTACTGAGTCTTTGGGGATTTCTATATATAGGATCATATCGTCTGCAAATATAGAGAGTTTTATTTCCTCTTTACCAGTTTGAATGCCTTTAATTTCCCTATCTTGCCATATAGCTCTGGCTAAGTCTTCCAAAACAATATTGAAAAGGAGTGGTGACAAATGGCATCCTTGTCTATTTCCCACTCTCAGAGGGAAGGCTTTCAGTTTCTCTTCATTAAGAGTGATGATGTAGGCTGTTGGTTTCATATATATGCTCTTGATTATGTTGATGAATTTCCCTTCAATTCCTACTTTGTTGAATGTTTTTTTATCAAGAATGGATGTTGGATTTTGTCAAATGCTTTTTCTGCATCAATTGATATGATCATGTGGTTCTTTTCCTTTTTCTTATTTATATGGTGGATTACATTAATTGTTTTTCTAATGTTGAACTATGCTTTCATCCCTTTTATGAAATCCACTTGATCATAATGTATTATTTTTTTGATGTGGTGCTGGATTCTGTTGGCTAGGATTTTTTTGGGAATTTTTGCGCCTATATTCATGAGGGATATTGGTCTGTTGTTTCCTTTCTTTGTGATGTCCTTCCTTGGTTTTTGTATGAGGATTATGCTTGCTTCATAAAAAATATTAGGAATTTTTCCGTCCTCTCCTATATTCTGTAATAATTTGAGTAGAATTGATGAGAGCTCTTCCCTAAATGTTTGGTAGAACTGAACAATGAAGCCATCTGGGCCTGGACTTCTTTTGAGTGGGAGTTTTTTGATGACCTGATCAATTTCTTCTTTTGTTATGTGTCTGTTCAAGTTTTTTATTTCACTCTGAATAAGTTTAGGAAGGTTGTGTTTTTCAAAAAATGTATCCATCTCTTCTAAGTTTCCAAATTTGTTGGAGTACAGCTCTTCATAGAATTCTGTTATTATACTTTTGATTTTGTTTGGTTCTGTTGTAACATCGCCTGTGTGGTTTCTAATATGAATTATTTGTGTCTTCTCCGTCTTTTCTTTGGTTAGGTTTGCCAGTGGTTTGTCAAGTCAATTGTATTAATCCTTTCAAAGGACCAGCTTCTTGTCTTGTTGATTCTTTCTATATTTTTTTCTGTTTTCCATCTCATTTATTTCTCTTATATTTAATACTTCTTTGTGTGTGTGTGACTGTAGGTTCCTTCTGTTGGTCCGTTTCTAATTGTTGGGGATGCGGTGTTAATGTGTTATTTTTGGTTCTTTCTTCTTTTTGGATGTGCACATTTATCTCAATAAATTTCCCTCTCAGCACTACTTTCGTCGTGTTCCAAAGATTTTGGTATGTTGTGTTTTCATTCTCGTCCATTTATAGGAACTTTATGAACTCATGTTTAATTTCTGCTTTTACCCAGTCACTTTTCAGCAGGTGTTGTTCAGTTTCCATGTATTTGACTTTATTTCCTTAGTCTTCTTATTGTTGATTTCTAATTTTATAGCATTGTGGTCTGAAAAGATGCTCTGTAATATTTTGATGTTTGTAAATTTATGGAGGCTTGCTTTGTGACCTAACAGAATGTCAATTCTGGAGAATGTTCCATTTGCACTGGAGAAGAAAGTATATTGTGCTGTTGTTGGGTTGAATACTCTGTAGACATTTATAAGGTCAAGTTGGTTGATTGTGTTGTTTAGTTCCTCTGTAACTTTGTCGAGTTTCTTTCTGGTTGTTCTATCCATTTTCTAAAGCTGTGTATTAAAATCACCCACTATTAACCAAAGGGTATACCCTGCAAGCTTGCCCCCTACACTATAACCCCCCCTCCCCAGTCTTCAGCACACAGTCGCTCTCCCTCTCTGGATATAAAGCCCTCAGCTACTCCATCGCTTCACGTCGTTGTCTCTGCCTCCATCTCAGGCATCACTGCTTCTCTGGGTAGGGTCCCGCTCTTGGCTCTTCTCGGTTGATGGTCCTAGGAACCTCTGCTCCTAGACTGGAAAGTTAATCATGCCCTTCCTTGCTATAAAACGTCTACCTTTACATTTCCAACCCTCACAATCAGTCCTGATAACAATTATTCACTATTGTATCACAAGAGACCCATCTCCATTTCATTTCATCAACTCTGCCTAGGCAGATTGGATACTACTCACTGGAGATTCTGCCTTCCTCCAGGCCCCCTGGTTCTAGATTCCCACTTGAAAGCTTTTGAGCCAGTCACTTCTTGCCCTTGTAGCCCTCCTCCCTCCCCCATTTTGGGTAGCCAATGTCCAAGTTGTCCAACCCTATCTACTCTGTGTGTGGAGGGGCTGGGAATGATTCTTGCTGTAAGAATTTGTTCTACCATTGACTCTTGATCATATGCTACCACTTGAAACGGTATAACATTGCCTTTTTTTTTTTTTTTTTTTGGTACAGTGACTGTGTGTTCCTTTCATCTTGTTTTGATGTTTTCTGCATCATTCAATATTTTGCCAATAGAATCGCTCAATATTGAAAATCGAGGTTTGAATTTTTTCTTCATTTCTCTCAGCATGGTTTTCTAACTCTAAATCTTTGCACATTTCATTGTAACATTTAACTTTGTCTTCATGAGCTCTCTCTCCTTTGAGGTTTTCTGCTTAGCTCTTTTACCTCCTCATTTCTTGCACTTGCTTTAGCTTCTCTACACTGGAGAGCATGTTATCAGAGTCTCTTCTGACATCCGTTTTGGTATTTCTATTCTTTCTTATCTTCTTAATGACCTTTTTCTTTTTTCCTGTATGATGTTCTTGATGTCATCCCACAGCTCCTCTGATCTTCGGTCTTTAGTATATAATGCATCCAATCTGCTATTTGATCTCTATTTTATCTCATCTCTAAATTCAGGTGGGGTATGTTCAAGAGCCTATCTTGTCTCTCATAGAATTGTTTTAATTTTCTTCAGCTTCAGCTGGAATTTGCATATGAACAACTGCTGATTTGTTCCACAGTCTGCTCCTGGCCTTGTATTGAATACTGATATAAAGCTTTTCCACTGTCTCTTTCCACAGATTGAGTCAGTTTGATTTATGTGTATTCCATCTGGTGAGATCTATCAGTATTCATCTTTTATGTTGCTTTAAAAAGGTATTTGCAATGAACAAGTTATTGGTCTTGCAAAACTCTATCATGTTATCTCTAACATCTTTTCTACCAACAAGGCCATATTTTTCAACAACTGATCCTTCCTCTTTGTTTCCAACCTTTGAATCCTAATTTCCAGTAATTATCAATATATCCTTATTGTATGTCTGATCAATTTCAAACTGAAGAATCTGGTAGCATTCTTCAATTTTATCATCACTAGTGTTAGTGGTTGCTCAGTAAATTTGAACAATAGTTGAATTTACTGTTCTTCCTTATAGGTTTATGAATATTATTCCATCACAGACAGAGTTGTACTTCAAGATAAATCTTGAAATGTTCCTTTGATAATGAATGTGACACCTTTCCTCTTCAATTTGTCACTTCCAGAATAGTAAACCATGTGACTTTTAGATTAAAAATGATTATTGTTGTTATTGTTATGTGCCGTGGAGTCGATTCCGACTCATAGCGATCCTGTACAGGGTTTCCAAGACTGTAAATCTTTATGGGAGCAGAAAGCCTCATCTTTCTCTCACGGAGCAGCTGGTAGTTTCGAACAGCTGACCTTGAGGTTGCAGCCCTATTCATAACCACTACGCTACCAGAGCTTTAATACCAGAATATTTCAGCTCACTCATGCCTAGGATAACAATGCTTATGCATTCCATTTCATTTTTGACAACTTTCAATTTTCTTAGATTCATACTTTTTACATTCCCTATTCTGATTATTAATGAAAGTTTGCAGCTGTTTCTCCTCATTTTGAGTTGTGCTCCTTCAGCAAATGATTGTTCCATTTGCGTCATCACAGTCAACTCTATTTTGAGTGTCTTCCAACCTGAGGGGCTCATGATGTTTCAGCACTGTATCTGACAATATTTTGGAGCCTTCATTATGCTTTAATATTCAATATTCTGGTGCTATGTGACAGTGTTCCACTGGCATTCATACGTTTTTCAGTGACTAAATATTCAGAAGTAGCCTGTCTCTTCTTCTCTCTAGTCTATCTTAGTCTGGAACTTTAGCTGAAACCTGTCCACCCTGGGTGATCCTGCTGGTATTGAAAATACCAGTGACATAGCTTCCATAATCACATCAACATGCAAACCACCACAGTACAACAAACTGACAATGGAGTGCAACAATAATTGGTATGTTTGTTATGTGATCTCAATGACTATCGATAGGGACTCATTCTCATTATCCATCAGACCCAGTAATACCTTTATCATCTTGGAGGCCACACACAGATGGAATCTTACTATTAATTTCCTTGTGAATGTCCCTTTTACCTCTTCAACTGATATATTTTTTTGTTTCGTTTTACAAATTAAATGATCTGGCTGTGTAGGGTAGCTTTATGAATACCTTTTCAATTAGCAGTATAATCCAGATGGTTGTAGCTTCATGATCTGAAAGTTCCTGTATTCAATTGGGTGCTGCAGCTGCCCAGTGTGGTTAGAGGATGGGAGCAGATGAAATGTGCTTCCTGGGCCATCATACCCAGAGTGTGGGACCATGTCTCAAACTGGCCTCAGTGCAGATGACAGGTTCATTTGAGCTTCATTGCACTCCACTGTGGCTCCCACTTTTAGGATTAAAATCCAAATGATAACATCAGCATTTTAAACTAGGAATCATTAATAACAGGTCAGTTGGTCATAATGAGAAGAATCAGTGCCATAGTGCTGCTTCATTTGCTTCATGCTTTATCAATAACTGATACCAGGGAAGAGAACTCACAGAAAAATTCCCATTCAAAGAAACAATTTATTAAGAACTCCCACCAAAAAGTGCATCTTGCCAAATTAGCAATCACTACAAAAAGGATTCTGTTCAAATGGAAGTTTAAGCCCACTTTGTATCTGACTGCACATACGTAATTATTAGGAATGAGATACTCAGCTATTGCAGCAATGTTTAAAAGGACTATCGTAAATCATATTCTTTTGTTTTATGAATCACAGATTTAAAATTACTAGTTGCTCACCACTGTGTATAAATAAGTGTATTAATTATGTAAACTACAATTTAAGCAGCTCAACCATTCCCTCAGCTCTACACTTAGACTAAGCCAGATAATCAACAAATTACGTATCTGCATTTTGGTGTGACACTACCAGTATTTATTGAAAGACACATAAGATTCAGTGCTGTAAATGTTATGCTGTATTAACTCATGTTTTATTTCCTAAAGATCGTAATTTTGATCAGTTCTCTAAGCTTCTGTAGTCATTGTCCTGATCTCATTCATTAACCCATGCCTGAGCAATAGCAACAGCTACACTATTCATATTAATCCATATTCATATTCTACTGATTATAGCATAAAACTAACCCAGATTGTATAACTCTTCTGATTCGAACCTAATAGTTTTCCACTACATTTAGAATAAATCTAAGTTTCTTACCATAGCCTCAAAGTCCCTTCCAAATCTCTCTACCATCATCCCCTACTGCTTTCTTACTTGTTCTCTATATTCTAATACTCTAACGTTCTATTATTGTTTTTCAAATTTGACATGCCCCTTACCACCTTCTAGATACATGAACCCTCTCAGATATTATGTCTGTTTTCAAAAGCTAGTTCATTTTGCACAATTCAAAACTGGGATCAGCTGTCACTTCTTCAGAGAAGCCTTTCATGATCAACCTAATTAAAGCAGGTATACCCTCCCTATCATTTGCCATATATTTCATTGTCACTTAGGAATATCTATGATTATTTTATACTTATATTTCTGTACTTTTGAATTGTCTATCTTCTTCTGGTGTGGCATGGTAGACTCAACACTGGATTGTGAACCACAAAGTCAGCAGTTCAAACCCACAGGGTGCTCCTTGGAAACCTTCTTCGAGTTCACTATGAGTTGAAACTGACTCAAAGGCTTAATAAAAACAATATCTTCTTCATTAGAATGTAAACCCCATAAAGGTAGCGATTTGTCTGTTGTATTCACCATTACATTTTTAGTATCTAGAACAGAGTTTGGTACATAGTAATTGTTTTTTAAAAATGCTATTAGTGATTGAAGGAATGATATAAGATATATAGTCAAGGTTTGAGTCAACTTGGCTGGGTTAGGATTCTTAGTGGTTTAGCAGTTAAACTGTAGCTATCATGTTTATGATGAGATCTAATATGACACAGTCAACCCCATAAAATGATCTGATGTGATTAGCTCTAATCTGATATAGTTATCCAATGTGTCCTACAGTCTCACTCCTTGATATTAATGAGGTCTGATGCAACCTGCATGATTAGGTTGCATCTTTTGCCAATCTCTTTTTTAGATATAAAAGGATAGCGATGTAAGCAGAGAAAGAATGACTCACTACCACCAAGACAGAATAACTGAGAGTGGAATGTGTCTTTTGGATCTGGGACTGCTGCAGAACTTAGATCTAGATCCTAGGTCTAGATCTAGATCTTAGATCTAGAGGAAGATTGATGCCAAGACATATGGAGAATTCTAAGGAATGCTGGGACTATTGATGCTGAAAAGAGACAAGGTATTTTCCCCAAAACCAGAACTCTGAATTTGGACTAAAACCTCTTAACCTGTAAGACAATAATTCTCTGTTTGTTAAAGCCATTCACTTGTAGTATTTCTATTCTAACTGTACTAGGAAACTAAGACATATGGCTATTCAGATATTTAGTACACAGATTCCTTTATATTAGTATGCTTGAGGTACAATAATATCTTGTTTCAGTAAGAGGAATAGCTGTCCATCACTAGAGCAATTGGACATAGGCAGATTTTTAGTTAAAATTCCTTAATTCCACTATTTGCAAAAATGTTGGGAACAATATTTGAGTAATGGTTGATGTTCAACCATTTTAAGAGGTAGCATATTATCAAGAGCCAATGATACTGAAGGAAGAAGTCCAAGGTTCATTGAAGGAACTGTCAAAGAACAAGGCACCAGGAATTGATGGAATAAAAAAGGAAAGATTTCAAGAAAGTGAGGCGGCACAGGAGGCACTCACTCATCTATGACAAGAAATATGGAAGACAACTATCTGGCCAACTGATTGGAAGAGATCCTTATTTGTGCCCATTCCAATGAGAGGTGACCCACCGGAATGCAGAAATCATCAGACAATCTCTGATATCCCATGCGAGTGAAGTTTTACTACAGGTAATACAAAAGTAGCTGCAACCATACATTGACAGAGAACGTCCAGAGATTCAAACTGGATTCAGAAGAGGACAAGGAATGAGGGATATCATTGCTGATGTCTGATAGATCTTGGCTGAAAACAGAGAATACCTGAAATATGTTTACATGTGCTTTATTGACCACTCAAATTGTGTGGATCATGACAAGCTATGGACGACATCGAGAAGTGTGAGTATTACAGAGCACTTAATTGTGCTCATGAGGAATCTTTACCTGGACCAAGAGGCAGTTGTTTAAACAGAACAGGAGAATACTGAATGATTTAAAATTAAGAAAGATGTGCCACAGGGTTGTATTCTTTCACCATAATTATTCAACATGTATGTTAAGCAAATAATCTGAGAAGCTGGGTTATATGAAGAAAAATGTGGTGTCACAATTGAAGGAAGACTCATTAACAACCTGCAATATATAGATGATACAACCTTGCTTGCTGAAATGAAGAGGATTTAAAATACTTGCTAATGAAGATCAAAGAGCACAGCCCTCAGTATGGATTGCATCTCTATGTAAAGAAAACAAAAATCTTCACGACTGGACCAATAAACAACATTCTTACCAACGGAGAAAAGATTGAAGTTGCCAAAGATTTCATTCTTTGTGGATCAACAATCAACACTCATGGAAGCAGCAGTCAAGAAATCAAATGATGTATTGCTTTAAGCAAATCTGCTGCACAAGGCTTTTTAAAGTGTTGAAGAGCAAAGATGTCACCTTGAGGAGTAAGGTGCGCCTGACCCAAGCCATGGCATTTTCAATAACCTCATATGCATGCGAAAGCTGGACGGTTAATAAGGAAGACCATAGAAGAATTGATGCATTTGAGTTATGGTGTTGGAGGAGAGTATTGAAAATGCCATGCATGGGCTGCCAAAAGTACCAATAGATCCATTTTGGAAGAAGTGCAGCCGGAGAGCTCCCTGTAGGTCAAGATCACCAAACTTGGTTTCTTATACTTTAGACATATTTTTAGGAGGGACAAGTCGCTGAAGAACGATATCATGTTTGGTAAGGTGTAGGGACAAAGAGAAAGAAGAATACCCCCAGCGACATGGATTGGCAAAGTGGGAACATCAATGGGCTCAAGCATAGTAACAATTGTGAGGTTGGCCCAGGACTGAGCCAACAACAAGGGCTTTCATTCAATGGAGCATGTTGTCAGCTCATACTGGATCGTAAGAGCCGATTTGATACATCTCTCCTTAATTCAAAGTTCAATGACCATGTTGTTGTTGTTGTTAGGTGCCATCAAGTCAGTACTGACCCATAGCGACCTTATGCACACCAAAACGAAACACTTCCAGATCCTGGGCCAACCTCACTACTGTTGCCACGCTTGAGTCCAGCGATGTTGTCACTTGACCAATCCATCTTGTTGGGGTTCTTTGTTTTTTTCTCTGACCCTCCACCTTACCAAACATGATATACTTCTCTAGTGACTGGTCCCTCCTGACAATATGTCCAAAATATGAGAGATGAAATTTGGCCATCTTGGCCTCCAGGGAGCAAGTTTCAGTGTCTCTTCCAACATCCATTTTGACCTTTTTCTTCTTTCTTGTCTTCTTAATGACTTTTTGCTTTCTTCCTGTATGATGTTCTTTATGTCATTCCAGAACTCTTCTGGTCTTTGGTCTTTAGTGTTTAATATATCAAATCTGTTCTTCAGATGATCTCTAAATTCAGGTGGGAAATATTGAAGGTCATATTTCGGCTCTCGTGGACTTGTTTTCATTTTCTTCAGCTTCAGTTTGAATTTGTATATGAGTAATTGATGATCTGTTCTACAGTCTGCCCCTGGCCTTGCTTTCACTGATGATATGGAGCTTTTCCATTGTCTCTTCCCACAAATGTAATCGATTTGATTTCTATGTATTCCATCTGGTGAGGTCCATGTGTATAATTGTCTCTTATGCTGTCTAAAGAAGGTATTTAAAATAAAAAAGTCATTGGTTTTGCAGAATTCTATCATGTGTTCTCCAGCATCGTTTCTATCACCAAGTCCAAGTTTTCCAACTACGGATCTTTCTTTGTTCCCAACCTTTGCATTCCAATCACCAGTAATGATCAGTACATCTACTGCATGTTTGATCAATTTCAGATTGAAGAAGTTGTACCTTATTACTGATCTGGATATGTTCTTTTTAACAATGAATGCAACACCATTCCTCTTCAACCATGTGGTTGTCAGATTCAAAATGGCCAATAACAGTCAATTTCAGCTCACTAATGCTTAAGATATTGATGCTTATGTGTTCCATTTCATTTTTGACAACTTCCAATGTTCCCAGATTCATACTTCGTACATTCCATGTTCTGATTGTTAATGGATGTTTACAGCTGTTCCTCTTCATTTTTATTTGTGCCCCATCAACAAATGAAGTTTCCCGCGGGCTTTTCTCCTACAGGCTTTGCCTCATTCGTGTCATCACGGTCAAGTCTACTTTTAAGGAGGCAGCTCTTCCCCAGTTGCATTCTGAGTGCCTTCCAACCTGAGGGTCTCATTTTCCGCCACTATATCTGACAGTATTTTTTTTTTGCTATTCATAAGATTTTCAGTGACTAAATATTTGGAAGTAGTTCGTCACTGTTTCTTCTTAGTCCGTCTTCGTCTGGAAGCTCATCTGAAGTCTGTCCACCATGGGTCACCCTTCTGGCTTTTAAAATACCGGTGGCATAGCTTTCAGAATTATAGAAACTCACAAGCCACCACAGTACAACAAACTGACAGGTGAGTGGTGGCCGTTTTGTAGTTTGAAATTGCCCATGGAATTGGCAAACTGTACAAATCAATATTTTGTTATCAGAGAGATCACTAGATGCATTTTTAGGTTGTTCTTTTTCTTTTCCATATTTTGTCTTTGCCTATCTACTTTGTTTTATTGGGACATACAATATGCAATATGCATCTTTGTAAATAAACTTAAATATTTTCTTTTCAAAACAGGACTAAGAATATATATATCACTTAAATATAGTAATTATTGTTGTTGTGTGCTTTTGAGTCGGTTCTGACTCAGTGACTCTCTGTAGGGTTTCTGAGAGTGACTGGTGGGTTGAACTTCCTGCTTTGTGGTTAGCAGTCCAGTGGTTATTCTATAATGCCACTTCAGAGTTCAAATATAATAATAATGGTGGTGGTAGTGGTTGTGTGCCCTAAAGTCTGATTTGACTCTTAGTGACCCTAGATAGGGTTTCTGAGACTGTACAGCTTTATGGATACAAAAAGCCTCATTTGTCTTCTGCCGTGAGCACTTGGTGGTTTCCAACTGCTAATTTAGTGGTTAGCAGTCCAATACAATCCAGCATGCCTCTGTTGTTGTTGTTGTTGTTAGGTGGCATTGAGTTAGTACTGACTCATAGCAACCCTTTGCACAACAGAATGAAACACTGCTCGGTCCTGGGCCAAGCTCACAGTTGTTGCCACACTTGAACCCATTGATGCTGCCACTTTGACACTAGTGCTTCTTAGATGTAATAATGTTATTGTAGTTCTTCAATGTGTTATAGATATAAATACTCTGTTTTTAGACTAGAGATAATTAATGAAACTTATAATTTTATAATGTTTTATAATTTATAATAACCGTGTGAGGTACATGTTCTAGGGTTCATTATCTGTCTATAGCAGATGTAAAAACTAAGGCTCAGAATTTGTTCAAGTGACTTTCTCAAGCACAGGAGGCTACAATAGTTTTTCTACATTCAACGCCTGAGCCTACTGCACTCTACCCCAAAAAAGTAATGGAGCTAGAAAATAAGGACAAGAACATCAAGATCAAATACATTTTGTTTATAAAGTATTATGATCACTTAACAGACCTATTAGACCATAGCCATCCAAGTATGTGTTTTCCCTTTTCAAGTAGGCCTCTTGGATAACTTCAGACCTATTCATTCCCTACCATTGTTGCCCAAAGCTTTCTAGAATGTCTCTTTGGAAAGTCCCCTCAGAACTAATTCTCTAGCCACAAAGAAATTAAGTTTCATTTCTTTTTAGTTTCAAATCCTGAAGTATTATTAACTAGCTTTACTGACAATTCATCAAATTCATCAATTCATCAAAAGCAGGAAGGCTCCAAGTAAAATTTGGCTGCTGATATTAATGAAATTCCCAGTTAGCAATAGCATATGCCTGTCATGGAGACTTGTCAATAGAATTTAAGTTAATTTCCTAAAGGGATTCCAGAAATATTCTGTTCATTGCCAGCAGTGATGGAACTTCCCGAGTTGTCTGTTTCATTAATTGGAAACACCTTACTT
>NW_006408652.1:2285286-2286410 GCF_000296735.1 Chrysochloris asiatica | reverse complement strand
TCATCCTATCATATTTTATTTCATTGCAATTATTACAATCCCCTCCACGCATCATCAAATAACCCCAAAGGGTACACCACACACGCCCGCCCCCTCCCCAGTCACCAGCAGACAGCACTTCACCCTCCATGAATCCAGTGTCCCCAGCTGCTCCATCTGTCCACGCCATCATCTCTGTCTCCATCCCTGGAATCACTGCCTCTCTGGGTAGGGTACCACTCTCCATTCTTCTCGCTCGATGATCTCAGAGATCTCCACTCCTGGGCTGTAAAATAAATCACGCTCCTCTTTTTGTCAAAAAAAACAGCTACCTCTATATTTCCTAGCCACACAGTCAGTTCTGATGGCAATTATTCACTATTGTAGCACAAAAGTCTTATCCCCATTTCCTTTCATCACCCCAGTACCAACAGACTGGAAATCATTCAGTGGTGATTCTACCTTTCCCCACCCCATCTGGAACTAGGCTCCCTCTTGAAAGCTTATAAGCTAGTCATCACTTCTTGCCTTTATAAGCCCCCTCATTTTGGGTAGCCAATGTCTATGTTGTCCATCCCTGTCAACCCTGTGTACCGAGGGGGTGGGAGTGATCCTCACTGTAAAAATTTGTTCCCTTTTTTGAGCTACTACATCCATAAATATAGGTAAAGTTCATCAAATTGTAGCAGGTTCCTCTTTTTTCCCCCTCTTCTTTCTTCTTCTAGTCTGATCATCCAGCCATTGAAGCCAGGTCAAGTGGGTACCACATGCAAGTATGGGTGTTCTTGTGCATCTCCCCTCACTTAATATCAGCTAGATGCTTCACTCTCCACTCTAGACCTCTGTGGCCATGTCACTGTCTCTGGGCCCAGGAGTCCCCTAGTCTTGCGGTACTGCTGGTCATCCAGGTCTCTGCCCAGGTTCACAGGGGTCTATTGAATATGGTTGGGCTTAGCTTGCAACTTCATTGTTGTTTTTGCCCCCTCTTCCCTTATCAGTGACCAATGTGGTCACCAGCCAGACCACAAGCCTTCTCATGTATTCCCCATGAGTCTCAGTATTGGGAGGAGGTTTGCTCTGAGGGGTCCCAACCACTTGCCTTGATGGCTCCCGGGTGAGCAGCTTACTTGTTCTTGTAGTAATCA
>NW_006408652.1:2276944-2279879 GCF_000296735.1 Chrysochloris asiatica | reverse complement strand
CATAAAGATATCTGGGGTCATGGTTATTCTTTTCAAACATATTACCTTTAGTCCTTCCTCCACATTGATTGGAGCAATAGATATCTAACTTCCATCCTACAAATACAAATGTTGTTGCTATTAAGTGCCATCAAGTCAATTCTGATTCATAGTGGCCCTGTCTAGGGTTCCAGAGGAGTAACTGGTGAGTTTGAATCACCAACCCTGTGATTCAAACTGTTCTTGTGGTCCAGCGCATTATCATGCAGTTCTACACCAGGATTCCACAGATATATCAGAGGTAGGAAATCTGGGTTTCTAAGTTATGAGAAAAACTGCTGGCTATATCCAATTTCTAGTGAAGAAATGATGTGCTATGAGGATGTTGGAGAGCAATGACATTCTGCTGGATACTTTGCAGATCACACAGAAAATACAACTCCTGCCCACTCAGTTCTAGCAGTAAGTATCTTTGGTTTCAATGTAGGCAAACTTTAGAGGGCGGGACTGTTATCAAAGGCTTCCTAAAAGTATTAAGTGGATCATTAACAGCAGATCTAAAGTCAAGAAAAGCAAGATGCTATGCACACTTACCAATCTGTCTTTGACAGCTCCCAAACAGTCTTTCCAGCATCCACTATGTGACTCCTAGGCTGTTAACATGCTCTTCTGCACCATCCATCTACTTAGCATTCAGCTTTGCTAGCTTCTTAGAGTCAGCAAACATATATGTGCCTGTTTTTTATGTCACCTTCCTCAAAGACTAGCATGGGCTAGAAAAGAAAGACACAATAGACAGGCAGCAGTTCAAGGGTGACTTCCTTGACTAAGAATGCAACCTACCTCGTCAGAAGAAGCAATGATGACCTCTGAGGCAACATCTGTGGGTTTTTGCAC
The DNA here is from genome assembly GCF_000296735.1 of Chrysochloris asiatica. Classification (NCBI taxonomy): domain Eukaryota; kingdom Metazoa; phylum Chordata; class Mammalia; order Afrosoricida; family Chrysochloridae; genus Chrysochloris; species Chrysochloris asiatica. The sequence goes on along the minus strand of NW_006408652.1, from coordinate 2,279,003 downwards.
ACTGGGTTTACATGCTTACCTCAAAAGCAAGAACAGTGGTAGGTAGTCCATAATTATTAGGATTAAATGAGTGATTCAGTAAGAAATAAAACAGTAAATTCTGCCTTGAAGGGAATTTGTGTGCTCAAGAAAGCAGCTGGGATAACCGTGTAAAGATATTTACAGAAGGTCTAAGGTTAACTTTGATGTTAAAGTACCACAGTGAAATCCAATTCAGTTTTCCATTGGGGAGTTCTCTGAGAATTTTCTAAATTGAGCAAGGCTACTGTTTTGAACATCTAAAACACTAAGTTTGATTATCTTGATTGGAACAACATCCTTGGTTTTAACTATTAAACATAAGGGATAATGAGAAAACTGGGCAAGAGAGAAAGATAAGAGTACCTTATAGGAGTCCAGTCTTTTTCTTTTTTCTTTCTTTTTTTTTTTTTCTCTCTCTATGCATTTGGGGCGTCTTGGTGTGGCACCACAGGATAAGCACTCAACTTTAAGGTTGGTTTGGATTGCAAGATCGGCAGTTCAAACTAAACAATTTCTAATTGGAAAACCTATAGAGGGTTGTTATGAATAGGAACTGACTCGATGGCACTTAACAACAACAATTTTTTTGGGGGGGTGAGTGGGAATTTACACAGAAACACTTAGAAATATACAATAATTTAAACAATCAAAGGGCACATTCTGCAAGCCTACCTCCTGACCACCAGCACATAACCCCTCTCTTTCCATGAGTCCAAAGCCCTCAGCCTCTTCCACTTTCCATGTCCCCATCTCTGCCTCCATCTCTGGTGTCACTGTTTCTCTGGATAGGGTCCTGCACTTTGCTTGTGCTATTCTCCCTTGATGGTCCTAGGGTCCTCTGTTTCTGGACTGTAAGATTAACTACTCCCACTTTTTTTGTTTCAAAACTTCTACTTTTGCATTAACAACAATTCATTTTGAGGAATCCTGGCATGATTCTGTAGGATAAGCACAGGATTGTTAACTGCAAAGTAGGTGGTTAAAAATCACCATTCCTCAAAAACCCTATACAGGGTCACTATAAGTAGGAACTGACTTTATGACACTTAATAACAACAACAACATTCATTTGGAAATCTTTTCCCAATAAATACAGAAAAATAAAGAGTAATACTCATTTGGAAAGGGAGATAAATCAAAACCTCTAAACTACCACAGTTTTCACCAAATGTAGTCTACTTTGTCACATTTGTTGTAGGTACCATAAAATTAGTTCCAACTCATCGTGAGCCCCAGTACAAACAAATAAAATACTCTCCAATCCTGTACCATCCTCAGAGTCCTTGCTATGTTTGAACCCATTGTTGCAGCCAGTATTATCAATCCATCTCACTGGGAGTCTTCCTCATTTCTGCTGACCAAGTCGTAGTGTGGTGCTGTTGTATAAGCACTGAACTGCAAGGTCAGTTTGAAACTCAAAATTGGTGGTTTCAACTCACCAGCTGCTCCTCAAGAGTCACTGTGGCTCAGAACTGACCCAACAGCACTTAACAGTACCACCAAGCATGATGTCCTTCTCTAAGAACTAGTCTCCTTTGATAACCTGTCCAGAGTATTTGAGATGAAGTCTAGTCCTTATTTCTAAGCAGTATTCTGGCTGTACTCATTAGATAATGTTACTCCATATAGAATATGTTGAATAAAGGTTTCTTTTAAATATTCCTTTGGAATCCATGAGGATTTCTAATTAGGAGCCAGCTGGCACCTCTTTTTGTAGTTGAAATGTTAATGACAAATAGTCACATCTATTCATGTATATTCATCTATTAATCTATTCATGCACAAGACCTTTTTAAAGTGTTGAAGAGCAAAGATGTCAGCTTGAGGACTAAGGTGCGCCTGACCCAAGCCCTGGTATTTTCAATAACCTCATATGCATAAGAAAGCTGGACAGTGAATAAGGAAGACTGTAGAATAATTGGTGCTTTTGAGTTATGGTGTTGGAGGAGAATATTGAAAGTGCCACGGGCTGACAAAAGAACCAATAGATCCGTTTTGGAAGAAGTGCAGCCAGAGTGCTCCTTGGAGGCCAATATGG
>NW_006408652.1:2273718-2276326 GCF_000296735.1 Chrysochloris asiatica | reverse complement strand
GGACAAATATGCATAACATTAAAGGGTAAGTACAAGTTATTTTTAAGTCCGTTGTTCATAACAGGGGGAATTATAGTACATTGTCCATAGCTGCTTTTTCAGAAGGGCAGAAATCAGTAGTGTGATCCACAAGCCTATCATTTGATCCTTCACAGAAAAACATTCTTCAACTGCTGTAGGATCAGCACTGAACTATGAATCACAAGGACAGCAGTTCAAACCCATTAACTGCTCCTTGGAAACCCTATACAGGGTCACTATGAGTCAGAACTGACTCGATGGCACTTAGCAAGTATTTTTGTATATAAATATACTAATAGGTGCTTAATGTAAACATAATAATAAGTCGTTAAGTGTGGCACTGTCGTTTAAACACTTGACCACTAGGTCACTTTGAACCACAAGGTCAGCAGTTCAAACTCAACAACTGCTCCTCAGAAACCATACACAGGGTCGTTATGGATTGCAATGAAAAATAACAACATATATAAACATAATGTCTCTGTTTAGTGCTGTCAAGTACGTTCCTATAATGCAAACATACTTCTTGTTGTTAAGTGCTGGTTCCCATTCATCGTGCAACCCTGTATAGGGTTTCTGAGGAGCTGCTAGTGAGTTTGAACTGCTGACCTTGTTATTCACACTCTAGTGCTAATCCTATTGCACCATACCAGGAGTCTACAAACATAATAGTAGGTGCTTAGTAAGCATCTGTTAATGAATGAAAATTCATTTCTATATTCATTCCAACAAGTATTGATTGACCATTACAGTGCAGTGAATAACTTCTTATGGCCCTTCTAACCATGACCCTTATGGACTCCTAGTATTGAATTGTTGGGTAAAAGCAAGACTGCAAAGTCCATTAGAAGCAGAAGGTCAGTGGTTCCAACTCACCAGTTGCTTCTCAGAAACCCTATACTGCATCACTATGAGTTGAAACCAACTCAACAGAAATTAACAACTGCATTATGTTTAAAGGTAAGTACTGGGGATACTTATTGTTGTTGTTGTTAAGTGCCATCAAGTCAGGTCTGACACATAGTGACAGCTGGTGAGTTTAAACCTCTGACCTGGTATTTCAAACCAACCTTGCTGTCCAGAGCTTATCCTATGGTGCCACACTGGAAATATAGTGAAAAATAAAACACCACCACTGCTTCTCAAGTTGCTTGTGTTTATGTGTGAAAGGCAGGCAAGTAAAAGGAAATTTACAGTGTAACACAATACAGATACAGGAGGAGTAAGAGAGGTTGGAGTAATCACAAGTACCTGTGAAAACACTTTAGAGGAGGCACAAGATCTTCTATGGAGCCCAAGGGATATTTCTGAAACCTGAAGAATGAGGAGTTAACCATGTGAATAGGAGGAAGAATTCCAGATCTAGAGAAAAACATGGAAACAACCTTGTCATACACATATGAAATCGAAAGAGATCCAGAAAACTTACAAGTCAGATATGTTTGTTCTTCTGGTAGTCCATGGAATTCTCAATATTCTTTGCCAACACTAAAATTCAAAGGCATAATTTCTTCTTCAGTCTACCTTATTCACTGTTCAGCTTTGCATATATATGTGATGACTGAAAATACCATGGCTTGGGTCAAGTGCATCTTTGTCCTCAAAATGGCATCTTTACTTTTTAACTCTGTAAAGAGGTTTTTTGCAGCAAATTTGCCTATTGAAATATGCAATTTGATTTCTTGACTGCTGCTTCCATGAATTGATTATGAATTTAAGTAAAATGAAGTCATTGAAAAATTCAATCTTTTCTCCATTTATCTTGATATAGCTTATTAGTACAGTTGTGAGGGCTTTTGTTTTGGGTTGATGCATAATCAATACTGAAGGCTGTAGTCTTTGATCTTCATCAGTGAGTGCTTCAAGTCCTCTTCACTTTAAGCTCACAAGGTTGTATCATCCGCATGTCACAGGTTGTTAATGAGTCTTCCTCTGTATAAAAGGTATGTTTTACCTCCTCTGCCTTCACAAGGTGGGAGGAGGTCAAACCCAGTATCAGTCCAAAGCTGATTCCTATGAGGTTTAAATTTTATCTGCCTGCCTCCACCCTCCAACTTTGCTTACCAGTTCAGATACAAGCTGCCCCTGCCAGAGCACTCTACTTTTCAGCAGGGTTCAATAATTCATTGCAATAGCCACACAGATCTCACAGACTAAACTTACAATTTTTGGATTTATTAGGGAAATGAACAGGTTACAATTCAGTATTAGAAGGAGTCTGGTTATAGTTCTTTAGTCAGGGCAATGTCTTCTATGTTGCAACCACAGGCATTCCTCTCTCTGACAATTGGCCTGAGCTCTACCCTGCTTAGGCAATGTTAAAAAACTCTTTAAAAGTTGTTAGTAAATACCCAAAGGCATGTCACTCCTCTGTAAGCCTCAGGCCAAAGTCATTAGACTTTAGTTCTATGAGCAAGCAACCCAAGCTCCAAAGATTAAGTGCCTGGAGGGTGCTTCATTCCACATGAAGCCTTCTGACCAAAGCTTTGTTGTTGTTAGGTGCCATCAAGTCCAATGAAACACTGCCTGAACCTAGGCCAACCTCACTACTGTTGCCACTTGGCCAATCCATCTGGTTGGGGCTTTT
>NW_006408652.1:2271504-2272938 GCF_000296735.1 Chrysochloris asiatica | reverse complement strand
GCGTTCCATTTCATTTTTGACAACTTCCAATTTTCCCAGATTCATACTTTGTACATTCCATGTTCTGCCTATCAATTGATGTTTACAGCTGTTTCTCTTCATTTTAACACAGATTATAGAAATATTTTCAACCTTATGTTAATATTAAGGAAAATAAGACATTGCAAATATGAAATAAAACAAAAATCTTTGCCAATATTATGGTACATTTCAAATGCCTAGTCCAAATACAATCACATAGTGGAAATCAGATAAACAGTAGGTGTCTTGCTACTCTCCCTCTCTTCTCAGCTCATGTCATTTTATATAACAAGGGGAGCAGAGATTCTCCCAAAGGAGAATCATTAGCATTGGCATACCTGCCAGTTTTTTTTAAACACAAATATTAGAGCATGTAACTCTGAAAACCCTAATGATCTTATTGCACAAAAATGAAAATACCAGGACATGTGCTTTTATGGCTCTGTCATATCAAATACCAAGGAAGATTACTTTGCATTGAATTATATTAATTGGTGGTAATTTTGTGCCATGTATAGGGTTTCCAAGGCTATAAATATTTTCAGGAGCAAAAAACCTCATCTTTCTCCTGCAGAGTGATTGCTGGATGTGAACTGCTGACGTTGCAGTTTGCAGCCCCTCTCGTAATCCACTATGATACCAAGGGTCCCACACCACTTGCCTTAGCTCCAGACCTACAGCATACAATTTCAATTGCATGTGTCCATCATTAATGGGAAACGTCAGCTTCTAGTACATACCCATTACTTGACGAGTACCAACAGGTACAGGTGGGCCTAATCATCTGTTCTGAGATGCCTTATGGATGGCAACAAGATATTGCATAATCTTGTTGCATGAATTTTGCACTAACACAGTTTCCAGGAGGAAGAAAGTTAAATCTAAAATCTAAAAAGTATTTACAAAATTAAACTGGTATTAACATCAAATTCAAGCAAAAAGGCATGTTTCTATACCTATTGATTCTTAACATCTAGAAAAACAGTTACCTTTCTGTATTGAGTGCTATTTTTATATTCTTTATTCAGAGCGGCGTAGCTGTTTGTGTATGTGTGTGTGTGTGTGTGTGTGTGTGTGTGTGTGTATGCATGTGTGTATGATTGAGGGATGGTGTATCCTAGACATTTCTTTTTAAGATAATTCTTAATATTTGAACATTTTGTTGTTATTACAAATAAGATCTAAATAGTTACTCTTGATATATGGGAGTAAGTCAGAAAGTATTGCTGCTACGGTTCCAGTTCATACCTACACAGGCTTATTACAAAGATATGTTTAAACAAAACTCTGCAATCAGTGGATGGCTGCAGACAAGTTTTCTGAGTAATATACTTGTCTTAATCTTTCTATGGTGCCTTCAAATAAAAGGCCCTAGCAAAATACAAGTAGGCTTCAAAAATTTCTTGGAAAATT
>NW_006408652.1:2268612-2270864 GCF_000296735.1 Chrysochloris asiatica | reverse complement strand
GGTTAAAGAGATGGAAATACCACTTCCAGAATTATATAGACTTAGATGGAGGATATATTTAGAAAGAGCAACTTCATATTTTGATATTTCTGTTTCATAAAGATTTCTACGATTCAGTAGCAATACTTTTTAACTTACCCCTGTCCAGGAAAATATTCACTTTTGGAGAAATGTTATTAGTCACTTTCAGGATCTTATTAGCTTTAATAGTTTTCCAGATCCTCTCTTAGTTTTTCAGATCTAGCAGTTTTCAGATACTCAGATGTTAAAGGTTGAGGGATAATAACTGTCAAAAATTATCATACAGTGCTTTTCTTTCTAATATATCATTTCTGTATCTTTTTCAACCAACTGCTCCTTGGAAACCCTATACAGGATCACTATGAATTGGAACCGACTTAACAGCACTTAACAACAACAGTAGTTCACTGAGAGATTCCAAAGTACTCATAATACTTTGATAGAAGGATTTCTTATCCTTGATTTTAAAAAGAATATTTCTGATTTACCCTTAAGTAAGTTTTCATTTGAAACAGGTACATGTTAAAATTTTAATAAAGAAGCAACTTTTATTACTAGTATATTAAAAGGTATAAAAACTATTAAACATTGTATTTCTATAACCATAAGACCATATGCTTTTAGTTTTATGACCTAGATATACGCTAATTTATATTAAGACTGTCAGATAGTAATCAGGGCTTGCACACAAACAAACATAAGTCCTATTCAGTAGTCTTGGTGTGGTACTGTAGCATTGGACTGCTAAACATAATGTTGACAGTTAAAACCCACCAACTGCTCCTCAGAAACCCTATACAGGGTTCCTATGAGTCAGAACTGCTCAACAGCACTTAATAACAACAACAATTGTTAATTTAAGGCACCCTGGTTGTTGTTGTTGTTATGTGCAGTAGAGTCCGTTCCAACTCATAGCAACCCTGTACAGGGTTTCCGAGGCTATAAATCTTTACGGGAGCAGATAGCCTCATCTTTCTTCCATGGAACAACTGGTAGTTTTGAACTGCTGACCTTGCAATCCGCAGCCCGATTCATAATCACTGCACTACCAGAGCTCCTTGTGGATTTATGAGCTGGACTGCTAACCACAAAGTTAGTAGTTTGATTCTACCAGCTGCTCCATGGGAAAAAGATGAGACATTTTGCTTCCATAATGTCTCAGAACTGACTCCATGGCACAAAACCACCACCAACATAATTTAACAGTCTTAATGTGGCATTTTAGGATAAGTGCTGGACTTCTAACTACAAGGTTGGTTGTTGTAACCCACCAGCCACTCCTCAGAGACCTTATACAGGATTGCTATGAGTCGCAACTGATCAACGGCATTTAACATCAACTTTATTAATGTAAACTCACCAGTTTCTTCAGAAGATTTTTTCTTCTATTTACGAGTGACATAAAATTATAGTTGTATATGCATTTGTGTGTGTGTGCCACATACAAAGATAGACATAGACAGAGCATACAGTCCCTTTATTAAGCTTTAAGCTTTGTTTAAGAGTTTTGACAGAGTTTATTTGTGCAATACCTTTGTTACTGTTGTTAAGTGCTCTCCCATCACTTCAGACTCATAGCAGCCCGGTGTAGGGTTTCTGAAGAGTGACTGGTGGGTTTGAACAGCCAATCTTGCAGTTAGCAGTCAAGTGCTTACCAGATACCACAAATTTACCTATTGGAAGTGTACAGTTCAGTGGATTTTAGTATAATCACAGACTTGTACAACAAATACCATTACATAGCCTTAGAACCTTTTCATTACTCCATAGTAAACCTCACACTTGAGTTTTCTTTAACTTATTTTGAAATAATATCAGACTTTCACTTTAGTTTCAAAAAAAGTACAGAGTTCCCATAGATCCTTCCACCTGTTCTCCTAGATGTTCACATTTTATATAAACTTGCTGCTGTTGTTGGATGCCATCCTATTGCTTCTGACTCAGAGTGATCCTATCTATGCACAACACAATGAAACACTGCCTGGTCCTGAGCGAATCTCACAATTGTTACCATGCTTGAGCCCATTAATGCTACCACTTTGCCAATCCATCTCACTGGGAGTCTTCCTCTTTTTCTCTGACCCTCCACCTTATTAAACATGATATCCCTCTCCAGTGAATGGTCCTTCCTGACAATGTGTTTGGAGTATGAGAGATGAAGTCTAGCCATCCTGGCCTCCAAGGAGAGCTCTGACTGTACTTCTTCCAACACAGATCTTTTTATTTTTATT
>NW_006408652.1:2259374-2261154 GCF_000296735.1 Chrysochloris asiatica | reverse complement strand
CCACAAGGTAAATGGTTCAAAGTCACCAGGAGCTCCTTGGAAACACCAAACAGGGTTGCTCTAATATATAGTTGATAAGTGTCTTCAAGTTGGTCTGACCTGTAGTGACCCTGTATGGGGTTTCTGAGGAGCAGCTGGTGAGCTTGAACCACTGATCTTGTGGTATAAACCAACCTTGCAATCCAGAGCATTAACCCACAGGCCACACCAGGACTCTCTTTATATATAACATAAACATGGCATGGCACTGTAGGATAAGCACTCAACTGCAAGGTCAGTTTGAACTGAAAGGTCAGCGGTTCAAACTCATCAGCCGTTCCTCAGAAACCCTATGCAGAGTCATTCGGATTCAGAACCAACTCAACTGTATCTAACCACAACACACACACACACATGCATTTAGATTTTTCTCCTAATCAGAAACTATATCCTGAGAATTCCTGAACATGAATTGCAACCTATTACTTCTCTAATATATTTGTGAGAAGAAAATCTACATCAATTTAGTTATTTTCTCTCTGTATTTACTGACTTAGGAGCTAAAACTACAAGTTCATTTTAAACTGTTATTTTCCAGTCTTTTAATGCTTTAATTTTCTTCACCTTGGGGGCATTTGTAGCACATCTTCATGCTTTTACTTTTCTCCAGAAGGTATATGAGGAACATAATTTTTGAGCACTTAATATATCTGAAAGTGGAATTTTTCTCTCACTCATGGAAGATAGCTTAATTGTATTTTTAATTCTGGTGTCACACATTTTTCTCTTCAAACCTTATAGAAATGTCACCAGTCCCCTCTTGTCACTTACTGTGGTTGGAGGGTGAATAGCATGATTTATGTCCTATTGTGGACAACCTGTGTATTTTGTTTTTTTATTTTACCTCAAGCATTTTAATTTTAACTGTGTGTCAAGATTTGTTGAGTTGTAGATATTTTTTCATTGATTTCCCCTGAAACTTGATTAAACATTTCAATCTCTGTAGTGTGTTTTTGTTATTGTATTTCTTTCTTTCATTTTTTTGGTAGCTTCAGAAAATTTTCTAATTGTATTATATTTATTTTATTTATTGCTTGTTTATTGCTTCTTTCCAATTTCACCATGTCCTTTTGTTTGTATGTTTTTTGAAGTAAAATTGATTATCAATATAATAGATTCCTGTCTTCTGCCTTACATATATATTATGTGTTATTTATTTATTTATTTTTTACTTTTATCTCTTTGTCCTTTTCTTTTGCTTTCAGACTTGAGTATCTCAAATGTGTGTTTTACATGATTGTTGTGTTTACATGATTGATATGTTTACATGGATTGACATAGTGTCTACAGTAATGTGCTCAAATATAGCAATGCTTATGAGGATGATATATTTTGTTTTGTTGTAACACTAGATAACTATGAGTCAGAACCAACTCTACATTAAAGTTGGCTAAAATTCCTGTAAATTTGATGCTTTTTTTAAACCTGTTAATCTTTTGTTTTACTGTTCTTTTGACCTATGCATTTTATTATTTTTTTAAAATATACCTTTGTTTGAAAAGTGAAAGGCTGCTTCAAATCTGTTAAGCAGAAATCATTTTAAACCAGGGTTCCTCAGTATTCTTTGATTTCTGCCCAACTCATCTAATTTCACTTTCATCCTTTTTTGTTTTATTAAATCTCATCTTTCATTTACTTGTTTTATTGAAATGTGAATATGTCCAGTGACTGCTGCCTAACATTTTCTCTTCTTCCATTTGCACTCAGGAATTTAAACGCAAAGTTCCTATCGTTTTTTTAT
>NW_006408652.1:2256115-2259274 GCF_000296735.1 Chrysochloris asiatica | reverse complement strand
ATGATAGTTTACATGGGAGAACATCGGTTTTACAGTCATCCTATCATATTTCATTTCATTGCAATGATTGCAATCCCCTCCATGCATCATCATTCAACAATATTTGCTTCTATTCCATCTCTCTCTCTCTCTCTCTTTTTTTTATGTACACAAAAACACTCAGGAATATATAATATTTTACACAACCCAAGGACACATCCTGGCCACCAACACACAGTTTTCTCTTTCCATGAGTCTAGAGCCCTCAGCTGCTTTATCACTCCATGTCATCATCTCTGCCTCTATCTCTGGTGTCACTGCTTCTCTAGATAGGGTCCCACATTCTGCTCGTGCTCGTCTCCCTTGATGGTCCTAGAGTCCTCTGTTCCTGGAATGTAAGATTAACTATGTCCCCATTTATGTTACAAAACTTCTACCTTTACAGTTGTGACAACCACAATTAGTCATGATAACAATTACTCACTTTTGAATCAAAAGAATCTTATCCCTATCTCCTTTCACCAGCCCTGTCTAGACAACATGAAAACTATTCAGTGGGGATTCTATCCACTTATTTTTACCTTTTTAATTTCCCTCAGCAGTATTTTTAAATTTTTACTTTAGAGGTCTTGTACATAATTTGTTAAACATATTCCTAACTATTTTATTTTTGTTGCTATTGTATATGGAGTTTTTTAAGTGTCAATTTACAATTGTTTGTTGCTATGGGTCGGAACCGACTCAATGGCACTTCACAACAACAACAGCAACTATAGAAATATATAATTGCCTTTTCTGTGTTGACCATGTAGCTTGACTTAGCTAATTTCACTTAGTGTTATTAACCGTTGTTTTATAGACTCATCAGAGTTTCCTATATAAATAACCATGTTATCTGCAAATAAAGGCCTGTTACTTCCTTTATGACTTTTATTTCTTCGTCATGGCTTATTGAACTAAGACATCCATTAAATGTCAATTTGAAGTGGTAAAAACAAATACCCATATTTTGCGTCCAACTCTGAAAATTGGAAATTTTCAGGTGTTTTCATTACTATACTTTACTAGTTTTGTGACCCTGTACAAGACATTTTAATTCAGTGACTTACCTCATTTTAAATATGTAGACAATAATAATACTCACCTCAGCCTGTTACTATGTATATTAGGTGATTAATAATCATATTTGTAAAGCACTTAAAACAGTGCTTGACATATTAAATTGATATATTAACTGCTAGAGGTTATTTTGACATTTGCATAAATACTTATTTAATAGTAGCAAATTAATGTTCTGATTTTTTCTTTGATTTCAATTTTAGTTGTATCATTCTTGTTCTGTTATTTGATGGTCTCACTGGTTGTTTTTTAAAAAAGAGGGTGCAATTGCTATTTCAATTTCATCTTCTACTCAGAAATTATCCTGAGTGGGTGATTTTTAATTTTCAGATATTTGTATTACTATAATTTAAATGTTTATTGACTTTTAGTTTTAGCCCATTGTGGTCCACTGTGGTTTGAGATTATGTGCTGCAGGTTAACGCGCTGGTCTCCAAGGTCGATTTGAACTGCAAGGTTGGTTGTTAAAGCTCACCAATCACTCCTAGGAGACCCTAAATAGGGTTGCTATTGGTGGGAGCTGACTCGATGGCACTTAACAACAACAACAACAACATATTGATATATACTCATCTAAATAATTTATGGAGCTAGTCCATGTGCTGTAATATATGATTTAAAAAATAGTATACTTTCATATTTTATGTTGTTTAATTGTTGTGGTTCTGTAGTATAGACACTGGACTGCTAACTGGGAGGTTGGCAGTTCAAACCCGTGAGCTGCTTCTTGGAAACCCTATACAGAGTTGTTGTGATTCAAAACAGTCAATGGCACTGAACAACGACTATTTACTACTACTTTACTGTATATTTCTAAAGTTTTTATTGTGCATTGAGTGATAGTTTACATGGGAGAACATCAGTTTTGCACTCATTCTATCATATTTTTTATCATTGCAATTATTACAATCCCCTAAATGCATCAACATTCAATAGTATTTGCTTCTATTCCCTCTGGGTTATTTTTCTGTTGTTGTTTTGGTTTTTTGCACACAAAAACACTCAGGAATATATAACCATTTAAACAACCTAAGGACACATTCTACAAGCCTGTCTACTGACCGCCCGCACACAATCTTTCTCTTTCCATGAGCTTAGAGTCCTCAGCTGCTCTATCACTCCACGTCCTCATCTCTGCCTCCATCTCTGGTGTCACTGCTTCTCTGGATGGGGTCTCACATTCCACTCATTCTCTTCTCTTTTGATGGTCCTAGGGTCCTCTGTTCCTGAAATGGTAGATTAACTACTTCCACATTTATATTATAAAACTTTTACTTTTACAGTTGTGACAATGGCAATTAGTCATGATACAATTAGTATTGGATCATAAGAATCTTATCCCTATGTCGTTTCACCAGAGCCATCTAGACAAGATGAAAACCATTCATTGGGGATTCTATCTCCCTCCGTACACTCTGAAACTAAACTCCCTCATGAAAACTTGTAAGCCAGACACATAGTGCCTTTTTTAGCCACTACTACCCATTTTAGGTAGCCAAAAATCTAAGTATTTTTAAAGAATAATTTCCAACATGTAATATATATGTTGTTATTGTTAACAGCTGTAGAAATGGTTTCAACTCATAGCGACCCTGCATAGAGTTTCCAAAGAGTGTCTGGTAGGTTTAAACCACTGTCCTTGTCATTAGCAGTCCAGTGCTTATTCTATAGTGCCACACCAGGACTCCAAAGAGTGGTGATTCAAAGAAAACCTGGTGTTTAATAAAACTATGCAATATTACTAATCACAGTGTTTGTAGTTTAGTATAGTCGAGTTTGTTCTGACTCATAGTGACCCTGTATAGGGTTTCTGTGGAGCAGCTGGTGAGTTTAACTGCCAACCTTGTAGTTCAAATGGTCCAGTGTATCATCCTACAGTGCCTCATCAGAACTTACACTGTATATATATACATGTTGTTGTTGTTAAGTACCATGGAGTCGGTTCTGACTCATAGTGACCCTGCACAGGGTTTTCGAGGCTGTAAATCTTTATGGGGGCAGAACGCCTCATCTTTCTCCCGTGGAACCACTGGTAGTTTCAAACTGCTGACCTTGCGGTTC
>NW_006408652.1:2242625-2247816 GCF_000296735.1 Chrysochloris asiatica | reverse complement strand
GTCAAGGACTTCATTCTTCTTGGATCAACTATCAACACTCACGGAAGCAGCACTCAAGAAATCAAACAATGTATTGCATTAAGCAAATCTGTTGCACAAGACCTTTTTAAAGTGTTGAAAAGCAAAGATATCAGCTTGAGGACTAAGGTGTGCCTGACCCAAGCCATGTTATTTGCAATAACCTCATATGCATGTGAAAGTTGGACAGTAAATAAGGAATACCATAGAAGAATTGATGCTTCTGAGTTATGTATGGTGTTGGAGGAGAATATTGAGAGTGCCATTCGCTGTCCATAGAACCAACAGGTCTGTGTTGGAAAAAGTTCAGCCAGAGTGCTCCTTGGAGGCCAAGATGGCCAAATTTCATCTCTCCTACTTCAGACATATTGTCAAGAGGGAGCAGTTGCTGGAGCAGGATATCATGTTTGGTAAGGTGCAGGGTCAGAGAAAAAGAGGAAGACCCCCAGTGAGATGGATTGGCCAAGTGGCAGCATCAATGAGCTCAAGGGTGGCAACGATAGTATGGTTGGCCCAGGATCAAGCAGTGTTTCATTCTGCTGTACATAAGGTCGCTATGAGAAGACATCTAACAACAACCACCCATTTCAAGGTCCATGAGAATAAGAACTGTGTTTTGTTCACTGCTGTTTCCCCAGTCACCTGTCACCATTTATGCCACATAGTTATATTTGACTAAGTATTTGTTGAATGAATGAGTCTAAGTGGGAATTGGCAGCACCTGTGGCTTCAACAATAACAACAACCATAATTCTAGTAGACAATGCATGCATTCTATGTTGAAGAAATTCCTTTGAACTTATACATTTAAGGTTCCTAGAACAGACATTACTAGAGTTCACCAATATTCAGCTATTGTTTCTTTTGTTGCAAATAAAATACTACAGTTTCAACTTACTTTCAGGTGTCAGGGTTATAGGGCTAGTTCTGGGATGTGGGTTTTGAGAAGTATCATGTGTCCCTTTTGTCATGAAGCGTAGAAAAGCTGTTGAAAAATTGTAAGCATTATATTTTTCTGCTGCAATGACCAGTGACAGGACAAATGACACAGGGTCCACCTGCCATGATCTCCAACACTTTGGAAATACAGGAAGAAAGAAATTAAACACTAAAATATGGCTGTGTGTTACTGCAGCATAAACCTAATCAATCTCAATAGAGTTTGTTTCCCCCCATATTTTGTAAGACTAGTGCATATTTGGAGTCCCAGCGTTGTACTGCAGGAAAATGCACTGTACTGCAAGGTCAGCAGTTCAAACCCATCAGCCTTGGGAAATCCTATACATGGTCACCATGTGTTGGAGCCAACTTGATGACACTTAACAACAACAATGCAGATTTACTCCTTGAGTTACATTTCTTCTCAATTAATCAATTTAGTGGGGAAAGAGGATTGGACACAGACAACTGTATGTATGATATATTTTTTACAGAAATCCCTTTGAAGAAGTTTTCTGTGAATATGTAGGATAGCTAAGTGAGCATTCAGGTGCACTTGACCCAAGCTATGGCATTTTCAGTAGCCTCATGTTCATGTAAAAGTTGGACAATGAATAAGGAAGACCATAGAAGAACTAATGCCCTTGAATTATAATGATGAAGAAGAATATTAAAAGTACTATGTATTGCCAGAAGAACAAAAAATTTTGCCTTGGAAAAAAGTACATCCAGAATGCTCTCCTTGGAAGCCAGGATGGGCGGGACTTCATCTCTCATACTTCAGGCATGTTATCGGGAGGGACCAGTACTTGGAGATGGATATTATGCTTGGTAAAGTGGAATGCAAGCAAAAAAGAGGAAGATTCCCAATGAGATGGATTGGCACAGTGACAACAGCAATGGTCTGAATCATAACAACAATTGTGAGGATGGGCACTATTTCTTTATGTTATACATAGGGTCACTATGAGTTGGAGCTGACTCTATAGCACCTAACAATAGCAACAATGTGGGATTACACAGAACATTCTCTGATCATTGATCCTTAAGCTTCACTCTTGTCTCTTCTCAAAATTCTGCATCCCACCCCCCACCCCACACTCAATGAGATGAAAGAAGCAGAATCTTATAAGTCTATTAGGAGGGTGTAAGAAACCTGTCTACCACTCATTTGTCAGTTTATCGTACTGTGGTGGCCTGTATTTTTCTATGATGCTGGAAGCTGTGCCACCAGTATTTTAAATACCAGCAGGGTAACCCATGATGGACAGGTTTCAGTGGAGCTTCCCCAGATAAAGACAGTCTACAAAGAAGGAGAGGCAGACCATAATGAAGGGTTAACCACAGAAAACCCTATAAACAGCAGCAGAATATTGTCTGACATAGTGTTGGAAGATGAGCACTTCAGGTTGAAATTATGTGAATGTAAGCAAAACTTTCAAACCTTCTTTGCTGAGAAGGCACAACACAAAAAGAGAATTAACAATTGTAAACATCCATAAATAATCAGAATGTGGAATGTATGTAGTATGAATCTGAGAAACTTAGAATTCATCAAAAACTAAATGGGACACATAAAGATCAATATCTCAGGTATTAGTGATCTTGCTGAAATGGACTGGAATTGGCCATTTAAATTTTTAAATATAGTTTACTGTGCCAAGAAGAGCAAATTAAAGAGGAATGATGTCACATTCATCCACAAAAGAACATTTCAAGATCTATATTAGTAGGCAATGGTATATCTGATAGGATAATATTCATGTCCCTATAACGAAGACCAATTAATATGACTATTATTCAAATTTGTGCACCAACCACTAAAGCTAATGATGAAGAAATTGAAGAATTCTACCATATTCTTCAATCTTAAATTGATCAAACATGAAAACAAGATGCGAATGTGAAAGTTGGAAACAAAGATGATGACTCAGTAGTTGGAAAATATGGCCTTTGAGATAGAAATGATGTTGTAGATTGTATTTTTCAAGACCAACAACCCCTTAAATGCAAGCACCTTTGTTCAGCAACATAAATGGCAGCCATAAAAATGAGCCTAGCTACATTAAATACACAGGAATCAGACTGAATACATGAAGTGAGATGAAATGATGAAGAAGCGCAATATCAACATCCAAGACAAGGGACCAACAATGAAACAGTCAGTTGCTCGTATGAAATTTCAGGATGAAGCTGAAGAAAATTTTTTTTCAAAAAAGGTCCATGAGAACCCAAATATGACCCTGAGTCTATCTCATTGAGTTTAGAGACCATCTCAAACATAGATTTGATGTATGAGACATAAATGACAGAAGACCAGAAGCGTTGTTGGATTACATTAAGAACATCATACATGAAGAAAGCAAAAGGTCATTGAAAAATTAGGAATTAAATAAAAGACCAAATTGGATGTCAGAAGAGACTCTGAAACTTGCTCTTCAATATAGACAAGCAACTTGAAAAAATGATGAATAGAAACTTTCAAAAGGCAGCTCAAGAAGACAGGGTAAAATATTATAATGAAATATGCAAAGGCCTTTAGTCCGAAAACAAAAAGAGAAGAACAGGCTCAGCATTTCTTAAGCTGAAAGAACTAAAGAAACCATTTAAGCCTTGAGATGCAATACTGAAAGATTCTATGGACAAAAATTTGAATGAGGTAGGAAGCATCAAAAGAAGATTGAATAAATACAGAAAGTCACTCTACCAAGCAATTAAATTAGGTAGCATTTGAGTGAAAAAGTCAAAGCTGCACAAAAGGCTTTGGCAAAAAAAAAACAAGGCTCCAGGAATTGAGGGAATATAAATTGTAATGTTGGAGCAAACTGATGCAGCATGGGAGGTGCTCATTTGCCAATGCCAAGAATTTTTCAAGACAGCTACCTAGCCAACCAACTGGAAAACATCCCTCTTTGTGCCCATCCTAAAGCAAGGTGATCCAATTTTGGAACTCATTAAATGATATCATTAATACCACATGCAAGTAAAATTTGGCTGAAGATTATTTTAAAACAATTTCAGCTGTATATTGACAAGAAGCTGCAAGAAATTTAAGCTGTACTCAGAAGAGGACATGGAATGAGGAATATCATTATTGGTTGTCAGATGGATCTTGACTGAAAGCAGAGAATACCAGAAAGATATTGATTTGTGCTTTATTGACTATGCAAAGGAATCCAACTGTGTGGATCATAACAAACTATAGATAACATTGTGAAGAATGGGAGTTCCAAAGCATTTATTTATGCTCAGGAGAAACCTGTTCATACACCAAGAGGTAGTCAATAGAACATAATAAGGGAATACTGAACGGTTTAGAATCAGGAAAGGTGTTAATCAGGTTTGTTTTTTTACAGTCATTATTCAATCCTATGCTTGGCAAATAACTCGATAAGATGAATTGCATGAAGAAGAATGTAGCATCAAGATTGCAGGAAGACTCATTAGCAATCTGTGATATGCAGAATACATACCTTGTTTGCTGGAAGTGAAGAGAACTTGTAGTACATACTAATGGAGACCACAGCCTTCATTATGGATTGCACCTCAATGTAAAGATAACAAAACTCTTCCCAGTTGGCCCAATAAATAACATCATGATAAATGGAGACATCAATTGCCAAAGATTTCATTTTGTTTGAATCCACAACCAATGCTTCTTGAAGCTGTAGTAAAGAAATCAAAGGATGTATTGCACTGGGCAAATCTGCTACAAAAGTTCTCTTTAAAATGTTAATGAGCAAATAAATCTCTTTGAAGACTATGGTGCACTTGACACAAGCTTTGTATTTTCAGTCACCTCATATGCATGCAAAAACTGAGTACCAAATAAAGATGACCATAGAAAAATCTATGCATTTTAATTATGGTATTGGAGAAGAATATTTAATGTACCATGGACTACCAGAAGAACAAATAAATATGTCTTAGAGGAAGTACAGTCAGAATGCTTCTTAGAAGCCAGGATAGAAAGACTTTGTCTCTCATACTTTGAATGTGTTGTCAGGAGGGACCAGTCCCTGGAGAAGGACATCATGCTTGGTAAAGTGGAGGGTCTGCAAAGGAAAGGAAGACCTCCAATGAGATATTGAAACAGTGTATGCAACAGTGAGATCAAACATAACAATTGTGAGAATGGAGCAGGTCCAGGAGGATCGTAGAAGAATTGATGCCTTTGAGTTGTGGTGTTGGAGGAGAATACTGAAAGTGCCATGGACTGCCAAAAGAACCAATA
>NW_006408652.1:2240258-2241540 GCF_000296735.1 Chrysochloris asiatica | reverse complement strand
GTTGAACCGCAAGGTCGGTTTGAACCACAAGGTCTATGGTTCAAGCTCACCAGCCGCTTCTCGGAAACCCTATACAGGGTCGCTATGAGTCAGAATTGACTCAACGGTACTTAACAACAACAACAAGGTTACACCCATGGTAGACCGGTTTCAGCTGAGAGTCAAGAATAAGACAGACAAGGATAAAGGAGAGATAGACTACTTCTGAAAGTTTAGCCACTAAAAATCTTATGAATAGAAGTGGAACACTGCCAGGTGGTACCAGAATATTGAATATTGAAAGATGATAAAGAGAACCAGAATACTGTCAGATACAGTGCTAGAAGATAAGACCTTCAGGCTTGAAGCTATTCAAAATATGATTAGGGAAGAACTGCCTTTTCAAAGTAGAGGTGGCTGTGATGATGCAAATGAAGTAAAGCTTTTGGGCACTTCATTTGCTGATGGGGCACAACTCAAACTGATGAGAAACAGCTGTAAACATTTATTAATATTCAGAACATGGAATGTATAAAATATGAATCTAGTGAAATTGGAAATTGTCAAAAATGAAATGGAATGCATAAACATATCCTAGACATTAGGGAGCTGAAATGGACTAGTATTGGCCATTTTGAATCTGATAAACATATGACTTACTATGCCAGGAATGACAAATAGAAGAGGAATGGCATAAAATTCAATATTAAAAAGAACATTTCAAGATCTATCTTGAAGTCTAATGCTGTCTATGATAGGATAATATCCATACACCTATAAGGAAAACCAGTTGAATACCTCTATTATTAAGTTTTATGCACCAAGCACTAAAGCCAGTGATGATGAAATCAGAGAATTCTACCAACTTCTTCAGTCTGAATTTGATCAAACATGCAATCAAGATGTATTGATAATTACTTGTTATTGGAATGCAAAGTTCAGAAACAAAAGGCAGGATCCACTAACCTAGTGTCCTTAGTGATAGAAATGATGCTGGAGATCACATGATAGAATTTTGCAAGTCCAATGACTTATGCTAATACCTTTTTAAATCAACATGAAAGACAACTATACACATGGACCTCACCATATGGAATACACAGAAAATGAATTGAGTACATTTGTGATAAGAAATGGTGGAAAGGCTCCATACCATCAGCTAGGGGCCGACTATGGAACAATCAATAGAAGTTTAGGCTGAAGCTAAACAAATTAAAACATCATGAGAGCCAAAATCTTACCTTGAACATTGTTGTTGTTGTCAGGTGCCATCGAGTCGGAACCAACCCATAGCGACCCCATG
>NW_006408652.1:2226342-2236266 GCF_000296735.1 Chrysochloris asiatica | reverse complement strand
AAAAGAGCTGATCAGGCAGTCTCAAAGGATAACTCCAGAAGACAAAGTCAAGTAGTTTAATGAAATGTGCAAAAACCAAAAGGGAAGAACATGCTCAGCATTTCTCAATCAAGTCGATTCTAACTCATATTGATCCTATGTACAACAGAAAAAAAAAAATACTGTCTCAATATCACCTAACAACAACATGGGCAAAATATTGAATGATACAAAAAGCATACAAAGATGATTAAAGGAATATACAGAGTCACTATACCAAAATGAAGTGGTTGATGTTCAAGCAGTTCAAGAGATAACATATGATCAAGAACCACTGGTACTCAAGGAAGAAGTTCAAGGTATACTGAAGACACTGGCAAAGAACAAGGCTCTGGGAATTGGTGGAATGCAAACTGAAATCTTTCAACAAAGATAGGCAACATTGTTTCTTGCATTGTTCCTTCTCTTTTTTATATGCGGGTTTATTTGTTTGTTTGTTTGTTTTTACTTCTTCTTGGTTGTACCCTCTTTTGAAAATATACTTGTTTCTTCCCACTCGTCATATTTGACTTTATATTTGAAACTGTATACGTATCCATTTCCTTTTATAATAAAGTAAAATCATGGTTGATAATGCCAAAGATTAGCATGAAATCCTGGCCAAACCTTTTAGGCATATGTGTAGAAACAAGCTCCATATGTATATTTGGTGTCTTGTTTGCTACAGATTCTATCCCAAAAGGAAGCATTGCTACTAAGGCCATCTTATTAAACTGCATTTCAGAAAGTAATCTTTCACTTTCATTTCTTTGTTTGCTATGGCTAATCTCTTATATCCTGCTCTCACTTTTCTGAAATATTGTTGCTGTTGTTATTAAGTGCTGTCTAGTCAGTTCCAACTCATAGTGACCCTATAGAGGGTTTCTGAGGAGTGGCTGATAAGTTTGAACTGCTAACCTTGTGGTTCAAACGTTGCAATCACTTTTTCTCATTTTCTACATACTCAGTTCTGTCAATTAAGAGTTCTGGTAGCATAGCGGTTATGAGTCAGGGTGCTAATCTCAAGGTCAGCAGTTTGAAACTACTAGCTGTTCCACTGGAGAAAGATGAGCCTTTCTGTTCCCTTAAAGATTTACAGCCTGAGAAATCCTATGAGTCAGAACAGGCACTACGTCACACCACTACCTACTCTTTCAATAGTAGTGACATTCTTTGAGGTTTCATGAATATAGATGACAAGGTTCATAATTCCCAGCACAAGTGCACCTGAGAAAATCTAAGCTCATTGCCATCAAGTGGATTCATGGTGATGATATAGAACAGACTAGTGGTTACAAATCAAGCTGCTACCCTCAAGGTCAGCAGTTCAAAACTACCTGCAGTTCCGCAGGGGAAAGATGAGGCTTTCTGCTCCCGTAAAAATCTAGAGCCTTGGTAACCCTGTGCAGGATTGCTATGAATCAGAACCAACTCCATGGCACATAACCACCATCCCCACCATAATTGTCTAATAGGGTTTCCAAGGCTGCAATCTTTACAAAAGACTGCCACAGCTTTTCTATATGGAACAGCTTTGATATTTCAGTTAATAGCCAAGTGCTTTGACCACTGTGTCACTAGGACTCTTTACAAATGCTTTCTCCTTACTATATTTAATTTTCATAGGAATCTTAGGAAGGATAGTTGCATATACCAAATGCTTGACAGATCTGACCTGTTCATAATTTAAAGAAAAGAAAGATCTTTATAAAAAGGAAAATTATCACAGAAGATAATCCCATTATGCCTTCTTCTCTCATATTCCATTCTAAAAGAGTTTTGTGGACATCTTTTATAAAGTGAGCTGGAACTCAAAATACAAATAACAATGAGGCTGATATCTTGTAAATTACTATATTTCAACATTCCTACATGCTAATTGGAATATAATCAGTAAAGCATAAGTAAAACTAATTAAAACGAAGGACCTTTGGTATATGTGCCTTTTTGAACTTTGTTCCCAGGAAGATGTTGTTTTAACTGATTAGCAAAATAACAAAGTATTCTTCCTGAAAAGAGGTGTTAATTGGTGATGATTCTCAGACTGTGCTATAAAATTTAATAGCTTAAAATCAAACATTACAATGAACCATGGCAGATTTTTTTTAAAAAAAGGCTTATGGAAGAGGACTTGAAACATTTACTTATGAATACCAAAGAGCACAGCCTTTGATATGGATTACATCCCAATGTCAAGAAAATGAAAATCCTCACCACTGGACCAATAAACGACATTCTTATCAACAGAGAAAAGATTGAAGTTGTCAAGGACTTCATTCTTCTTGGATCAACTATCAACACTCGTGGAAGCAGCAGTCAAGAGATCAGACGACGTATTGCATTGGGCAAATCTGCTGCACAGGAACTTTTTAAAGGATTGAAGAGCAGAGATGTCAGCTTGAGGACTAAGGTGCGCCTGACCCAGGCCACGGTGTTTTCAATAGCCTCATATGGATGTGAAAGCTGGACAGTGAATAAGGAAGATTGTAGAAGAATTGATGCCTTTGAGTTGTGGTGTTGGAAGAGAATCCTGAAAGTGCCATGGACTGCCAAAAGAACTAATAGATCTGTTTTGGAAGAAGTGCAGCCAGAGTGCTCCTTGGAGGCCAGGATGGCTAAGCTTCATCTCTCATACTTTGGACATATTGTCCGGAAGAAACAGTGGCTGGAGAAGGATGTCTTGCTGGATAAATTGGAGGGTCAGAGAAAAAGAGGAAGCCCACTAATGAGATGGATTGGCCAGGCGGCATCATTGATGGACTCAAGTGTGGCAGCCATAGTGAGGTTGGCCCAGGATCGGACATTGTTTCGTTCTGCTGTGCATAGGGTCACTATGAGTCGGTTCTGACTCGATGGCACCTGACAACAACAACAACAATGGAATAACAACATAAAGATTACAAGGACAGAAACAGAAGTTGAACTGATATGAAAAATAAGTAAAAGAGATATGAGTAATAATGTATAAAAAATAATTTTGTAGGACAGGTTTCTTTCAAAATATTCCCAAATCATTTATATTCCTGCCACCAGATTTTGTGCCATCCGTTAGAAATAGCTGAAATTTGTAAAGTCTATGATTTATTTGCTTGATGGCCTGTATTGGAATTCCAGTTGAAATTCATGGTCTTTAATTCTCAGAATTGTGCAAGACTTCATTTTACTTGGATCCACAATCAACACTCATGGAAGCAACAGTCAAGAAATCTAACGACATATTGCATTATGCAAACTTGTTGCACAACACCTCTTTAAAGTGTTCAAGAGCAAAGATGTCAGTTTGAAGACTAAAGGACACCTGACCCAAGCCAAGGTATTTCTGATAGCCTCATATGCTTGTTGTGAAAGTTGGACAATGAATAAGTAAGATTGAAGAAGAATCAATTCTTTTGAGTTATGGTGTTGGAAAAGAATATTGAAAGTACCATGAACTGCCAGAAGAACAAACAAATCTGTGTTGAAAGAAGTATAGCCTGAATGCTCTTTCGAAGCCAGGATGGTGATATTTTCTCTCTCATACTTTAGACATGTTATCATGAGGGACCAGTCCCTGGAGAAGGACATCATGCTTGGCAAAGTGGAGGATCAGCAAAAAAGAGAAAGTCCTCCAATGATGTGGATTGGCACACTGGTAGCAACAATGGACTCAAAGGTAACAACAATTGTGAGGTTGGCACAGGACCAGGCAATATTTCATTCTGTTGTGCATAGAGTTTCTATGGGTCAGAATCAATTTGACACCTAACAACAACAACGACAATTCCCAGAGCTATATCAATATATTATAAAATTACCTAAACCATTGAAAAATATTTAAGCACAAAATTATAATTACATATCTTGCTGTCAACATCAGTAAAATATGTGTACTGTGAGTACAGTATAACATTTGACACAGACTTTCACACAACCCATTGTTGCTGTTAATTGATTAGGATTCCATTTTTCATATACTATTGATCCTGCAGTATACACCACTGTAGATAGTTCCTTCTCTTTCCCAGAAACCATCTTAACTTTCATTTCCTTTCTAGTGGAACATGTTATGTTGAAAATTTGATACTAGAATGTATGCTGATACAATTGGTATTTCTCAAGACTTAACTAACTGGCAAGGAAACCCTGATAATGCATCCATGTATTACATGATTAATGATTATCAAAGGAAAACATCTTTCATTCTTTTGGATTTCAATAACAGCAAAAAAAAAAAAAAAAAGGTCCAAGTGCAATACAAATGTTGACTCTTTATTCTACCTGGCTTCTCTTTTGTTATCCTTTCCATAGAACAAATAGCATCAATCTCAAAGTCTAATTTTAAAGATAAAAGAACCACTAGAGAATAAGTCATTATCAAAAGGTAAAAATAGATAGGGTAATATTTCCAAAGATTGTGGTAGGTGGCTACTTATTCAGTGAGGCTCTATACTGGGAAGCTGCTAAAAAAGAAGAAGATTCTTTCTAATGTGAGCAAATGCTGTTAGAATGATTCTTGAATTATAAGCCTTTATTGAAATATCAAGTTCAAACAATTTGACAGAATAATAGAGGTCAAGTTAGACCTGGATTCAAATCCTAACCTCACCACCCGTTGTGCATTAAATTGATTGAACTCTTTATTCTCTGTATTTTTTCCACCTGTAGCATGTCAGTAATAATAAGACTTCTCATAGGATTGCTGTAAAGGATTAAATGTTATAATCAGATACGTATCACTCCAAAAATGTTGCTGTTGTCATTAGGTATCATCAAGTCAATTTTTCTGCATAGCAACCCCACGTGACAGAATAGAACTGCCCTATAGACTTTTCTTCAAGGAACTCTGGTAACGTAGTGGTTATGAATCGGGCTGCAAACCTTAAGGTCAGCAGTTCGAAACTACCAGCTGTTCCACAGGAGAAAGATGAGGCTTTCTGCTCCCATAAAGATTTACAGCCTTGGAAACCCTGCACAGGGTCACTATGAGTCAGAACTGACTCCACAGCACATAACCACCATAGTCTTTTCTAGACTAATATTTAAGGGAGCAGATTGGTAGGTTTTTCTTCTGGGTAGGTTCTAACCTTCTGGATCTCATTTGATTGTTTAAGTCTTATATCATCAGGGTTTCTTCAGGACCTCTCTGTAAGATGAAATTTAAGCGTCTTCCTTTATTTCTGTATCTCTTTTCTGTCAATGACATCATCATTCACCATTCCCCTAAACTGGAATGCATTTTTGACCTGCTTAATTAGTTAATTAATGTTAGATCCTAAAAGGGTTGATATTATTAAGAACTTCATCAGCACAGCACAGTAAAAAAAAAAAATGTTGTTGTTTTTCTACTCTAAATATTGCCCTATAAATAAGTCAAAGTCATGATTGTTCAATATCAAAGCTATAATCTATAATATGGGGAAAATCCAACAGATTTTACAAGGAAACTTGCATGGAGCTTTTTGAAAGAATAATCCATAAATAACATGGGTTTTTTTTGCTCTGATAATTCAAAGTTTCTTTTAATTGGGTCTCACACATTAATGGACTGTTTGAAGTTACCTCGATTCAATTATTCCTGTTCCTAAGAACAATTTTTTTAATCACTTGAGTTCCTACTATATTATTTGACTACAGAATAAAGGTTCTATTGTTTTCTTACAATTTGAATGAAATCCAGTATGTAGTTTCGTTTTGAAGTTATTCTGGGAAAATGCTTAAACACTTGCACTTTTGCAAGAACCTAAACTGCCTTTAAATTCCCCCTACCCTGCTGGACAATGAGTAAGGAAGACCGTAGAAGAATTGATGCCTTTGAGTTATGGTGTTGGAGGAGAATATTGAAAGTGTCATGAGCTGCCAATAGAACCAATAGATCCATTTTGGAAGAAGTGCAGCCAGAGTGCTCCTTGGAGACCAAGATGGCCAAACTTCATCTCTCATACTTTGGACATATTGTCAGGAGGTAGCAGTCCCTAGAGAAGGATATCATGTTTGGTAAAGTGATAGGTCAGAGGAAAAGAGGAAACCCCCCAAGGAGATGGATTGGCCAAGTGGCAGCATCGATGGACTCAAGCATGGCAACAATAGTGAGGTTGGCAGTGTTTCATTCTGCTGTGCATAAGGTCGCTCTATGAGTCGGTACCGACTTAATGGCACCTAACAACAACAACAACCCTGCTTACTGTGGTGGTGTGCCATGGAGTTGGTTCCGACTCATAGTGACACTGTATAGGATTTCTGAGACTGTAAATCTTTAAGGGAGCAGAAAGCCTCATCTTTCTCCTGGTATAACAGAAGGAGTGACATAGAAAGAGATGAGATATTTATAAGAGATGCTGCAACAATGGAAAGTTTGCAGTGAAATGAACAAAGAGAAAGCTACTCAACTTCTGGGCCCAGTGTAAGGATAGGTATGGAGAGAAAACAGCCATCACTTGAAAAAACTTCAGAGGGAGCGGTGTCATCAGGGGAGAAAAGAGTCAAAGAAGGGACTGAGGGCAGTGCTGAAAGACTATGAGTTATAGAAGGCACAGTAGTTTCAAAAGTTAAAGAAGAGTTGTCAATAAAGACAAAACAGGGGAGATGTAAAGTTATCCACCACTTATCTGTCAGTTTGTCATAATGTGGTGGCTCCTGTGTTTTTGTGATGCTGGAATCTATGCCACTGGTATTTTAAATGCCAGCAGGGTCACTCATGGTAGACAGGTTTCATGTAGATAAACAACAAGATAAAAACACTTAGACTAAGATAGAATAGGAAGACAAGGATTTGGAATGAAAGACATCACTGCTGACATAAGAGGGATCTTGGTTGAAAGCAGAGAATACCAGAAT
Organism: Chrysochloris asiatica; assembly: GCF_000296735.1. Lineage (NCBI taxonomy): Eukaryota > Metazoa > Chordata > Mammalia > Afrosoricida > Chrysochloridae > Chrysochloris > Chrysochloris asiatica. The sequence continues at coordinate 2,229,435 of NW_006408652.1, read as the reverse complement.
GATGTTTATCTGTGCTTCATTGATTATGCAAAGTCTTTCAACTGTGTGTATCATGACAAACTATGGAAAACATTGCAAATAATGAGTATTTCAGAACAATTGATTGTGCTCATGAGGAACTTGTACATAGATAGACCAAGAAGAAGTCATTCAAATAGAACACAGGCACACTGAATGGTTTAAAACCAGGAAAGGTGTGTAGCATCATTCAATCTGTATGCTGAGCAAATAATCAGAGAAGATGTATTATATGAAGAATGTGGCATCAGGATTAGAGTGATCAACCTGCGATACGTAGATAATACAACCTTGCTTGCTGAAAGTGAAGAAGATTTAAAATACTAATGAAGATCAAAGACCACAACCTTCGTATGGGTTGCACTTCAGTGTAAAGAAAACAAATATCCTCACCACTGTACCAACAAATAACATTATGGTAATGGAGTAAAGACTGAAGTTCATTTTGCTTGGAACCACTACCAACATTCATGGAAGCAGCAGTCAAGAAAATATATTGCATTAGGAAAATCTGCTACACAAAATTTAAACATTTCTGAATGGTAACACTCCCATTAACAAAAGACTACAAGCAACCTCGGGAATACTGTTTAAATGTAACTCATATGCTAGAGTATAGTGTTTAAAATTCATTTGTTAGAGTATACTTTTGAAGTTCAGGTAAACTTTTCCTCCCCCTCCCCCTTTAATTTTTTTTTTTTTTTTTATATGCCAACGTTCTGGTATGGCTTTGTAGGATAAGCACTTGATCCAAAGTCAGTTTGAACTACAAAGTTGGCAATCCAAACTTACCAGCCACTCCTTGGAAATCCTATACAGAGCCACTATGAGTCAGAAATCAGTGGACAGCACTTAACAACAACAACAACACTGTCCACATTTCTACTTTTATTCTGCCTTCTTCTCAACATCCTCCTAATACTGATATTTAGTTATTAATTTTTATTTAATAACCACATATCAAATATTGTACTTTGTTAGCAGCTTAAAGACATTAAAGTAGCAATCAGATTCTGAGCAATTATAGTATTTATTGAATATGCATTTATTCAATTATTGTCTTTTCTGGGCCAGATACTATATGAGACACCAGGCCTTTTGATGATGAAGGCAGACACATTCTCAGAGCTCATGTGGCTTAGAGATGAGTTGGTAAGATGGACATTAAATAAATAGTCAAGAAATAGTTACATCCAACTGTGATAAGTCCTATGAAGAAGTACAAAGTGATATGAGAGCATATAGCCAAGGAAACCAAATGCAGTTTGTGAAATGAGGACATTTTTCTCAGAGGATGTAATGGCTAAACTGAAATCCAAGCAATGAATAGGAGTCAGTAAGGTGAAAAAGTATTGTGGAGGGTTTCCAGAATATTCCAAACAGATAGAACAGCATGTTCAAGTACTTTAAGAGGAGACAGAAAGATAGGTACAGTCAAGCAGCTAAAAGAAATGCAATTTGTCTAGGATGTATAAAGCAAAGGGAGTGAAGTGGTCAGAAATAAAATGGAAGAAGTTGGCAAGAACCAGATCATGGGAGACCTTCCAAGCCCTATTAAAGAGTTTGAGTTTCATTTTTAAGACAAGGAAGAGCCATTTCAAGGGTTTTAAGCAAGGTAGATCTTGAGATATAAGATTAAAAAAAAGAAATTCACTCTGGATGTCCCAAAGGAAATTGGCCAGGGCAATGTGGATCAGAAGACACCAGTTAGGAGTCCATGATAGAGATTCAGGTGGGAGATGATGACAGCTTAGATCAGAGAGGTGGCAGTGGGGATGAAAAAAATAAAAGTGTCTTCATTCATGAAACAAGTGAAAAGAAACAAGGCCTTCCTTCCTTTCTTGCTACTGGAGAAACAAGCCTATTGAAATGAAAATAGAAAGAACACAGTTAGGAATGAGAAGTTGAAAGTACAGGAAAGAGACAGCAGGGTCAGTGGAGGAAGCTGGAACAACGGTAGGCAAAGAAAAGGCCACAGTATCATGAACAAGAAGGTGCAGTTGCTTTATTGTAAAACAGTAAAGGGAAAAACGGATGAGAACAAAAGCATATGTTTGTGTTTGGTGAGGTAAAGTCAGGAATGACCTTCAGTGCTTTCTAGATTCTAATTTCTCTTTAAAATAAGGGACCAGAAATTATAAAAGTGAAAGAGGATATGACCATGTCAGAAGATGGATCTAGGGTGGAATTGAGTGATATAGATTTGAGAAAAAGTAGATGATGTAAATCAGATATTGACAAACAGTTGCCAATAAGTTAAATTATATCAAAATATTCTTAAATATATCTAACTCTAATCTATAAACCAGAGTGAAACTGCCCTCTCACCTAGCCTCACTCCCATTACCCAGATATAAACATTGTTCAGGAGTTTGATAAACATTCCAACAGCATTTTTTATATTTATGTATACAATGAGTCTTCAAAACATTTGTAGAAAAACAGAATGGAAAGATATTGGAATTTTTTTACAAACTTTTTAAAGTCCTCTTATATATAAACATGTGACCAGATATAAGCAGTGGTCACCCTGTCCTTTGAAATTAAAATTAAATTGTTATACAACTCTAACTCATATTCTACATGAAGTATAAAATTTACTTATTTTAAGTCAAAGCAGCATGTGTCCTAATTTCTGATTTGGGTTCCTGATTCAGCTCACCTTTGAGTTCCCTTTCTGCAACCATCCTCTTTGTTATAAGCTGATCTTTGTTCCCAATTGCTGCCATTGCATGGCATGCTGCAATTAATATCCTTGTGCCTGCACTCATACATTCCTGAACATTTTGTAATTTCAAAGGATATAACTCTAGGAATTGGAGAATTGGTTCAAAGCTTAAGGGAACTTTTACTTTGTTATCTTGCCACATGATTCTCCAAGCAATTTGTATCAACATGCACTTTCTCCACATCCTCACCAGTTCAAGACAATGTGCGTTTTAGAACAACAACAACAAAAAAAATCAGAGGGACAAAAATCTTGCAGTTGTTTCAAATTATATTGCCCTGATCATTAGTAAATTTGAGAGTCTTTTCCTAAGTTTATTAGGTATTAATAGTTTGTACATTTGTCTA
>NW_006408652.1:2210743-2212075 GCF_000296735.1 Chrysochloris asiatica | reverse complement strand
CCCAAAGGATGAAATATTTAAGAATAAACATAACCAGTGAAACAAAGGACCTATACAAAGAAAATCACAAAACACTATTACAAGAATCTAAAAGAGATTTACAGAAGTGGAAGAATATATCAAGTTTCTGGATAGGAAGACTCAACATTATGAAAATACTTCCAAAAGCAATTTATACATACAATGAAATCCCAATCCAGATTCCAACATCATTGTTCAAAGATATTGAAAAGACAATTACAAACCTTATATGGAAAGGAAGACCAGGGATAAGTAAAACACTGCTTAAGAAGAACAAGTTTGAAGGCCTCTCACTCCCAGATTTCAAAATTAACTACATGGCTACAGTGGTCAAAACAGCCTGGTAATTGTATAATGAAAGATACATTGATCAATGGAACAGAAATGAGAATCCAGAAATTAACCCATCCATATACATCAAACTGGTTTTTGACAAAGTGCCTAGGCATATTGCACGGGAAGGAGTTAGTCTCTTTAACAGATGGTGCTGGCAGAGCTGGAACGAGATATGCAAAAGATTGAAACAAGACCTTTACCTCATGCCCTATACAAAAATGAACTCAGCATGGATGTGAATCCCAAAATTATGAAGGCCATCAATGAAACAATAGGGACAAATGTGAGTGCTCTAATTCAGGGCATACAAAGACTACCAAACATTTTGAAAATTACACAAACAAAAGTTGACAAAATATATGATTGGGACATACTAAAAATTAAAAACTTACGTGCATCAAAAGACTTCATCAAAAGAGTAAAATGGGGACCCTCAGAATGAAAAAAGATATTTTGCAACAACACATCAGATAAGGAACTCATTTCTAAAATAAGTAGGAAATTACAACACCTCTACAAGAAAAAGACAATCCAATTATAAATGGGCACAGAGCATGAATAGACACTTCAACAAGGAGGAGATCTGAGCAGCCAACAAGTATGTGAAGAAATGTTCATGATCACTAGCAATCAGAGTGATGCAAATCAAAACAACAATGGGATATCATCTCACACCAGCAATAACAGCAAAGATCAAAAAAGTAGAGGACAATAAATACTGGACAGAATGCAGAGAGACTGGTACACTCCTACATTGTTGGTGGAATTGCAAAATGGTCTAACTACTCTGGAAAGCACTATGGCATTTCCTCAGAAGGTTAGAAATAGAAATACCTTATGATCTAGCAATTCCTCTACTTGGTATTTACCCAGAAGAAATACGAGCCATAACATGAGTAGATATGTGCACACCCAAGTTCATAGCAGCACTATTAGCAATAGCAAAAAGATGGAGACAGCCTAAATGCCCATCAA
>NW_006408652.1:2207789-2209613 GCF_000296735.1 Chrysochloris asiatica | reverse complement strand
GGAGGGGAAGATAGAACACAATGTGGGGAATAGACACTGGAAAGTTTTGGTGCTGGGGGTGGGGGCAGGCATTACACAAGAAGGGGGCGGGGAATAGAAGAACAAGGCAGATAGAACAGTTAGATAGATTCGCATGGACTAAGCGGGAACAACAGATCTTTGGGATGCAGGGATTGAGGCATGGTTTGAAAGGGTAAAAGAGGGGAATGATGTTAAGATGCTTGGCTGTCTTTTGAATTTTGGTACCCCTTGCCTACCATTTTGAAATAGACACTTGAGGGGGTGGTGATAGCCAGAAACATCACAATAGAAAGCTTGTAAGTCTGTCTTCAGCCTGTAACTGATTGGAATACCTTAAGGGAGCTAGAAATTGCCCAGTGAAAGAGACCTCCTGTGGAGCTTTCACATTGCATAAAACCATAGGTGGAAACCAGGATCCCATCCAGAAATGTCTGAGGTGGGAAATTTCCACTGGAAAGGATGAGTAGACCAGCCTGGACATGGCTAGAACAACAAAAGATACTTCATGAAGAAAGAACAGCAAGAAAAAATCAGAAACAATAATGGCAGTATGATTGATTACTACAAGAACAAGTAAGCTGTTCGCCAGGAGCCATCAAGGCAAGTTGTTGGGTCCCTTCAGAGCAAACTCCCTTCCAAGACTAAGACTCAAGGGGGATACACAACCAGGCATGTAGTCTGGCTGGTGACCACATTGTTCACCGATAAGAGAAAGGGGGAAAAATAGTAATGAAGTTGGGATCTCAGTCCAACCACATTCAGTAGACTCCTGTGAATCCAGGCAGAGACCTGGATGGCCAGCATTTACGGCATGACCCAGGAACTCCTGTACCCAGAGGCAGTGACATGGAAGTGACATAGAAGACTAGAGCAGAGAGTGAAGCATCCAGCTAATATGAAGTGAGGGGAGATGCACAAGAACACCCATATTTGCAGATAGTACCCACTTGACCTGGCTTCAATGGCTGGATGATCAGAACTCAACTAGAAGAGGAAAAAAGAGAGGGGGGGGAAGAGTAACCCACTACAATTTGATTAACTTTACCTATACTTATGGATGTTGTTGTTGTTATGTGCCATGGAGTCGGTTCTGACTCATAACGACCCTGTACAGGGTTTCCGAGGCTGTAAATCTTTACGGGAGCAGAAAGCCTCATCTTTCTCCGGCGGATCAGCTGGTAGTTTCGAAATGCTGATCTTGTGGTTCGCAGCCCAATTCGTAACCACTACACTACCAGAGCTCCTTATACGTATGGATGTAGTAGCTCAAAAAAGATAACACATCTACACAGCAAGGATCACTCCCTCTCCCTTGGTACACAGGGGTGACAGGGATGGACACCTGTGTACCAAGCGGGGCTATAAAGGCAAGTAGTGACTGGCTTACAAGCTTTCAAGAGGGAGCCTAGTTCCAGACGGAGCAGGAGTAGGTAGAACCTCCACTGAATGATTTTTAATCTGGGACTGGACTGGCGAAAGGAGATGGGGATAAGACTCTTGTTGTACAATAGTGAATAATTGCCATCAGGACTGACTGTGAGGGTCAGAAATGTATAGGTAGATTTTTTTTTTTTTTTTTTTTTTTACAAAAGGAGGGTAGTGATTGCTTTTGCAGCCCAGGAGCGAGAAGACCTTGGGACCATCAAGTGAGAAGAACGGAGAGTGTGACCCTACTCATAGAGGCAGTGATGACAGGGATGGAGACAGACATGATGACGTGGACAGATGGGGCGGCTGGGGACACTAGATTCAGGGAGGGAGAGGGGCTGTGTGCTCACAGTTGGGGGGGGGCTGTGGGGTATA
>NW_006408652.1:2199825-2207689 GCF_000296735.1 Chrysochloris asiatica | reverse complement strand
ACTAAATAATTTTATGAATAGTTGTAGGCATATTGGGCATATAAAACCTTTGTCTCACATAAAATAGAAAAGGCTGAAAATGAAACAAACTCAAATATAAAGTTGCTCAGCAATCTACTTATTTGAAGTTACAAAGGAAAAACTTTTAAGTTGGTTTTAAAAGTAGAAACTGTTACAGATATGGAGGAAAGTAATCAATATCTATGTGTAATATTAGATACATTTATCGCAAGCATATAGGAATTCTGGTGTGGCACTGTAGCATCAGCACTAAGCTGGAAATCTCAAGGTCAGTGGTTTAAGCCCATCAGCCATTCCTTGGAAATCTTATACAGGATTGTTATGAGTCAGAACTAACTCGATGGCACTTACCAACAACAACAATATAGTAAAAATTGTGAAAGCCAGAAACTGTGAAAGACAAAAACCTGTCAGAGTAGGAAAGTTCAGATCTTTTCCACTGCACCCTATCAAAGGGAGAACACTTGTGAGACCCAGGAAAGCAAGGCAGTCCCATCGAGTTCTGGTGTTCACAGGTTTCACTGTAGTACATTTGAAAAATCACACATATAAAATAATACATTAACTCAAAAATACTGACTTTCTTTGCACTTTCACATTTTCACTAAGTAATTGTGCATAAGCTCTTCACATTAATTTTCAACATGAGTTAGTCCCTTTCAGAGTCAGCAATTACACATCCCAGGACACTTGATCTTGCTTTTTTTTGAATGCTGGAGATGTGACTCTTATCATTTATGTGAAATGCTGTCACTGGGAACTATCTAAATTGTCTAAATATTGATTTCATATTAGGATTTAAAAAAAATTATTTTTAGGTGTATATCAGAAATTCCACAATACAACCATTTTGCATTTTGTTTTATGTTTTATTTTTATCTGAAACGATCTCAAATTTGCAAAGAAGTCGCAAGTGTATTATTAGTTGGGTTGGTTATGTGCCATGGAGTGGGTTCGGACTCATAGTGACCCTGTATAGTTTCCAAGGCTGTAAATCTTTCTGGGCACAGAAAGCGTCATCTTTCTTCAATGGGACAGCTGGGGGTTTTAAACTGCTGACCTTGAGTTGAGCAGCCCAACTTGAAGCCAATATGCTACCAGAGCTCCTTAAGTGTATTAGAAAAACTTGTCTTTTTCTCTGAATTATGAGAGCAAGTCATTACCATGATGACTCATTACTGTTGAATATGGTAATGTATGTTGTTGTTATTGTTAAGTGTCATTGAGTGAGTTCTGACTCATAGTGACCCTATGCAAGGTTTCCAAGGAACAGCTGGTAAATTTGAACTGCAGACCTTGTAGTTCAAATGGATCTTGCCTACAAAAAATACCTTATCTTATTTAGGGCATTGTTGTTGTTGTTGTTGTTGTTAAGTGATGTTGAGTCAATTCCAACTAATAGTGACCCTGTAGAGGGTTTCCAAAGAGCAGCTGGTGAGCTTGAACCACCCACTGACCTTGAAATTCAAATGACTTTTCAGTCTGACACATTAGCCCAAAGTGCCACATTTAGGGCATTACCACCATCTAAATCAGGAAATTGACACTGAGACATAACTAGCATCCAAGTCCTCAGATTTCATTCAAGTTCTCTCAGTTGCACAAATAATATATTTGCATTTAGTTGTCATATATCTTCATTATCATTCATACTGAAACAATTCTGTAGGCTTCTTTGACTTTTAAAAAGGTTTTGACTTTGCCCTGATGTGAAATGCTCCTGTGCCTTCCCACTGTCTCTCTGCCCTGTGTAACCACTGACCCTGATTTGGCTGAAGCAGAGTCATCTCTCTGGCAGGTGGTTACTTCTTTGGGTAGTTGCATGTCAGCAAGGAAAAGGCAATTTCGATGGCACTGTAACTCAGGATTTGTAGAAACAATGATCTACTGAAAAAATATGCTCTGGGGTACTAACAGGGCTTCCTATTAAACAGGGTTTTGGTTTAACAAACAGGAATTTTCTATTGTAGACAACTGGGACACCACTCTAAGATTTTAGATCATTCCACAGCCTTTAGGCAGAAATGCTTTTGAACATCAGCTCATTAAGCACACACATACACACACACACACAAACATTCCTCCACACATCCACACAAAATGCCTTCTCTCTATAGGCATAAAGAGTTTTCTACAGTGAAGAAAATTCAGTTTGGGCTCCTTTACTGCAGTTTTTCTTCAGACTCTGCATGGCTTCCACCTGGGTGGACCAAGATATCTATTCTTTAAAACAAGAAAACATAAAGGTATACGTGTGTGATTTCCAAACTTCTTATCATCATGACATGCACATATATTATTTGGATAAAGTACTGAGGATGAAAGGATGAAGTTGGCATCTGAGTGGGAGAGGCCTGAGAGAACTGATACTCAAATACAGCTGTAACCCTTTTGAGACCAATGGGTATTCTATAGCACTCTGACTGGGAAACTTGGATTCAAATCTGTATTAATTAGGTTGACTGATAAATTCATTCATCAATCCACTCATTCATTAAACAGATATTTGTTGAGCCTACCATGTTCTACACTCTAGGGCATGCTGGAATCCATAAGAATAGAAAAGTGAACAAGTTAGACAAGATTTTCACTAGTATGATCTGACATCCTAGCAATGGAATTTGGAGAAGGAGTTGGGTAAAATAGACACTATAATTAAAAAGATCAATAAATACTTTGACACTTATGAGATAATGAAATAGATAGTCTATGCAAAGATAGGAAGATATATTAGAATGGGAGTCCCACTCTAATTACATTATCACTGATAACTCAATGATATGAAGATGCCAGTGCTATAAAGATCTGAGGAAAAAGTGTAGTTCAGGAAGAAGGAACAGCAGATAAAAGAGCCCATGGTTCTCTAATATTAGAAATAAGACGTCTATTCTCAACTTCCAGTCAACGTTGTACTGACAGTTCCAGTCAGGAAAATCATGCAAGAAAACGTATTTAAAGGCATCCAGATGGCGCTGTAGGTTAATGCACCAGACTCCAAAGCTGTTTGAACTACAAGGAGGCAGTTCAAGCTCACTAGTTGTTCCTCGGAAGCCCTATACAGGGTCGCTATGGATTGGAAATGACTCGATGGAACATAACCACAATAACAACAACTATGTAAAGATGATATATTTTTTATGTAGAAAATCATAAGGAATCTATAAAACATATTTGAACTAATAAATTCATAAAGTTATTAGTATAAAATATCAACATACAAAAAGCAATGCTTTCTATGCACTAGCAATGAATAGTCCCAAAATGAATTTAAGAAGTAAATGTTGTTTAATATTGCATCAAAAGGGATAAAATATAAACATATTTAATAAAAGAAGTAAAAAAAAATATATTCTCAAATAAAAACATAATTTAAGCAAATTTAAGAATAGCCAAATAAACAAACAGGTATTCCATGTTCATGGGTCAGAAGACAATCTTGTTAAGATGACAATTCTCTCCATGTTGATCTGCAACTACAATATAATATCAATCAAGATCCCTTTATGGCACAATTTGATGAGCAGATCTTCAAACTGACATGGAAACTTAAGGGACCTAGAATATCACAAATACCCTTGAATAAGAAGAATAAAGCTGGACAACTAATGCTTCTTGATTTCAAAACTACAAAGCTCCTGTACTCAAGACAGTATGGTACTGGCATAAGATTAGATATATTGATCAATGAATTAAACTTTAAAGATTATAAATAAACTGATATTTTATGGTCAATACAATTCAGTAGGGTCTCAAGATCATTCAGTAGGGATACTTTTTTTTTTTTTTTTTCCTTTTCAACAAATGAATGAATGAAATTAGACTTCAGGGTATACTTGGGGATTATGTCAGTTCTACCTAGAACAGAACAACGGGACATTGAATGGTGCCAGGGTTGTGTCCTTTCACCATATTTTTTCAATCTACATGCTGAGGAAACAACCTGAGAAACTGGATTATATGTAGAATAATGTGGTATCAGGATTGGAGGGAGACTCATTAACAGCCTTGATTTGCAGATGATACAACCTTGCTTGCTGGAAATGAAGAGAATTTTAAAAACTTACAGGGGACTTCCGGTTTGGCTGTGGCAGAGAAGAGTCAGGTAGGACAGGCTCAGTGGAGGACAGGCTAAAAACCCAGAGATACTGCTCTCACAGAACAGCACCAAAGCTCTGGATCTAGCATAAAGGTCAGGGCATCAGTTTCCCACAACCGCCAGTGGAAAAATCATGATATAAAGGAAAATACTGTGATTAGAAATCAGTCAAGACATGGGACTCCCTCTGCAGCCACCCTTCCCAGGCAGAAGTCAGAGGTCAGGGTTATAACCAGACCAGTACAGGGAACCAATGCTAAAAGCAATGCAGTGACATTTGCAAAAGGAGGTGTGGGGGCATTCTACACATGTTTTGCTCTTCTTCCCTGTCATGCCTTCTTTGCCCAGCCTGGACACCTTCAGTAGGGTGGGTGCACAACACCCAAAAGACTCCAGTGTTGATACCACAGCTTTTCCATGGCACAGAAAGAAAGAGCCCCATCGGTCCAAGGGCAAATTCTTTGACTGCTGCTTTTCATTGCTGCCTGTGGGTCCCAGCCCTAGAGTTAACTTGTGCAGGACCCTTTACTCCTGCCTATCCAACAAGAAAAAAAAAAACAACAAAAAACAGGTTTGGCCTGACAGACAAACCATAGGAACAATCTGCAAAACCCCAATATAAAAAGACACAACTATTTCAAGAATTATGCTGTGCACACGCAGATACCCAACTGACCTTCAGAGACAAAAATAGTAAACAATTTTTCTCACATTAACTTCTAAATCTCTATCTCCGCACATCTACGGTGGTGACTAGAGAAGGGACCTGAGCAACTGGACACCCCCACCCACTACTGGAGGGTTCTACGGTGCACACACACTGCCTGTGTAGCAAGGCGACTGGCCAGTTGGCTACAGTTTTATTTTTGTTTCCAAGTCGTGGTTTTTGTCTGCTTTTATATTGCTTCTGCTTTGGGGTTTTTTTGGTCACACATTGTTCCTGAAGGTGGGAGCGTTTTCTCCCTACATTACCCAAGAAGAGTCAGCAATTGTTGCCATATAGCCAAGCTACAAGCACATCCCGTAATATTCTACTATTGAGACAACAGCCAATAACAGCTGATATGCATTATATGTGAAAAGGAAAGCTTATCTTCTGATCATATCCACCAGGAAACACCCAGTAAGCTTAATAACACAGCAACAAATATTCATTTAAGCATAAAAAACCCACACAACTGGACATGATGAACAAAAAAACAAACAAAAGATTTCAAAACATGTCCCAAAACAGAAAAGAGTAACTAAGACAAATGAGCTGGAGACAGACAAAGGCTTTCTAGAAGAGGAAGAGCAGGTTTTGGATTTGTCTGAGAAGGAATTCAGAAGAATGATATGCAAACAAATTCAAATGCTCTGAAAAGGGGTGGAGGAAAACAAGGAATAAGTCAGGAAAGTACTACAAGAGCAATCAAACTAGATCAATATAGCATTGGAAACAATTCAAAACCTGCAAAAAGAGGTCCAGATGATTAATGATAAAATAACAGAAATGGACAATACACTGAAAGGGGAAAGGAGCAGAATAGAAGAGATGGAAGCCAGAACTAGAGAGCTGAAAGAAAAATCTCTCAATAATGCTAAGATAGAAGAGCAAGCTGAAAAAGGGATTAAAAAAAAATCTGAAGAGGGTCTAAGATTCATGCTGGATAACATGAAGAGGAACAACTTAAGAAGTATTGGCATTCCAGAACAGAAAGAATCAGAAAAGTCCACAGGGGAGATAGTGGAAGAGCTTCTGGAGGAAAATTTCCCTAACATCTTGAAAGATGAGAACATAAACATTCAAAAAGCTGAATGTGCCCTAGGAAGGATAGACCCTAAAAGAAATTCACCAAGACAAGAAGAGAATCCTAAAAGCAGCCAGGGAAAAGAGAAATGTTACTCACAAAGGCAAAAAATGTTACTCACAAATCAGATTAAGCTCTGACTTCTCAGCAGAAACCATGCAGACAAGAAGGCAATGGGGACATATACAAAATCCTAAAAGCAAAAAACTGCCAATCAAGAATCGTCTATCCAGCAAAACTAAATCAAATACAATGGTGTAATTAAAACATTCCAGGATACACAGAAGCTAAGAGATTTTGTCAAAGCCAATCCAGCACTTCAAAATATCCTAAAAAGAGTTCTTTGGACTGGAAACCAACAAGGACAGACAACAACAAGAGATTGACAGGTGTCAGATGATGAATAGCAGAGTTCAGTACAGAACAAAATTACAACAATGAATTTAAAGGAGCTGTGAGGTCAACCAAAGATCAAAATAATAAAAATGTTAAAGAGGGAAAAATGTAGGAACAAAGATCCAGGTAGTGAGGAGGTCAGGTAGATTAAAGGACACCATATAGTGTCTTAAATGGAGGGAAAAGTTAATAGACTATAAAGTAACCCCAAAGAAAGTTAATACTTCACAATGTACTATGAAAATGAACTTCCAAGCAGAACAAGCAAACATGAACACTAAGAAGAAACCGACAAGAAATAGCACAAAAATCACAAACTCCGCACAGGAAGGCATGCAGAATAAAGGAACGAACAGTGCTACCAAAAAATTAACATATAGCAGCAATTAATTCATACCTATCACTAATTACATTGAATGCCAATGGATTGAATGCACCAGAGAAGAGACAGAGAGTGACAGAATGGATAAGAAACCAAGACCCCTCAATATGCTGTCTGCATGACACATACCTTACACACAAAGATAACAACAGACTAAAAGTTAAAGGATGGAAAAAATATATACCAAGCTAACTGGAACAATAAACAAGCAGGAGTGTCAATACTAATCTCTGATAAAGTAAACTTTAAGACAAAGACCAGCATAAGAGGTACAGAAGGACACTATTTCATGATCAAAGGATCAATTGAGCAAGATGACATAACCATACTAAATATCTATGCAAACAATGAAAGAGCACCAAGATATATGAAGCAAACCTTACTAGAATTGAAAAAAGAAATAGATAAATCTACAATTTTAGCGGGAGATTTTAATATGCCACTTTTGAAAAGGGACACAACAACCAGAAACTCAACAAAGTTACAGAGGAACTAAACAACACGATCAGCCAACTTGAAGTCATAGATGTGTACAGAACATTCAACCCAGCAACAGTACAATATACATTCTTCTCCAGTGCACATGGCACATTCTCCAGAACTGACATTGTGTTAAGTCACAAAGCAAGCCTCCGTAAATTTCAATATGTCAAAATACTACAAAGCATCTTTTCAGACCACAGTGTTGTAAAACTAGAAATCAAGAATACAAAGACCAAGGAAATAAAGTCAAATATATGGAAACTGAATAACACCCTGCTGAAAATTGACTGGGTAAAAGAAGAAATGAAATATAAATTCATAAAGTTCCTAGAAACAAACTAGAATCAAAAGACAACATACCAAAATATTTGGGACACAGTGAAACTGGTGCTGAGAGGACAAATTATTGTGATAAATGTTCACATCCAATAAGAGGAAATAACCAAAATTAAAACATTAACACAGCATCTCCAACAATAAAAAACAGTCCAACAGAAGTAACCTACAGTCACCAAAAGAAAATAAATAATAAAGAGCAGAAATAAATGAGATAGAAAACAGAAAAACTGTAGAAACAATCAATAGGACAAGAAGCCGGTTCTTCGAAAGGATTAATTAAATTGACAAACCATTGGCAAACTAATAAAAGAAAAGAGGGAGAAGACACAAATAACTCGCATTAGAAACCACATGGGC
>NW_006408652.1:2183873-2192571 GCF_000296735.1 Chrysochloris asiatica | reverse complement strand
ACCAGTGACATAGTTGCCAGCATCCCAGAAACATACAAACCACCACAGTATGAAAAATGGACATATATGAAAAATAGATACAGATAACACTTTATCATTATGTCACTTTGTACTGTTTAGAGAGCAATTCCACAGCTGTTATCATACACTGTTATGTTAGATAGGAAGGTATCTTCATTTTAACAATGAGAAACATGAAATTCAGAAAAGAAGAGTAACTCTTCAAGAGTAACATGGAAGTTATATATCTGTTTCAGTTTTGTAAAGCAAACTACTCTAAAATTTTAGGGCTAAAAGCCCTAGTTCGTTTATTGTTTTTGTTGTTAAGTGCTGTAGAGTTGCTTCCTACTCATAGCAGCTCATGTATAGGATTTCTGAGGAGCAGCTGGTGATTTTGAGCCACCAACCTTGAAGTTCAAACTGACCTGTGGTCTAGTGCTTCTCCTACAGCACGGCACCAGGCCTCCAGCTATTTTATTACATCTTGCATATTTTGTTGTTCAGGTGTTTGCACAGGGCTCAGCTGGATGATTCTTCTACAACTGTTTGCATTAAATGATGAATGGGACAGTCTGGAGGGTCTAAGACCACTCCAGACACATGTCTCTCAACTGGGTAGGAAGAATTACAATTTGAAGATCATCTAGGACTTTTGAACAAATTGTCTGCATGTAGCCACTCCAACATGATATTCTCAGGAAATTAGACTTCTTAGATAATCAACTGGTAAGTTTCTGGCCTTTTCTGATCTACCCTTGGAAGTCAGATAGCATCCATTATGCTTCATTTTGTCATTTAAAAGCTAGTCATATGGCCTACCAAGTTTCAAAGTGAAGGGATTAGACTACTTCTTGATTGTAGTATTTCAAAGCTAAATTTTTGACAATCATGTGGGATGTGAGGGATTTTGGAAGCCTTATTTAAAAATATAATGGGTCATAAGAGCTAAGCCTAAAACTAGGGCCTCCTGATTTTTTTATTTTCCTAGTTTCTGTTAAATATTTCTTCTTCATATATATGCAAGTATGTTCCACAGACATATACTTAGACAAAAACAGTTGCAAACATACATGTATACAAATTGTTATAAATTAAAAAAAAAATTAAGCTCCATGAGGGCATCACATCATTTTGTTTTGTTTTCATTGTCCTTGTTTTTCCTCAGAAATTAACACGGTAGTCTCTCAATACATACTAATATATACTAATAAAAATGAGGGGCTTCAAAAAGTTTTGGGTAAATGGAATGAAAAAATAACAATTTATTAACAAAGTTTTTGAAGTCCCTTCATATTAATACAGAAACATGTTAGAAAAGAAAGAAACATGGCATAGCAGTGCTAATGAAAATATCTCAAAGGAGGGCAGAGGCATTGGCAAAAAAAACTAAAAAGACAAGTACTATTTATTTAAAATTTTGATATTTGCAGAGTAGTAAATGAATGAGCATTGAATGTAGGAATAAATAGTGTACTTGGTGTATCATTTCTACTTTGTATATAGAAGACTATCAATCAGTTCTGACCCATAGTGACCCTATATAGGGCTTCCAAGAAGCAGCTGGTGAGCTTGAACAGTCAACCTTGTGATTCAAACCAACTTTGCAGTCAAACACATTAGCCCACAGTGCAACACCAGGACACCAAAGACTATCATAAGAGTATTTATATCTGATTAATTATAGCAACATTTAGTTGCACTTTCAAAATAAGTTTGCCTAGTCTAGATTGCAAAGATCTGGAATCAAAAAACCAAAAACGAAGAACATGTTCAGCATTTCTCAAGCTGGGGGAACTGAAGAAATAATTCAAGTCTTGACTTTCGTTATTGAAGGATTCTCTGGGCAAATCATTGAATGATGCATAAAGCATCAAAAGAAGATGGAAGGAATACACAGAGTCACTGTAGTACCAAAAGGAAATGGTTGCTGTAGCATATGATCAACAGCCAATGATACTGCAGGAGGAAGTCCAAGGTGCATTGAAGGAACTGGCAAAGAACAAGGCACCAGGAATTGATGGAATAAAAACTGAAATCTTTCAAGAAAGTGTCCTGTCACAGGAGGCACTCACTCATCTATGCTAAGAAATTTGGAAGACAACTATCTGGCCAACTGATTGGAAGAGATCCGTATTTGTGCCCATTCACAAGAGAGGTGACCCAATGGAATGCGGAAATCATTGGACAATCTCTTTGATATTCCATGCAAGTAAAGTTTTACTAAAGGTAATACAGAAATGGCTGCAAGCATACATTGGCAGAGAACTTCCAGAGATTCAAGCTGGATTCAGAAGAGGACGTGGAACAAGGGATATCATTGCTGATGTTGGATGGATCTTGGCTGAAAGTAAAGAATACCAGACCAGTGTTTACCTTTGCTTTATTGTTTATGCTTTTGATTGTGTGGATCATGAAAAGCTATGGACAGCACTGCAAAGTATGAGTATTCTGGAACACTTAATTGTGCTCATGAGGAATCTGTACATGGACCAAGAGGCAGTTGTTCGAACAGAACATGGGGATACTGCATGGTTTACAATTAAGAAAGACTGTGCGACAAGGTTGTATTCTTTCACCATACTTATTAAACCTGTAAACTGAGAAAATAATCTGAGAAGCTGGGTTCTGTGAAGAAAAGAGTGGTATCAGGATTGGGGGAATACCCATTAACAATTTGCAATATGCAGATGATACAACCTTGCTTTCTGAAAGTGAAGAGGACTTAAAACATTTACTGATGAAGATCAAAGAGCACAGCCTTCAGTATGGATTGCATCTCAATGTAAAGAAGACAAAAATCCTCACCACTGGATCAATAAACATCATTCTTATCAATGGAGAAAAGATTGAAGTTGTCAAGGACTTCATTCTTGAAGTGTTGATCAACTATCAACACTCAGCGAAGCAGCAGTCAGGAAATCAAATGACGTATTGCATTAAGCAAATCCGCTGCAGAATACCTTTTCAAAGTGTTGAAAAGCAAAGATGTCAGCTTAAGGACTAAGGTGCACCTGACCCTAGCTATGGTATTTTCAATAAACTCATATGCATGTGAAAGCTGGCCAGTGAATAAGGAAAACCATAGAAGAATTGATGCTTTTGAATTATGGTGTTGGAGGAGAATATTGAAAGTGCCATGGGCTACCAAAAGAACCAACAGATTCATTTTGGAAGAGGTGCAGCCAGAGTGTTCCTTAGAGGCCAGGATGGCCAAACTTCGTTTCTCAGACTTCAGACATATTGTCATGAGGGACCTGTCACTGGAGAAGGATATAATGTTTCATAAGGTGGAGGGTCAGTAAAAGAGGAAGACCCCAGTGAGATGGATTGGCAAAGTGGCAGCATACATGGGCTCAAGTGTGGTAACGATTGTGAGCTTAGCCCAGGATTGGGCAGTGTTTCATTCTGTTGTGCATAGGGTTGCTATTAGTCGGTACTGACTTGATGCACCTAACGACAACAGCAATAAGTCTAGATTGATACTTCTATACAATAATAAAGAGGAATAAATTGCAATATTATAAAGTTTAAAATGATTAAGTGCTTCTTTATACATGTAATACAAGGGTTAAATCTCTGCATTGTAACTTTTACAAGGCAGAATTTTGATGGATAACTTCTATGACTTTGTATAAGTTGCTGTGCCATAGATTTTCCTCCAAGATACAATATGGTTCTATGTTATGAAGCCCTATGTGGATGTCTGGAATTGTCACAAACTATGTTTCCCTTTGTCCTTTGTTTACGTATTCTAATTTCACAATAAATTGTATTTTGCTTTGCAAATACTGTCAGGCTGTCTTCTAAACTAGATGGGAACTAATATGCAACAAAATGTATATATTTTTAAAAAGAATTTTTTGCCATTTAGTTCATTCCAATTTTTAGTGCTCCCATGTGTTTTAACGTTGAAAACCCATAGGATTTTCAATGACTGTAATTATACAGATGCATTAGAACCATTGGTTAGATTCATACTGCCAACTTTTGGGTTACCAGCCTTGCATAAACTATTTGTGCCACCCAGAAAAATGCTAAAAATAACTCAGTTTAATTCATTTTAAAAAGAAAAATTCCTATTCTGTCTTTATTTCTAAGTATTTTTTCCCCTAACATAAAAAAGCATTCCATTTTTACACTAAAAGTAAGGATCTACTAGGGGCACTATTGAAACTATTTGAAATAAGCAGGTGTGTGAATACAGCTATTTGTTTTAGGGGAGAATTTGTCATTTGTGATGAAAAGGGTGTTTTCTAGGAGGAATAATTAAACTTGGCTTACATCCAAAATGCAGATTCTTATAGTCAAGAACAAACATGTCAGTTTCACAAGTGAGCAATGATTCTGTCCTTCAAGTGCTCTTTTTACAGATAGGGAAATAAGTCAAAAGAGAAGTGACTGCCTAAGAGTACATAACTAGTCTGTAGAATAAAATAGAATCTCCAATGACAAAGTTAATAATAGGTTTATCTTGTCATTCTAAAAAGTTAGCAACCTTTGCAGTCTTGTCAAATAAAAAAAATCAAGTTAATAGAGTAGAGTGGTCGCAGTATAAATCATATTGATTTCAGACATCAAATGTTTAAAAATAAAAATAAAACACTGCATTGGAATGTATGGCATACACTTTATTTTGTCATAGTTTTCTTAGGTTTTAGATACAATTGTGACCCAGGTTCTTTACTGTTTATACTGAGCCATTCAAAGCATGAATGTCAGTGATCTAGGTAGCAGGAGGGAGAGAAGCAACTATAAATAGAACAGATGATAAGAATATTGAACTGCACCAGACCAGAGAGGATTCATCAAGTGGAGAATGGTTATTTATTAAACAACTTTCAAGAACTCTTTCTACCTGCTAGTCATGTATAACTCTGAGGAAAGTTACCTCACTGTGTGCCTAAATAAGAAAGAACTTTTTATTTGAATATGAACTATTTGAATATTCATCACAATTTAATCTAATTTGTATTTCACATACACTTTTAAAGAATAAAATGATGGTAGAGGAACTTCATAACAAAATTATCATAAACATTTTTGTGTTTCTCCAACTTCAAAAGTAACGCATGCTCATCATGAAAATTGAAAATGAACATACATATAACATATAAAATTTGGTTGTTAAGCTCAATAATATTTGAGTTTTAAAACCTTTACTCCATATCTATGTATAATATACTTAGCTGTATGCCTGCATAAACATATAACCTTTAAAAAAATCCATCATAAAGATTTTATTAAACTTTCATGGCCTTCTATTTTTGACTTAATACTGTGAATATTTTTTCAGGTCTGTGCGAATTCTTTACTGTTGTTGTTAAGTGCCATCCAGTCATTTTTGACTCATAGCGGCCCTATGCAAAACAGAATGAAACATTACCAGATTCTGTGTCATTATCACAATTGTTGATATACTTGAGCCTATTGCTTTTGCCACTATGTCAGTCCATCTCACTGGGGGTCTTTCTCTTTTTCATTGAAACTCTACTTTACCATGAATAAAGGAAGAAGTAAAAAGTCACTAAAACAAGAAAAAGAAAAGACCAAAATGGATGTCATAAAAGACTCTGAAACTTGTTCTTTAGTGTAGAAATGAGGACGTTAAAGAGCTGAACCAAAACATTCAAAGGGCAACTAGAGAAGACAAGGTAAAGTATTATAATGAAATGTGCAAAGACCTGGAATTAGAAAACTAAAAGGAAATAATACAGTCAGAATTTGTCAAGCTGAGGGAACTGAAGAAGAAAATCTAGCCTTGACTTGAAATAATGAAGGATTCTATGGGCAAAATATTGCATCATGCACAAAGAATCAAAAGAAGATGGAAGGAATATACAGAGTCACTGTACCAAAAAGAAATGGTTGATCCTCAACCATTTAAAGAGATAGCTTATGGTCAAGAGCCAGTGATAATGAAAGAAGAAATCTAAGGTGCACTGAATGCATTGGCAAAGAACAAGGCTCCAGGAATTGATGGAGTACAAATTGAAATGATACAATACTAGAGGCACTCACTCATCTATGCCAAGAAATTTGGAAGGCAGCTATTTAGAAAATTGATTGGAAGTGATTAATATTTGTGCAAATTCCAAAGACAAATGACCTAAGGGAATGCAGAAATCACCAGGCAATATCATTGGTATCACATTCAAGTAAAGTTTTGCAGAAGATAATTCGAAAGTGGTTCCAACAGTACATTGTTGTGGAACTGACAGAGGTTCAATCCGGATTCAGACAGGAACATGGAATATGGAATAACATTATGATATCAGATGGATCTTGGTTGAAAGCAGAGAATACCAAAAAGATGTTTACCAGTGCTTTATTGACTCTGCAAATGATTTTGACTGTGTGGATCATGATAAACTATGTACAACACTGGGGAAATTAGTATTCTGAAACAATTATACATTTGTGGAAGCTGTACATAGACTAGAAGGCAGTCGTTCATACAGAACAAGGGGAAACTGCATGGTCTAAAATTAAGACATATGTGTGCCAGGGTTGTATTCTTTCTTCTTACTTATTCAGTCTTTACATTAAACAAGTAATTCGAGAAGCTATATTATATGAAGAAGAACGTGGCATCAGGATTGGAGGAAGACTCATTAACAACCTGTAATATGTAGATGATACAACCTAGCTTGTTGAAAGTGAAGAGGACTTAAAAGTACATATGAATATCAAAGTCTGTGTTTCACCTCAAAGTAAAGAAACCAAAAATGCTCACCACTGGATCAATAAAAACATCATGATAAATGGAGAAAAGGTTGAAATTGTCAAATACTTCATTTTGCTTAGATTCACTATCAGCATTCATGGAAACATCAGCCAAGAAATCAAACGATGTATTGCATTAGACAGATCTTCTCAACAAGACCTCTTCAAAGTGTTTAAGAACAAAGATGTCAGTTTGAGGACTAAGGTACGCCTGACCCAAGCCATGGTATTTTCCATTGCTTTATATGCAAGTGAAAGATATACAATGAATAATGAAAGTCACTGAAGAATGAATGCATTTGAATTATGGTGTTGGAGAAACAGGAATGCTAGAAAAACAAACAAATCTGTGTTGGAATAAATACAGCCAGAATACTCCTTGGAAGTCAGAATGGCAAGACTTCGTCTCTCATACTTGGGACATATTACCAATAGTACTTTGAGAAGGACATCCTGCGAGGTATAGTGGAGCGTCAGTGAAAAAGAAGACCCCCAATTAGTTGGATTGGCACAGTGGCAGCAGCAATTGATCCATGTTTTCTAAGGATTATGACAATGGTGTGGGATCAGGCACTGTTTCATTCTGTATGTCCAGAGTAGAAGAAATGAAGTATCACCATACTGGCTTCTAAGGAGCAATCTGACTACTTCTTCCAATATCATGACAGATTTGTTTATTCTTCTTGAATACCATTCATTACTCAAATGCACCAATTCTTCTTTATTCCTTATTCACTGTCCAACCATCAAATGCATATGCCATGACTGAAAATTTGATGGCTTGTGTCACATGCACCTTAGTCCTTAAACTGACATCTTTGTTCTTTAACATTTTAAAGAGGTCTTGTATAGCAGATTTGTCCATTGTAAGGCACCATTTGATTTCTTGACTGCTGCTTCCATGAGTGTTGATTGTGGATCCAAACAAAATAAAGTCTTTGAAAACTTCAGTCTTTTATCCATTTATCATGATGTTATTTATTGGTCCATTTGTCCACTTGTGGGGATTTTTATTGTCTTTACATCTAGATGCTCTCCATACAGAAGGCTGTAGTCTTAGAGAGCTTCATCAGTAAGTACTTCAAGTTAATTTTTTCTTCCAGCAAGCAATGTTGTATCATTTACACATCAGAAGTTGTTAATGAGTCCAATATGACACCAAGTTCTACTTCACATGAGCCAGCTTCTCAGATTCTTTTCTCATTTAAGAAATAATGGTGTAAGGATACAGAATAAATATGGTGAAAGGATACAACCATGGCCCACACCGTTTCTGATTTTAATCCATTCACTATCGCCTTGTTCTGTTCTAACAAATGCCTTTGTCTAAGTACAGGTTGCTCATGAGCACAATTAAATGTTCTGTAATATCCCTTGTTCTCATCGTTATCCATACCTTGTCATGATCCACACAGTTGAAAATCTTTGCAATGTCAATAAAACACAAGTAAACTTTTTTCTAGTATTCTCTGCTCTCACTCAGCCAATATCCATCAAACATCAGCAATGACATCTCTAGTACCATGTCCTTTTATGAATTCAGCTTGGATTTCTAGCAGCTCCCTGTTGATGTATTATTGCAATTGGTTTTAAATTATTTTCAGCAAAGTTTTATTTGCATGTAATACTAAAGAAACTGTTTGTATTCCTGTCTTTGGAATGGGCACAATTTTTGTCTCTTTCCAGCTGTCTCCCAATTTTCTTGGCATAAACTAGTGAGTGCCTACAGTGCTGCACTTGTCTGTTGAAATTTTTTTTTTATGTTTTATTGTGAATTATGTGATAGTTTACATGGGAGAACATTAGCTTTACATTAATCCTATCGTATATCATTTCATTATTATGGTTACAATCCCCTCCATGCATCATCAACCCCGGTCGTCAGCACACAACCACTCTCCCTCTCTGTGTCTAAAGTCCCCAACTGCTCCATCTCTCCATGTCATCATCTCTGCCTCCATCTCAGGCATCACTG
>NW_006408652.1:2181142-2183773 GCF_000296735.1 Chrysochloris asiatica | reverse complement strand
CAAAAGAACTTTCAGAAGCATAATAAATTCTTAAGTTTTCTACTATTTCAATGAATAAAAACTTCTCCAACTTTTCTTCCTCTGTAGCCTAAAGCTATATACATATTTGCCTTACAAGTAAGATCTGCTTACACATCAAACAGAAGCCATTAATTTGTCTTTCCTATCAGTTTTTCTGACCTGGAGTTCTGCTCCCATAAGGATTATAGTCTAGAAACCCTATGAGACAATCCTATTTGTAACACATTAGGTCACCATGAGTCAGAGTCAACTTCATAGCAGCAATATGGATCTTTCCAATCCAAAGAAGGAAGGGGTGGTGGTAATATGCATTAAATGCATGCTTGGAGGTCTCCCTTATATTACCTCATCCTTGGGACCTCATAAAAATGAATAATTACCAGAAAGTTTATCAGAGGAGAAAAATGAGGAGTTGAGACTTAGAAGTAACTCCTCCAAAGACACTTAGCCAGTACATAGCAGAGTATGTTTGATTTCCAAGGTGTGTTTTGTTCCAAGTTTTTAAGATATATTTAACTAGCTAAGTATAGTTTATTTTCTTTTCTCTCAATTTCTGTTTCTTTGGAAGCATCCAAACCAGAACAAGTCACGCAATTCATCTCTTCATTGTCTGCTGCTCATCAACCAAGTCAGTCATTCCAAACTAGTATTCCCTTCATCTGTCCTTCACCTCAGGCCTTAGTGAGCATTTAAATCAGGAATGACATGGAATGTATGAAGTATAAATCTAGGAAAATTGGGGGTTGTCAAAAATGAAGTAGAATGCATAATCATCAATATCCTTGGCACTAGTGAGCTTAAATGGACTGGCATTGGCCAGTTTGAATATGACAATCACATGGTTAACTATGCTGGGAATGACAAATTGAAGAAGAATGGATTCATATTCATCATCAGGAAGAACATATCAAGATCAGTCATGAAGTACAACACTGCCTGTAATAGGATAATATCCATATGCCTGCAAAGAAGACGAGTTAATACCTATATTATTCATATTTATGCACCAACCACTAAAGCCAGTGATAATGAAATTGAGAATTCCATGAAATTCTTCACTTTAAATTTGATCAAACTTACAATAAAGATGTATTGATAATTACTCATGATTGGAATGCAAAGGTTGGAAATTAAGAGACAGGATCAGTCACTAGAAAATATGGCCTTAATAAAAAAAAATTCTGGAGATTGTTTGATGAAACAAAGATAAAACTTTGCAAGACCAGTAACATATCCATTACAAATGCCTTTTTTAAAACAACATAAAATATGAGTATATACATGGACTTCACAAGATAGAATACACAGAAATCAAATTGACTACATCTGTGAGAATAAACAGCAGAAAAGCTCAATATCATCAGTCAATTTCTCATATGCAAATTCAGGCTGAAGCAAAAGAAAATTAAAACAAATCCACAAGAGCCAAAATGTAACCATGAACATATCCCACTTGAATTTAGAGATTATCCCAAGAACAGATCTGATGAGTTAGACACTAGAGACTGAAGACCAGAAGAATTGTGGGAAGACATCAAGAAAATCATACAGGAAAAAAGCAAAAGGTCATTAAGAAGAAAAGAAAGGAGAAAAAGACAAAAATGTATGTCTGAAGAAATTCTGAAACTTGCTCTTCAGTGTAGAGATGTAAAGCAAATTGAAAAAAATGAGGTAAAGGAGCTAAATAGAAATATTTCAAAGAACAGCTTGAGAAAATAAAGCCAAATATTATGGAGTGTGCAAAGACCAGTTAGAAAACCAGAAGGGAACTACACTCTCAGCATTTCTGAAGCAGATACAATTGATGAAAAACTTGGAGACTTGACTTGATATATTAAAGGTTTCTATGGCAAAATATTGAATGATGCAGAAAGCATCAAAAGAAGATGGAATATTCAGAGCCACTGTAACAAAAAGAAATGGTCATGTTCAATCATTTCAAGATGTATGGAGGAAAGAAATACAAGGTGCACTGAAGGCATTGGAAAAAGACAAGGCTCAGGGAATTGATGGAATACAAATTGAAATATTTCAACAAATTGATGTGGCACTGGAGGGACTCACTCATCTATGCCAAGACATTTGGAAGACAACTACCTGGCCAGCAGATTGGAAGAGATTCTTATTTGTGTGCATTCCAAACATAGGTAATCTAATACAATACAGAAATAATTGGGCAGTATCATTAATATCACATGCAAATAAAATTTTGCTGAAAATCCTTTAAAATGGGTGCAACATTACATTGATAGAGAACTGTCAGAGGTTGAAGTCAGAATGAGAGAGAACTGTCAGAGTTTGAAGTCAGAATGAGTGATATCATTGCTGACATCAGATTGATTTTTCCTGAAAGCAGAAAGATGTTTGCTTGTGTTTTGCTGACTGTGCAAAGGTTTTAGACTGTGTGGATCATGACTAGCTTAGGACATCATTGCGGGGAACGAGCATTCCAGGACACTTAATTGTGCTCATGAGGGACTTGTACAGAGACCAAGGGGCAGCTGTTTGAACAGAACAGAACAAAAGAACACTGAACGGTTTAAAATTAGGAAAGGTGTGTGCCAGGGTTTTATTATTTCACAATACTTATTCCATATGTATGATGAGCAT
>NW_006408652.1:2175466-2181042 GCF_000296735.1 Chrysochloris asiatica | reverse complement strand
TAAATATTTTAAGTCTGTTTCCCTTTCAGCAAGCAAGGTTGTATCATCTGCATTTCAAAAGTTGTTACTGAGTCTTCTTCCATTCGTAATGCCATTTTTTTCTTCATATAACCCAGCTTCTTGAATTATATGCTCATCATACAGATGGAATAAGTATTGTGAAATAATAAAACCCTGGCACACACCTTTCCTAATTTTAAACCGTTCAGTGTTCTTTTGTTCTGTTCAAACAGCTGCCCCTTGGTCTCTGTACAAGTCCCTCATGAGCACAATTAAGTGTCCTGGAATGCTCGTTCCCCGCAATGATGTCCTAAGCTAGTCATGATCCACACAGTCTAAAACCTTTGCACAGTCAGCAAAACACAAGCAAACATCTTTCTGCTTTCAGGAAAAATCAATCTGATGTCAGCAATGATATCACTCATTCTGACTTCAACCTCTGACAGTTCTCTCTCATTCTGACTTCAACCTCTGACAGTTCTCTATCAATGTAATGTTGCACCCATTTTAAAGGATTTTCAGCAAATAGGGCTAAAATTAGGAAACTTGACATATGAATTAATTAATTTAAGATAAGCATGAATATCCTTTGGGGTATAGTGTTTCTTAGTATATGTGAGAGGATTTCAAAAAATTTGTGGACATTTTTTATTATCTTTTAGTTTCATTTTTCCCAGTCATATTATCCATAATTATTAGGGGAAAAAAAGATGTATCACTTTAATAAAAAATAAAATTACTAGAAAATCACATGGCAAGTTATACCTCTGGCTGACAAATCATAAGAACCTGAAAACTGAAGTAAAGTGCCTTCATTCCTGAACTTGCAATCTGAAACACAATGCTAAAACCAAATAGAAACTTCACAAATATCTTGCACAATGTGTGGAAAATAAACTGGCCATGTGTATGAAAAGCCTGAAATGATGTATATCATTTGGACAAATACTTCAATGTCTATAAAGCTATGCTAAATAAATGACCAGAAACATAAATAAATATTAAGTGATGGCCCAAATCTTCACCAGACCATTGTTTATAGTAGAAAATTTGATAGTAACTTAAATATTCAACATGAGAAAAATGGTTAGCATGATGTGATGTTCATATAATGACTTTCTACATAGTCATAAAAATATTATTAAGTAAGAATTCCTACCACTGTTTGTCTGTCAGTTTGTTGTACTGTGGTGGCTAGCATATTGCTGTGATACTGGAAGCTATGAGACTGGTATTTTAAATAGCAGCAGGGTCAACAACGTGAACAGGTTTCTGCAGAGCTTCCAGACTGAAAAAGACTAGGAAGAAGGAGCAATGGGCCACTTATGAAAGGTTAGTGACAGGAAACCTTATGAATAGCAGTGTAACATTATCTGATACAGTGCTGGAAGATGAGCACCTTAGGTTGGAAGGCACTCAAAAGATGATTGGGGAAGAGTTGCTTTCTCAAAGTAGAGTTGACCTTCATGACGTGGATGGAGCAAAACTTTTAGGACATTCATTTGCCGGTGGGGCACAACTCAAAATGAAAAGAAATGAAGTAAACAAAGCAACTGCAAGAAACGAAGTAAATAAAGCTGAGCAGAAACTTTCTAAGGGCAGCTCAAGAATACAAAGTTAAATGAAATGTGCAAACACCTGGAGTTAGAAAACAAAAGGGAAGAACACCCTCAGCATTTGGGTTATATGAAGAAAAAAATGGCATTACGAATGGAAGAAGACTCAGTAACAACTTTTGAAATGCAGATGATACAACCTTGCTTGCTGAAAGGGAAACAGACTTAAAATATTTATTGATGAACATCAAAGACCACAACCTTCAGTATGGATTGTATCTCAATGTAAAGAAAACAAAAATACTCACAGCTGGACCAATAAATAAAATCATGATGAATGGATAAAAGATTACAGTTGTCAAAGACTTTCATTTTGCTTGGATCCATTATCAACAGTCATGGAGGATATAGTCAATAAATCAAATGATGCATTAGGCAAATCTGCTGCACAAAACCTATTTCAAGTGTTCAAGAGTAAATATGTCAATGTGAGGAACTATGTCTTGTCCAACCAAATCCATGCTATTTTCAATCACGTCATTTGCATGTGAAAGTTACATAATGAATAATAAAGACCTTAAAAGATTTTAAGCATTTGAGGAGAATATTAAAAGTACCACAGACTGCCAGAAGAACAAACAAATCTGTTGGAAGAAGTATAACCAGAAAGCAATGACGTCTAGACTTCATCTCTCATACTTTGAACGTATTATCAGAAGGGACTAATCCCTGGAAAAAAGCATTATGCTTGCTAAAGTGGATGGTCAGCTAAAAAGAGGAAGGCACCGAACAAGATGGTTTGACAGAGTGACAGCAGCAAGGAGCTGAAACATAACAGCAATTGTGAGGACAGTGCAGAACTGGACAGTGTGATTCATTCTGTTGTGCATAGGGTCGTATGAGTCAGAATCCCCTTGTGTGTACCTAATGATAACAAAGGCACATACCCACTATGCACAAAAGGGAACAAAAAAAAAAAAAGGAGGAGGAGACACTTCTCAGTAAATAAATGAAATGGCCCCAAAGCAGTCCTCTCTTTCTTTGTGACATTAATGTTTTTCCTAGTCTAATAGCCCACTATCCATCAAACCCTCCTTAAGTGCACACTCAGATTTAAGTCAAAGTCTGCATAAGAAGAAAATGAAATACAAATTTTAAGTCCCTATTTGACTCCCAAAGTGTCTACAGCCAAGTGCATCACCATTAGGCATTTTTTCAACTTTGTGTTAATTTGAGCTTGTCACTAAACTGTTTCCTATTTTTCAACTTTCAAATAGGAAAGAAAGTATTTGACCTGCCTACTTACTAAAGTAGTGAACACAGGTAGTGCTGAGGTTAAAGAATTCAGCTGGTAACCCAACTGTCAGTGGTCAGAACTTAGCATGTATTCTGCAGGAGTAAGATGTGGCAATTGGCTTCCATGAAGATTTATAGCCTGGGAAAACCGAGAGGGCATTTCTTTCTGTCCTTATATGTCATAATTGACTACACAGCAATGGGCCTTTGTTTACTAACTAAGGTAATTTAATTTATTTCAATGTCATAAGTATTTATTGAGAATATATCATATGCTATAACATAGAGTGGGGGTGGGCTAGGATAAATAGATTCAGAGTCTGAACAGGATATATTTTTTCAATAAAGTGATGTTATAGATGTCAAAACATGGCATATAATTAAGAAAATCTTTAACCTGACAATTTCTCTATAGGTCAGAGGTGATTGCATTTAAAGGAAGACATAAGCAAGGCATTGAAGTTTAAGGTTTAAGGTTAAGAGAAAGTCACACTGCATTAAAAAAAAAAGCACATAAATAGAAATGATTGTTGTTGTTCTGTGTCATCTAGTCTGTTCCAACACATAGGGAACCTATGCACATACACAACAGAATGAAACACTGGCCTGTCCTGTGCCATTCTCAAAATTGTTATGTTTGAGCTTTTCTTCTGCCACTGTGCCACTCCATCTTGTTGGGGAACTTTCCACTTTACCAAGGATGATATCCTTCTCCAGGAACTTGTCTCTCCTGATAATATGTCACAAATAGGAGAGACAAAGTCTGACCAACTTGGTTTCTAAGGAGCATTCTGGTTGTACTTCTTCCAACACAGATTTGTTTGCTTTTTTGGAAGTCCATGGTACTTTCAATATTCTTCCCCAACACCATAATTCAAAGGGATTGATTCTTCTACTACCTTCTTTTTTCATTGGTTATCTTTCAAATGCGTATGTTGCTCTTAGGTACCCTAGAGTCAGCGCTGACTCATAGCAACACCAAGCACAACCCAACAAAAACACTCCTGTGCTGCACCAACCTCACAGTCATTGAGGTGCTTAATCCCATTGCTGCTGCCACTATGCCAATCCATCTTGTTTGGCTCTGTCCTCTTTTTTGCTAACCCTCCACTATACCAATTATGATGTACTTCTAT
Source organism: Chrysochloris asiatica (assembly GCF_000296735.1). Lineage (NCBI taxonomy): Eukaryota > Metazoa > Chordata > Mammalia > Afrosoricida > Chrysochloridae > Chrysochloris > Chrysochloris asiatica. The sequence continues at coordinate 2,177,054 of NW_006408652.1, read as the reverse complement.
AGTGACTGGTACCTTCTGATAATATGTCCAAAGTATGAGAAACGAAGTCTGACCATGCTGGCTTCTAAGGAGTATTCTGGCTGCATTTCTTCCAACACAGATCTATTTGTTCTTTTGTAAGTTCATGATACTTTTAATATTCTCCATCACCACCATAACTCAAATGTATCAATTATTCTACAGTCTTCCTTATTCACTGTCCAACTTTTGCATGCATATGAGGTTATTGAAAATACCATGACATGGGTCAGTCACACCTTAGTCTTCAAACTGACATCTTTGTTCTTGAACACTTAAAAGAGGTCTTGTGCAGCAGATTTGCCTAATGCAATATGTCCTTTGATTTGTTGACTGCTGCTTCCATGAGTGTTGATGGTGGACCTGAGCAAAATGAAGTCTGTGACAACTTCAATCTTTTCTCCATTTATCTTTTTTTTTTTAAGTTTTTGCTGTGAGGTTTACATGGGAGAACATCAGTTTTACACTCATCATATCATATTTCATTTTATTGAAATGATTAAAATCCCCTCCATGCATCATCAAATGACCAATGGGTGCACCACACAGGCCTGTCCCCCCAACCCTGGCCGACATCACACAGCTCTTCTCCATTCCTGGGTCCAGTGTACCCAGCCACTCCATCTTTCCACATCATCATCTCTTTCTCCATCCCTGGCATCACTGCCTCTCTGGGTAGGGACACACTCTCCATTCTTCTCACTTGATGGTCCCAGGGACCTCTGTTCCTGGGCTGCAAAATCAGTCACTCCCCTACTTTTGTCAAAAAACATCTAACTCTATATTTCCTACCCTCACAGTCAGTCCTGATGGCAATTATTCACTATTGTACCACAATAGTCGTATCCTCATTTCCTTTCGCCAGCCCAGTACCAATGGATTGGAAATCATTTAGTGGTGATTCTACCTTCCCCCAACCCGTCTGGAACTAGAATCCCTCTTGAAAGCTTGTAAGCCAGTCACTTCTTGCCATTATAACCCCTCCCCTCACCCCCATTTTGGGTAGCCATGTCTATGTTGCCCATCCCTATCAATCCTGTGTATTGAGGGTATGGGAGTAATCCTCGCTGTAAAGATTTGTTCCCTTTTTTGAGCTACTACATACATAAGTATAGGTAAAGTTCATCAAATTGTAGCAGGTTCCTCTTTTTTTTATTTTCCCCTTTTCTTTCTTCTTCTAGTCTAGTTCTGATCATCCAGTCATTGAAGCCAGATCAAGTGGGTACTATATGCAAGTATGGGTGTTCTTGTGCATCTATCCTCAATTCATATCAGCTGGACTCTTCACTCTCTGTTCTAGTCCTCTGTGGCCATGTCACTGCCTTTGGGCCAGGAGTCCACGGGTCTTGCCATACTGCTGGCCATCCAAGTCTCCACCCGGGTCCATGGGGGTCTATTGAATGTGGTCAAGCTTAGCTCATAGCTTCATTGCTGTTTTTTCCCCCTCTTCCCTTGTCGGTGACAAACGTGGTCACCAGCCAGACCATATGCTTGCTCATGTAGTCCCCTTGAGTCTCAGTCTTGGAAGGGGGTTTGCTCTGAGGGGTCCCGACCACTTGCCTTGATGGCT
>NW_006408652.1:2172054-2174362 GCF_000296735.1 Chrysochloris asiatica | reverse complement strand
CCATATTGTTTTTCAGAGAGGCTGGACCATTTACAATCCCACCAGCAATGCAGTCTCACCACACCCTCTCCAGCATTTATTGTCCTCTACATTTTTGATCTTTGCTGTTATTGCTAGTGTGAAATATCTCATTGTTGTTTTGATTTGCATCTCTCTAATGGCTAGTGTTTCTTGGCTGCCCGGATCTCTTCCTTGGTGAAGCGTCTTTTCATGTCCTGTGCCCATTTGTTAATTGGGTTATTTGTCTTTTCTTGTAGAAGTGTTGTAGTTTCCTAGCAATGAGTCCCTTGTCTCATGTGCCATTGCAAAATATTTTTTCCCATTCTGTGGGTTCCCTTTTTACTCTTTTGGTGAAGTTTTTTGGTGCACATAAGTTTTTAATTTTTAGTATGTCCCATTGATCTATTTGGTCTACTTTTGTTTGTGTATTTTTCAAAATGTTTCTTAGTCTGTGTATTCCCTGTATTTGAGCATTCACATTTGTTCCTATTTTTTTCATTGATAACTTTCATAATCTTGGGATTCACATTTAGGTCTTTAATCCATGCCAAGTTCATTTTTGCCTATATTTGCAGAACCTGAGGCTGATAATTAGAGGTCAATGTGAAGGAGGCAAAAAGGGGTTTTTTAGCACATTCTCAACCATCTCAGTGTTCTGAGCATTGCCCTCAGAGTGACCCAGGCTGTCCCCAAATTTCTGGATTTACACTGAGTTGATTTCCTTGCCCAGTTGGTTTATAGTACCCCAAAGAGTATGTACTAGGATTCCAAGAGATGTTGGCCACATTCCATAGTCTAGATTCTTTCCAATACTCCCTACTGTCTTTGCCCTTGGTGTTTTCTTCATCATGCAAACTCTTCAGATTTTCAAGATACTAATCATGTTATCTCTTATTCTTCTTGTCCTCAGGGTAAATCACTGTCATCACTTTAACTTTTTCTTTTATGATATGATTTCCAGTCGACTTCCTATGTGTCTGCTGTCCTCTGACCATGATCCACTCTGACAGTAACATTCTTATGCAGATAGAAATACATTTTGGCTCTCTCTATATTATGATTCACTTAAAGCACACCATTGACTTTTCTAAAAGAATAGTGTTAGCAATTGATTCAATAGCACTGATGCAGCTTATCTAAGGGGCAGAGAGGTAATTTGGTCTATGAGTAAGTAGAGAGTATTCTAATGTAAGCAATATTCCCTTTAATGTTACTTTGGTTGCTATGCTTTAGAATCAATGTGAAGGAAAGCAAACAAATAACATATATGAAAGAACACGACATTAAAGGAAAAATGTGCTATAAACAAGACTGAATATTTTAAAGCAGGGTGAAGGAGGCAATTTTCTTTAAAAGCTAATAATCTGCCACTAACCACTAAGGGAAGAAACTGTTGCTTTGTTGGCCCATCTTCATTGCCAATCTCTTTATCTAAAATTGCAACTACTTAAAGAAAATTAAATACAAAGGAGTTCAGGAACATCTTTGAATTTCAAATTCAAAAGATAGCTCCAAATATTTATAATGATTTTGTCTTACAAGGTCACCCTGGAAATTTTTTCTTTTATTTTAATTGGAAAGAAAAAGTCAGACTATTTACAAAATTCTATTGGAAAAATGTTTCTGGAAATGTTGCCATATCTCACAGCACAGATTACAACCTGTTTCCAAATGTCTAGGGAAGAGACCACTAGAGAAAGGCAGACCAAATGCATATTTCAGAATATTCTTACTAAACAGAGGAAGGAAGAAGAAAAAAAAAGGGGGGGGGGGCAGAAAAACAAATCAAACTATCTAAACAAATACAGCCTAAAAACTAGAGTGTTTCTTGCTTATAAAACCAGAAGAAGGGTTTTGTGCTGTATTGTGCTTGATAATGATATTTTATGAGAGAAATATAAATCAAAACAATCTGATGATATAGTTATGAGGAAGAAAATAGCATTGCAGTTCATCTTCTTTATTATAAACAACATGAAACAAGGTTCTTCTTTGAAGAAGGCATTTTATGAGAAGAGTTTTTTTTTTAAAATACACTTGTTCGAAAAGGCTTATTCTATCTAGCATTGTTTGAAGAGCAGAGTACCAGATTGAAATTTAATTTATAACCACCGGATTTGGTTTGATATTATTAAAGGTTACAAAATGTGATTTATAAATATTTCATATGATTCTTGTCCTTGGGTTAGTGTAGATTTGTTTATTTTTATTACTTTTTACACAGCAGCGTCGAGGTCCTATGTCAGGGTCCCGCCTCGACAAGGAAATGTGGGTGTCACAAAGAAGGGAGATCTGGCGGCGAAAGTGA
>NW_006408652.1:2170813-2171419 GCF_000296735.1 Chrysochloris asiatica | reverse complement strand
GCTGCCACTGATCAACCCAGGGTCTGCGTATGCTGTCCCCAGCACAGCAGCATATGGTTTCTAAAATTGTGTTTTTCCTTCAATTCATATAGTCAATTTGCATGATAGTATAGGAAAATTCATGAGGAAGAAAAACATCTTTCTTCACTATATTTAATATTGCCCTCCTCAAAATATACAGTATGCAAATTAATGTAATGGTGGCCTATGGTTTTCCTTTTTTGTTTTATTTAACTTTTTATTGTGAACTGAGTAAAGGTTAACAAAGGAGATAATCAGTTTTACATTCAACAAATCATACACAATGGTCCATCTCAATGATTGCAATCCCTCAATGTAACATCACTTATCTCACTTCCTGTGTTTCTTGTTAACATTCCTCCTTTTTTCCCAGCTCTTCTGAATTTTGTACTTAGGTCAATTCTGTCAAGTTGATCTCAGATGATTGACTGTTCTATGGTGTGCATACCTCACTAGTGTTGTTGTTCCTGTTATATAACTATCAATCTGTGATATGCAGATGATACAACCTTGCTTGCTGAAAGTGAAGAGGACTTGAAACATTTACTGATAAAGATCAAAGAGCACAGCCTTCAGTATGGATTG
>NW_006408652.1:2167862-2169888 GCF_000296735.1 Chrysochloris asiatica | reverse complement strand
TTTTTTTTTTGAGTTTTGTTCCACATTGTTCTCCCACTCCACCCAGTAACTTCTAGTGTGGTTCTTGTCACAGCAGTTGTTACTCATAGCCAAGCATCATCTTGTTGTTCTGGCCTCAGGGTTGTAAAGACTGATGCTCATGTGGTCCATTAGTCCATTGGACTAATTCTTTCCAAGCATCTTAAATTTTCATCACTCTTCTTTCTTCCAGACAGGGGGAGAGTAATAATTACATCTTAGATGGCCACTCATGCATTCTCAAAATTCTAGTCACTACTCAACAAAGTAGAATGTTGAACATTGTATTTGTAGACTGTGTTATGCCTATTGACAATGGTAACTCCTGAGACTATGACCAGCCCTTGTATGTTCCAGCTCATGTATGCAGCAAAGATACAAATGGTATTTGTCTTTGCAACTTTTTGAAGAAATGCCTTGCCATTTTCTACAGTGGTTCTACCATTTTATAGTCCCACCAACTGACACTGTAAGATAAGCACTGAACTGTGTACCACAAGTTTAGCAGTTCAAACTCAACAGTTGCTCCTCAGAAACCCTGTACAAGGTGGCTATGTGTTGGAATCAACTCAATGGCACTTAACAATAACCAGCCTTGTATGCAGGTCCCACTCTTTCCACAGCCTTACAAGTATTTTCTGTTTTCTGTGTTTTTGAACTTTGCTATTAATGTTGGGGTGAGATGGTATGTCATTGTGTTTTTATTTATATTTCTGGAGTGCTAACTAAAAGGTCAGTGGTTCAACCACTTGAGCCACTCCTTTGAAACCCTATACAGGGTTTCTATGACTCAAAACAGACTCAACAGAACTTAACAACAGCAACAAAAATGGATAATGATCACAAGCATTTCTTCATATGTTTGCCTGATATCTGAATGTCTTCTTTTGTGAATGGTCTCTTCATCTCCTCTTCCCATTTTTAAATTAGATTATTTGTTTTGTTTTTCTTCTTGAGATGTTGACACTTTCTATACATTTTAGAGATTAGTTCCTTTTCTGATATGTCATTTCCAATGGATTTCACCAGTTTTGGAGTTTTCTTTTCATTACTTTTGATGAATGTTTGGATATCTATAAGTGCCTATGTTTTAGGAGACCCCAAACATGTATTTGTATTCTGCTGTGTGTGTAGTTTCAATTATATATGACCATGCATTTATGATATATATATGGGTGTCACTAAGTTTGTCCCTCTCTTTAAATTGATTATCTTTATAATTCTAAGTTTTATATTTAGGTCTTTAATCCATCTTGACATCATTTTTGTGTATGGTGTGAGATATAGATCTTGTTTCATTTTTCTGCAAATGGTTTTACGAACACCATTTATCAAAGTTATTATCTTTTCCCCATCTGGCCCTTTGTCAATAATCAGCAGATTGTAGGTAAATGGATTTACTACTGCTGCCACACTTGAGTCCATCGATGCTGTCACTTGGCCAATCCACCTCATTGGGGGTCTTCCTTTTTTCTCTGACCGTCCACCTTACCAAACATGATATCCTTCTGCAGTGACTGCTCCCTCCTGACAATATGTCCAAAGTATGAGAGTTGAAGTTTGGCCATCTTGGCCTCCAATGAGCACTCTGGCTGCACTTCCTTCAAAACAGATCTATTGGTAGCCCATGGTAATTTCAGTATTCTCATCCAAAACCATAACATAAAGGCATCAATTCTTCTATGGTCGTCCTTATTCACTGTCCAGCTTTCACATGAATATGAGGTTATTGAAAATACCATGGCTTGGGTCAGGTGCACCTTAGTTCTCAACTAGACATCTTTGCTCTTCAATACTATAAAAAGGTCTTGTGCAGCACATTTGCCTAATGCAATATGCGGTTTTATTTCTTGACTGCTGCTTCCGTGAGTGTTGATAGTTGATCCAAGAAGAATAAAGTTCTTGACAACGTCAATCTTTTCTCCGTTGATAAGAATGTTGTTTATTGGTCCAGTGGTGAGGATTTTTGTTTTCTTTACATTGAGATGTAATCCATACCAAAGGCTGT
>NW_006408652.1:2148964-2166137 GCF_000296735.1 Chrysochloris asiatica | reverse complement strand
GAGGCCAAGATGGCTAAGCTTCATCTCTCATACTTTGGACATATTGTCCGGAGGGAACAGTCGCTGGAGAAGGATGTCATGCTGGGTAAGTTGGAAGGTCAGAGAAAAAGAGGAAGACCCCTAATGAGATAGATTGGCCAGGAGGCATCATTGATGGTGTCAAGTGTGGCAACGGTAGTGAGGTTGGCCCAGGATTGGACATTGTTTCATTCTGTTGTGCTTGGGGTCGCTATGAGTCTGTTCCAACTTGATGGCACCTGACAACAACAACAAGTCATGTCTTATACTATCTAAAGAAGGTATTTGAAATGGAAAAATCATTGATTTTGAAGAATTCTATCATGAATTCTCCAGCATCATTTCTATCACCAAGGACATATTTTCCTACTACTTATCCTTCTTTGCTCCCAACCTTTGCATTCCAATTACCAGTAATGATCAATATATCTTGATTGTATGTTTGATCAATTTCAGATTGAAGAAGTTGGTAAGAGTCTTCTATTTCATCCTCACTGGCTTTAGTGGTTGGTGCATAAATTTGAGTAATAGTGGTATTAACTGGGCTTCCTTGTAGGTGCATGGATATTATCCTATGACAGACAGTGTTGTACCTCATGACTGATCTAGGCATGTTCTTTTTGACAATGAATGCAACACCATTCCTCTTCAACTTGTCATTTCAGGTATAGCAAACCATGTGGTTGCCAGATTCAAAATGGCCAATATCAGTCCATTTCAGCTCACTAATGCCTAAGATATCGATGTTTATGTATTCCATTTCATTTTTTGACAACTTCTAATTTTCCCAGATTCATACTTCGTACATTCCATGTTCCAATTTTCAATGGATGTTTACAGCTGTTTCTCTTCATTTTGAGTTGTGCCCCATCAGAAAATGAAGATCCTGTGGGCTTTTCTCCCATGGACTTTACTCCATTCACATCATCACTGTCAACTCTATTTTGAGGTGGCAGCTCTTCCCCAGTCTCATTTTGAGTGCCTTCCAACCTGAGGGGCTCATTTTCTGGCACTATATCTGATAGTATTTTCAATAACCTCATATGCATGCGAAAGCTGAACATTGAATCAGGAAGACTGTAGAAGAATTGATGCTTTTGTGTTATGGTGTTGAAGGAGAATATTGAAAGTGCCATTGACTACCAAAAGAACCAACAAATCAATGTTGGAAGAAGTGCAGCCAGAGTGCTCCTTGGAGGCTGGGATGGCCAAACTTTGTCTCTCATACTTCAGACATGTTGTCAGCAGGGACCAGTCTCTCGAGAAGGATATCATGTTTGGTAGGGTGGACGGTCAGAGAAAAAGAGAAAGACTCCAAGAAAGATAGATTGGCCATATGGCAGCATCAATGGGCTTGAGCATTGCAATGATAGTGAGGTTGACATTAGATCCGTCAGCATTTTGTTCTGCTGTGCATAATAAGGTCTCTATGATTCGGCACCGACTCGATGGCACCTAACAACAACAACAATATATCTGACAATGTTTCTCTGCTATTATTAAGATTTTCAGTGACTAAATATTCAGAAGTGTTCGTCACTCCTTCTTCGTAGTCTGTCTTCGTCCGGAAGCTCATCTGAAACCTCTCCACCATGGGTGACCCTCTGGTGTTTAAAGTACTGGTGGCATAGCTTTCAAAATCACAACAACTCACAAGCCACCACAGTACGACAAACTGACAGACGAGTGGTGGCCAACTCTTCATAGTATCCTGTTATTACCCTTTTTTAAATCTATTGGTAATTTTGTAATGTAATCCGACTTAGTTGTATTATTTGTTTGTTCTTCTTTCCATTTGTTAAATTTGTCAGTGGTTTGCTAATTTTTATTAATCCTTTCAAGAACCAATTTCTTGTTTTGTTGATGTTTTCTATTGTTTTTCTCTGTCATTTATTTCTCCACTGGTCTTTATTATGGAGCTCTGTTGTAGCACTGCAAGTTAATAGGCTGGACTGCAAAGTTGGTTTAACCACAAGGTCAGTGGTTCAAGCTCACCAGCCACTGCTCAGAAACCCTATACACTGTTGTTATGAGTCAGAATAGATTCGACGACACTACTCGAAAAAAACAGCATTCTTTATCATGTGTTCTTCTAGGGTGGCACTATAAGATAAGCACTGGAGTGAGAACCACTAGATCAGTGGTTCAAACACACCACCTGCCCTCAGAGATCCTATACAAGGTTGCTATGAGTTGGAATTGTTATGCCCATAATTTGGGGTCCCCAAAGACCACCAAGAGCCGACACCGATGCAAGTGCACAAGGGTTGTTTATTCAAGCTCCAGCTCGGACCCCACCTGCATCCGACGCAGCGGATGAGGGATGGAGCCCCGAACCCTTTGTCTGTGGGGTTTTTATAGAGTTTTCAAACAAGCTCAGGGTTTTTCAGCTTTACAATATTTGGGTTGGTTGACATTTGGCAAAGTATGAGATGTTACAATTTAATTGGTCAGTACTGGTGGTCTTTTGTTCTTAGGCTAGGATAAGGAAAACATCTGGCATCTGGCCTTGGGTTATCCTGTCTACTGCTTATCTAGTTCTTGCTGTTGCTAGGGGTGAAAGGATATTCTAAGGCAGCATGAACTGATTTAGCACATTCCTGGAACAGGAGGACATGTTCAGGCTAATATACAGAATGGAGTCTTCTTCTTGGTTGTACAGAATCAGATCAACAGCACAATCATTATTATTTGTTTTCTTCTGGGGGTGATAGACTGCCTTTGCTGCTATTTTTGTAATTGTTGGATATATTCTGTTAAGGTGTTGATTTGGGTTGTTTTTTGTTTTGGAATGTTTCTGTATTGCTATAAATTTCCTTCTAAGCACTGCTTTTGCTGTATTCCAAAGGTTTTGGTTTTTGTGCTTTTGCTCTTGTTTAATTCGAGGAATTTTTTAATTTAAGTTTTTAATCATATTACTTAGTAGGTCTTAACCAGAGTGTTCTTCAATTTCCATTTACTTGTTTCTTTGATCTTCTTATAGTTAATTCATAATTTTAGAGTGTTGTGATCTGAGAAGATGCTTTGTAATATTTCGATGTTCTTAAATTTATTGATGTTTGCTTTATGGCCTAAGTTATGGTCTATTCTGAATAATGTTCCATGTGTATTAGAAAAGAAAGTATATTTTGCTGTTGTTGGGTTGAGTGCTCTGTATAAGTGGATGAGGTCAGGTTGGTTGATTGTGTTTTGTTCTGTGTCTTTGTTGATTGTCTTTCTAGTTGTTTTGTCCTTCACCAAAAGTGCTCTATTAAAATCTACTCTTATTTATATTTGTCTATTGCTTTCTTCAATTCTATTAGAGTTTGATTTGTGTATTTTGAAGCTCTTTTATTTGGAACATAGATATTTATTATGGCTATGTCTTTGTGTTCAACTGACACTTTAATAATGATATAAAATTCTTCTTCATTTCTTATGCTCGTTTTGCCTTAAAGTCTCTTTTATCAGAAATAAATATTGCCATTCCTGTTTAGTTTTGATTACTGTTAACTTGATATTGTTTCCATTATTTGATTTTTATTCTATTCTTGTCTTTGTGTATAAAGTTTATCTTATAAACAGCATGTTAAAAGATCCTGTTTTCTCATTTGTTCTGCTACTCTCTGGTTCTTGACTGGTGCATTTAATCTATTAACTTTTAGTATAATCATTAAGTATTGATTGATTGTTGCTATTTTGTATTATGTTTTTTGTAGTGTTCCTGGTTTCTTTGTTTACGTAATTTTCTGTGCTGAGTTCATTTTGTTTTTGGGTTTTCTTGTCATTGTCTACATTGCTGTTATTTTAAATGTTCACTAAAGCTTTAAAGCTTTATTTTCTTCCTCTTTTTTATTTAGATGAGGTTTATTATTTTTATTTGAAGTTATCCTGTTTTATTAATTTCTTCTGAAGTTTAAAACAGTCTGCTTTATGTTGAAATGCACTTAGCATCATTGCATTTGGAAGCTTTTGTAGTCATCATAATTATAAATTGATATCTCTAGTTATCTATTTTTAATCTAGTGGATTTGTTTTACTTTGGATACCTCTATATCTGGATTGATTTCTGTGTGTTGTTGCAATGTATTTTCGTTTTCTTTTTTAGTTTTTATTGTGAATTGAGTTATAGTTTACATGGAAGAACATCAGTTTTACACTTATCATTTCATTGCAATGATTACAATCCCCTCTATTCATCATCATTCAACAGTATTTGCTTCTATTTCCTCTGTTGTCTATTTATTTATTTATTTTTGGATGTACACAAAAATACTCAGGAATATATAATCATCTAAACAACCAAAGGGCACATTCTGCAACCCTGCCTCCTGGCTGCTAGCACAAAGCCTTTCTCTTCCCATGAGTCTAGAGTCCTCAGCTGTTGTCTCTCTTCATGTCATCATCTCTGCCTCTATCTCTGGTGTCACTGCTTCTCTGAATAGGGTCCCACATTCCTCTCATGGCCTTCTCCCTCGATAGTCCTAGAGTCCTCTGATCCTGGATTATAAGATTAACTACTCCCTACTTTATGTTATAAAACTTCTACCTTTACAGGTGTGACAATCATAATTAGTCTTGATAACAATTATTCACTATTGAATCATAGGAATCTTAACCCCATCCACCTCCTTTCACCAGACCTGTCTAGAGAAGATGAAAACTACTCAGTGGTGATTCTACCTTCCCCTGCATACTCTGAAACAAAACTCCCTTTTGAAAACTTGTAAGCCAGTCACTTCATGCCTTTATATCATCCCCATTTTAGGTAGCCAATGTCTAAGTTTCCCAACCTATCAACCCCGTATACAGAGGGGATGGGAATGATCCTTGATGTGAAGATTCCTTCCCTCTCAGTTGGTATTTTGAGCTATTACATCCACAAGTATAATTCAAGTTCATCAAGTTATAGCAATTTTGACTAGTTTCCTTTATCATTTTTTTTTTTTTTAATCTTCTTGTAGTCGAGTTCTGATCATCCAGCCATTGAATGTAGGTAAAATGGGTACTATCTGCAAGTTAGGGCACTTTTGTGCATCCCCCCACATTTCATATCAGCTGCATGCTTCACTCTCAGCTCTAGTCCTCCATGGTTATATCCTTGTCCATGGGTCCAGGAGCCTCCAGGTCACACCATACTTTGGACCAACCAGCCCCTCCTCTTCTCTCTCTAATCTGCATGTAATGTATGCTTTCTCAGGTTATTGCTTGCTGTTGTTAGTTCTCTGTCCAAAGACCTCCCTTAAGTATTTTTTTATAAAGTTGGTCTGAATATTACCCATAACTTTAATTTTTGCTCATATGGAAATGTTCTAATTTTGTCATCATATTTGAGGGACAGTTTTGCCGAGCATATAATTCTTGTCTGCATGGTTTCTGCTGAAAACGAAAGGTTCCCTGCAAAGAAGAAACAAAAGGACTCTGGTCCTTTTGTTTCTTCTTTGTAGGGAACTTATTATTTTTCTCAAGCTGCTCTCAGGAGTCTTTCCTTGTCTCTGGTTTTAGAATGTTTGATAATATGTTTTAGTGATTTTCTTTGGAGATTTATCCTGTTTGAGGTTCATTCAACTTCTTGAAAGTTTATCTTTTCATCTTCCATGATTTCAGTGAAGTTTTCTGACAATTTCCTTGGTGCTTTTCTTTGTCTTCTCCTGTTCTAGATTTCTGATCACCCTGAAGTTTTTCCATTTAATGGTGTCCTGTGTAGATTTTAAGTTTTCTTCATATTTTTTCTTCTTTTTTCTTATTGTTCTTCTAGCAGACTAGTATTGAGAATTTTACCTTCAAGTGCATTAGTTTAGCCTTCTATTGATACCTTTCAGTGTATTTATTATCCATTTCTGAAAACTTAGTATTAATAATCTGGATTTCTATTTACACCTTTTTGTATTATTTCTTATTTTTCATTCATTTTTACCCATTTATTCTTACAGTGTTTTCTTGAATCATTCTTTTTTTTTTTTTTTCCTCTGTGTTCTCATTGCTTTCCTCTACAGCTTCTCAATTTGTCTCACAATCCACTGACAGGATCTAAATATAATTCTTTTGGATTCTTTACCAGGTAGATACAATATCATTTCTTCCTCAGAAATGTTTTCTGGCTTTTCATCTTGGCCACTTCTCTGAATCACTCTGCTTCTTCATGTAAACTAAAATTGTTGTCTTGGAGACATTGTGCTGTTATTATATTTTTAATTAATTGGTGAATTTATGTTGGTGTGTTTTGGGGCATTCACCATTTGTCTCATGGAGGGGTGATTAGAGAATGGAATAGTGTACACAGCTCTTAATTTCCTGTTCATGTTGTTTAGTTCATGATAGGTTTGGCTAGTTTAGGCTCATTTCTATCATTGGTCAGGTGATATAGGAGCTGGATTTATTGGCTCTTATACATTGGGTGGAATGCAGAGAATAAGATTATGACTGGGCTGTGTTAGAATGGTTGCTGTCTTCTTTTGGGTGGGACAAGAAAACATATACACAAACTCTCAATATAAAAAAATGAAGAAGAAAATAATAAAGTTGGGGGGGAAAGCCAGCAGGCAAAAGCAAGAATATATAATAACTGAAAAAATACATACAAGGAAAAGAAAAATAAGTTTGCAGAAGAGAAAAATAAGAGAGGAAATGAAAAAGAATATATAAAATGAGAGAGTGAAGAAGTAAAGACAGTAAAATCAAGAGGAAAAAAATTAAGATTAAGGAGAAGGGATAAAAAAGAAACAGAAGGAAAAAAGTAATGTGGAGAAAGAAAGGATATGAAAACAAAGGAAGGAAATTAGAAGAAAAAGTATAAAGAACTTATGGAAAAAACTAAGGCATGTGCCATTCTTTGGTGGGGTTATTGCCAGTCAAGGAGCTCATGAGGTAGGAAGAGAGTATGTATGCCCTGTCCTAGATGGAGCTCTTATATGTCTAGGGGTTGTTTATGGCCACAGAACCCAACTCAGAAGTCTTTGATGTAGGCCCCAATGATGAGTGAGGTCATGGTCTTTGTTCCTAGAAGATTTTCAGGTCCAGAATGTAGCTAGGGGCAGGGTGTTTGGTTATGAGAGTTCCTGCTAATCTACAACTGGCTCCAAACTCCGATAGTGTAGGGGCTGTGCAGGTAGTGGGTGAAGTTGGGGTGGGGTGGTTGGCCACACCTCTGGTCACTTGGGGTGTGTAAGAAACAAGAGAGAACCACACGTTTCTCATTGCTATCCACCAGCGTTCATCTGTTGCAGTCAGGCCATTGCTCCCATCCAATGCTGCTAGTAGAAGTTCAAGGTAGCTGAGTTGAGTCAGGCCAGTTGACAGTTCACCCATCTGTTTCCTTTCTTACCAGCCCTGTTCAACTTCGTCTCTAACTCAAAATTCAATCCACTACTCTATACTTTCCTCTGAAGCTAAGGTTCCCAGTATTATAATCTGTATCTGTTTCATTTGATATCTTTTATCTTGAATGTAGAGGGTCTGTGCAGCATGCCTGCCTAGTCTGCCATCTTGCTGGAAGTCTGGGTTTCTGGTTTTTAATATTTACCTTTAACATAACATATTAACATTCAGCAGAAGACATCTCATTATAAATGTATGTACATCCTTCATAAACACAGATTCAATTTGAATATATAGTAAAATCTGTAAAAGCCAGACCTTAGCAGAATTGCATTGTTTTCTCACATCTTAATTTTTTTCTTTCTTTGATAGGGCACATGCAGTCTTACCACATTTCTATTGTTCATTTTAGTGGAAAACATTTTCATTTCTTTGATAGGGCACATGCAGTCTTACCACATTTCTATTGTTCATTTTAGTGGAAAACATTTTCACTTTATACAGGTTTTAGCTTTTGGTCTTTTCTGTTGCAAATATGAAAACTGTTAATATAAACACATTCAAAATGAGACTATTAGAAACCAATGTTTGAAGTTCTAAGCAGGAACATTTGACTTTTGTATTACTATTTCTTTAATTGGAAGTAAGCATTGTTGTTGTTAAGTGCCATTGAGTCACTTCTGACTCATAAAGGCCCTGTGTAAGGTTTCTGAAACTTGCAGGAGCAGAAAGCCTTATCTTTCTCCCACTGAGTGGCCTCAGGTTCAAACAGGAGACCTTTTGGTTCATAGTCCAGTGCTAATCATATGGAGTCACTGTGCTCCCAGAATGTAAATCAAGTATAATTCACTGACATATCCAGACTACACCCACTCTTCACTCATCAACATGGTTAGGTTCTTAAGCAGAGGTCAGTATGTGAAAACAGAATTATGCAAAAACGATGTTTTGTTTTATTTGTTTCCTGTTTTTAGATGATCCACTTGCCATTTGTTTTTATTTAGGAAATATGATCAAAGAAATAATAACAGTTAAGATTTGCTGATGTGCTCATCACTGTGACAAGTCAAGTTTGGATTATTCCTCTGCAGAGAAGGAGCTTTGGTGGGGATGAAGCTGGGTAAAGCCGGGCTATGTGACTGGAGGGTCAATGGCTTGACCAATTCCCCTTCCTCTTGTGCTGGATCCTAACCATTTTCAGCCATGCCAGGCCTGCGCTTACAACTCCAGAGTGTGTTCCACCTTCCGGGCCTGGAGAAGCACTGAGATTCAAGGCTTCCTGAAAGGGTGCTAAGACCCTAATGGCTGCACAGCAGTCACAGTGAGGTCCAGGGTTCAGGCCCAAGCTATTGACTTTGGGGTGTCATTAAATTCACACGCATTTTTTACAAACTCCATCTCAGATGCCTCCTTTATTTCCTCCCTTCTAACTCCACAGTAATTTTGAGCTGCAGACCCTTAGGCTGCATAGGAACTGGAACCCTCAACAGGCTCCCTGCTCAGTGCCCAGAGACTGTGGTCATGGAGGGGGACAGTCCCTTGTGGCAGCTGGACAAGCAAAAAGGAGCAGCGGGCATGGGGCATTCTGTGCCCCTTTAATGTTGGGTGTTGTTGTTGCTAAGTACCCTGGAGTCGGTTCCAACTCATAGTGACCCTGTACAGGGTTTCTGAGGCTGTAAATCTGTAAATATTTACAGGAGTAGAAAGCCTCATCTTTCTCCTGTGGAATAGCTGGTAGTTTTGAACTGCTGACCTTGTGATTCACAGCCCAATTCATAACCACTATGCTACCAGAACTCCTTTAAGAATAATAGTTCAGAATACTTCCCTATATGTTGATAAATAAATCAGAATTAATTCAACCATATTTAAAAATATATTTAGAGTTATTTTTGCCAATACATTTATTCCCCCGACCTAAATTAAGATGTCATCTAGTAAGATAGAGAAAATGTTTATACAGTCAACCACCAAACAAGAAAACACATATGTTAATGGTACCATGCAAGAGCCATAAGAATGTAGAATACAGAAATACCATGCTACCAAGAAGGATGAGAAAATGCTATGTGGAAGAAGTTGCACTTCGTGTGCAATCTTCAAGAACAAAGTATTTCTATATGAGGAACCACATCTAGTAAAGGCAACAACATAAGCAAAGATGCTGTCCAAATAAAATGCTTCTACAAGTATGGAAAGAAAGAGGCATGCCACTTAGATGACAATTCCACTCATCTAGATGAGTGGTAACAACAGACTGAATTGGATTGGTAACCAAC
Source organism: Chrysochloris asiatica (assembly GCF_000296735.1). Classification (NCBI taxonomy): domain Eukaryota; kingdom Metazoa; phylum Chordata; class Mammalia; order Afrosoricida; family Chrysochloridae; genus Chrysochloris; species Chrysochloris asiatica. Next base: position 2,156,544 of record NW_006408652.1, on the reverse strand, counting down.
AATAAAACAAGAACATGGCAGTTGTCATAGCTATTTGGAAGGAAGAATTGATGTCCCTTGGTGGAAAATAGAAAACAATAAAAAGATGATTAAAAGAGAGACATTTAGTCTTAGTTTTTTTTTTTTTTTTTTTTTTTTTTAATATCTGTAATTAAGAAACTGGTGGTGGCTTTGTTGAGCACAGGTAAATCAAGAAGAAGAGCTGAAATGGGCAGGAAAAAATACATTTTGATTGTATGCATGCTGTAAGAAAATTCTGTCAGGATTTTCAGATAGAAATACTCAGTAGGCTGTTAGAAATAACAAATAGGCACATGGGGGGAAAAAAAAAACTAGGTCATTTCTTTGGAATAATCCACTTAGAAGTGTCTATTGAGGACAAAGAAATAAATAATATTTGTAAAGTATTTAATGGCAAGAGGAGAGACTAGAGGCTAGAGGCAATATTTATGGGTCGATCTCAGACCTTTGTGATACCTAACATTATTAGGTATGCATATCACTTTTTCATCATTATTGATAGTAGATTAACCATATGCATTTATCTTTGCAACAAACTAGTTAATTCAGTTACATGGATAACAAATTAAACCTGAGTATGTATGTGATGGAATCCTGGTGTGGCACTGTGGGTTAAAGCTCTGGACTGCAAGGTCACTTTGAACCACAAGGTCGGTGGTTCAGGCTCACCAGCAACTCTTCAGAAACCCTATACAGGTTTGATATGAGTCAGAACCAACTTGATGGCACTTAATAACAACAACATATATGTGATAAAGAGAATCTGATCTTTTCTGTAGTGTTCTGAGATAGAAGTCTCAATAAGTATTAATTAATTTATAACGTTAATATTCATTTACTGAAATCCAGTCTGTTCTAGGCCAGGCCTTTGGAAAAAGCAGAGAAGTCTTGATAGTTTGCATCAAAAAGCTTATCTTCTGAGGAAGGGAAGTGGGAGATCTCAGCAGGTATATTTTTAGCATGCTAAATGGAAAAAGAAGCAGAAGCTTCCAACAGGGAGCACACCCTCAGAGAATTTGAATGTAACTGAACGATGAAAATGCTAAGCCTAGAAGAGTCAAGAGGATTGGATCTTGTTTTGTTGACCTTTGGACTAAAAATATGGGGGAAATGTAGAAGGGGATATTTTAATGGGTCCTTATCTTACCCAAAGAAACTATTTAATTCCAATGACCACAGCAAGCCATTTTATAAAAATTCTCACCATTTTAAGCTCTATCAATAAAATAGAAAATGTATTAGAAACAAAGCAAAGGTAGCTTAAGAAGTATTATCTTAATTGGGAAAGTAAGAGATGATTAAACATTGGAGATTTCAACCATCAAAAAGGTGAGTGCTTAAAATATATCCCCAGGAAATTAATGTTGCTTTCAAAGAATATTAAAATATTAAATTCACCTCAACATCTAGGAGATAAATCTCTCTATACTGCTTTAAAAAAATGTTTTTAATGAAGACTGAGTTATATTTTTGTCTGCACAATAAGACATTTGATGGAGTTTTTATTGACCAAACAAAGCAAACAAGATAAATAATTTTCTGCTTTTTTTTTATCATTTCAGCAAAAACACAACATAAATTTCCACCTAAAATATATTCTTATTAAATTCCACAGTGAAGCTTGGACTGTATGAATATAAATTTGTTAGTTTATATTCAAATCTTGTCCAATTATAAGACTGTGCAATCTTGAACTAAATCATTCTCCATTTTCTTCAAGATCAATGTTGATTTAAATATTATAGTAGAGAATTAAACAAAAATTGATCCCTTCAAGTTGCCCATAACTTGTATGTTTATGTAAGGACATATGCTAGAATAAGCCACAATCAGTTATTCCCAATTCTTCATGATTGTTTAAAACTCCTTCCTGTTTTGGTGTGGATTTGTCAAAAAGATTGCTGAGGAAGAATAAAAGAAATAATTGAACTTGGAGAATTTTACTCCATTATTTGAAGTTTCCAAGTATTTAAAATGTTGTTTTTATTGTTTCAAAGTAGTCTTGCTTATCCCTAAGGTTAGCATAATATGTCTTCCTCTTCCATGTGGTCACAGAAAGGATGTAAGTCAGACTGTTAATGACAAGAGTTTTACTGTGGAGTTTATGGTAGGACAACTGAGTAGCTCCTCTTCTTGTATTCTGTCCTATAACTGTTACTGAAGTTGTTAAGGATTTTATTTTACTTGGACTCAGAATCAATATTTATGGAAGCTAATTGTTGCTATGTTCTGACTCATTTAATTTCGACTCATAATGGCCCTGTATAGGGTTCCTGAGGAACAGCTGGTAAGTTTGAATCGCTGACCTTACAGTCCAGTGCTTATCCTAAGGCACCACACAAGAACTCCCTCATGGAAGCAGTAGCCAAGAAATCAAACAATGTACCACATTAGACAAATGTGCTGCAAAAGACGTCTTTAAAATGTTAAAGAGCAAAGATGTCACTTTGAGGACTAAAGTGCACCTGACCCAAGCAATGGTATTTTCAATCGCTCCATATAATTGGAAAGTAGGACAATGAATAAGGAAGACTGAATTATGGTGATGACAAAGAATATTGTAAGTACCATGGACTTCCAGAAGAACAAACAAATCTCTCTTGGAAGAAGTACAGCCACAATGCTCCTTAGAAGCCAGGATAATAAGACTTCATCTCTTGTACTTTGGATATGTTGCCAGGAGTTCTCAGTCCCTGTAGAAAAGTCGTGGATCACTGAAAAAGAGGAAGATACTCAAAAGGATGGATTGACACACTGGGTGCAACAATGGATTCAAACATAACAAGTTTGAAGATGGCACAGGACCGAACTGCATTTTGTTCTGCTGTACATAGGATCGTTATGAGTTGGAGCCAACTGAATGGCACCTAACAACAACAACAACAACATATCTTTATCTAACTATCTGCCATCTGTCTGTCTGTTTTTTCATCTAGTAAACCTTAATTCAGGCCCATGTAAAACTTTTCATCTATAGCATATTTTCTAGTTGGTCCCCTTGCCTACCTTTTCTCATACCTACCAAACTGAACCACCAGCCATAATGATTTCTTAGCTCTGTGTCTTTAATTTCTTATCTCAATGTCCCTTCTAAAGATGATCTTTTCTGCTCTTGCCTCAGACCTAGATTTTATTTGTCTTAAAAAATGTAGGTCAAATCTCTCATTCTTTACATTATCTGTTAAGATTTGTTCAAAATCTTTCTACCTGCCCTCTTAGAAGTTTCCTCTCTTCTGATCACACACTGTCCTTTATTTAACTTCTTCTTCTGATAGTAAACATTTTCAACCTCTTTTTGTATTGTAAATAATATTGCTTTGTACTTAATGTCTAATGTAGCATAGTAGGTTACAAGTTGTGCTGCTAACCACGGTCAGTCAGCAGTTTGAATTTACCAGCAACTCATCTGGAGAAAGATAGGTTTTCTGCTCCCATAAAGATTTAAAGCCTTGGAAACCCTATGTTGTTGTTAAGTGCCATCGAGTTGGTTCTGACCCATAGCGACCCTGTAAAGGGTTTCCATGGAGTAGCTGGTAAGTTTGAAATGCCGACCTTGCAGTTTAAAAGGTTTTGTAGTCTAGCACATTAACCCACAGTGCCGCACCAGGACTCCAGACTTGACAACACACAATCACTACCACCACTATTGAAATATCTTCTTTTCTCGACCATACTATGGGAGTTTGAAGAAAGACATTGTAGAATGGTACTCATATTGGTGCCACTTAAGTTGCCTGATACAATATCCTGCGTATTTCATAAAATGTGCTTTATCCACAGTTTTCCCAAATATTATTAAGAATAATTATTGCTGACGATAGAGTTGGAATTTCTACTCAAAACAAAGATATTCTGCACTATTATACTGGGAGACAGTATTGCAGAAAGGGAAGAACATGGGGTGGAAGCAGGTCTGGGTTTACAACCAGCTCCAGTATTAGCTAGAACTTTGTTGTTGTTAAGTGCTGTGGAGTCAGTTCTGACTCATGGTGAATCAATGCACACAGAACAAAACAGTGCATCATGTGCCATCCTCCAAGTTATTATGTTTGAGCCCATTGTTGCTGCCATGTAATCTACTTCAAGTGCATTCCCATAACACCTGTAATATACTAAGATCTTAATAAATACCAAATAAAAAAAGTTCCATGCTCTTTAATTCATCTGAACAGAATATATGGTGAAAACGAAGAATGTGAATGATCTTGAGGTGCTCTGAAAAGTAAAAGATAAGAACACTCAGATGTGAACTTACATATAAATCTATTTATAAAAACATAATATACATTTTCCCTTTTTTGAGAATGCATAGTCTCTAGTGTTTTTGTGCCTTTTATCCCTTCACAGTTTCACTTCTCTGACTTTGCCCCAAATTCCCAACAGAAAGGGAATCAAAAGCATTAATACTATTTTATGCCATACCTTGGACAATAAAATAGACACATGAAATACTAACAATTTTTAAAATGTAGAATTTAAAAGTCTAGATTTAGTTAGTCTGTATCACATTTATCAATAATGCCATCAAACATAATGGGACCTTAATGAGGGTAAAGAGCAATTCTACTATGAGGATTATTTGGCAATATAGAAAATTGAAAAATATAAGAAAGTTGTAAAATAAAAGTGTTAATTAAAAGATAAATCCTTAGACAATGCTTGATTATCAAAGACAGTCCTCTTTTTCTGTGACTGTTTTTGGCCAGTTACAGGCTTCATTATGACCTTCACAAGAGGTTGTGAAGAGAAAATTAAATGAGCAGAAAGTCTGTTCTATCCACCCAGAGAAATATTAATAGCTCTGATAAAGGATAGAGAGAAGATATTGAACCTTTAATTTCAAAGGAAGTTTGTAAATCATGCATGTTCCTTTATTCCTTGACCCTATTCACATTAATAATCAAAATTAGTAGTCTATACAGTTATTCAGTACTTGCATTTGAGCTGATGGATATATATTATGCCTACGGGTCAAAAATGCATCAGAGACAGCCTGCTGGACAGATATTGTTGTTGTTGTTAGGTGCCATTGAGTCAGTACCAACCCATAGTGACCTTATGCACAGCAGAACGAAACACTGCCAGATCCTGGGCCAACCTCACTACTGTTGCCACACTCGACTCCATCGATGCTGCCACTTGGCCAATCCATCTCATTGGGGGTCTTCCTCTTTTTCTCTGACTCTCCAACTTACCAAACATGATATCCTTCTTCAGTGACTGGTCCCGCCTGATACTATGTCCAAAGTATGAGATATGAAGTTTGGCCATCTTGGCCTCCAAGCAAAACTCTGGCTGTGCTTCTTCCAAAACGGATCTATTGGTTCTTTTGGCAGCCCATGGCACCTTCAATACTCTCCTCCAACATCATAACTCAAAAGCATCAATTCTTCTATGGTCTTCCTTATTCACTGTCCAGCTTTCGCATGCATATGAAAATACCATGGCTTGGGTGAGGCACACCTTAGTCCTCATGCTGACATCTTTGCTCTTCAACACTTTAAAAAGGTCTTGTGCAGAAGATTTGTCTAATGCAAGACATAGTTTGATTTCTTGACTGCTGCTTCCGTGAGTGTTGATAGTTGATCCAAGAATAAAGTTATTGACAACTTCAATCTTTTCTCTGTTGATGAGAATATTGTTTATTGGTCCAGTGGTGAGGATTTTTGTTTTATTTACATTGAGATGTAATCCATACTGAAGGCTGTGGTCTTTGATTTTCATCAGTAAATGTTTTAAGTCCTCTTCACTTTCAGCAAGCAAGGTTGTATCATCTGCATATCACAGGTTGTTAATGAGTCTTCCTCCAGTCCTGATGCCATGTTTTTCTTCAGATAACCCAGCTTCTTGGATTATTTGCTTAGCATACAGGTTAAATAACTATGGTGAAAGAATACAACTTTGTCGCACACCTTTTTTTATCTTAAAACATTCAGTGTTCCCATGATCTGTTTGAACAGCTGCTTCTTGGTCCAGATACAGATTCCTCATGAGCACAATTAAGTGTTCCGGAATACTCATAATTCATAAAGTTGTCCATAGCTTGTCAGGATCCACACAATCAAAAGGCTTTGCATAGTCAATAAAGCACAAGTAAATATCTTTCTGATATTCTCTGCTTTCAGCCAACATCCATCGGACATCAGCAATGATATCCCTCATTCTTTTCTGAATCTGGCTTGAACCTCTGGAAATTCTCTGTCAATGTATGATTGTAGCCGTTTCTGTATTACCTTTAGCAAAACTTTACTCGTATGGGATATCAAAGAGATTGTCTGATTATTTCCGCATTCCATTGGGTCACCTCTCTGGAATGGGCACAAATATGGATCTCTTCCAATCAATTGGCCAGATAGTTGTCTTCCAAATTTCTTGGCAGAGATGAGTGAGTGCCTCCTGTGCCGCCTCACTTTCTTGACAGATTTCAAGTTGTATTCCATCAATTCCTGGTGCTTTGTTCTATGCCAATTCCTTCAATGCACCCTGGACTTCTACCTTCAGTATCATTGGCTGTTGATCATATGCTACCTCTTGAAATTGTTGAACATTAACCGTTTCTTTTTGGCATAGTGACTCTGTGTATTCACAGATAGTTCCCACATTATTCACCTCCCCTCATCTAAGCTCTGAAATGAATCTTCATTTTCCGACTACAAACTCAAATATTGCCTAAATGGTTCTGAACTGTCAACAAGCCCTGTCCAAAGAAGGAAAAAAAAAAAAAAATGGCAGTAATGTAAAGTATCTAATTATTGGGTTTAGACCAAAATCTTTCCTACGTTAGACTCCACAGCAACTGAAATTGGTAAAATGATGTTTGAAATCAGACAGCCCTCATCCATTAGGATGTGAATGCCATTGACCCAGACAAAGCAAATAATCTGCTTGATTCGTTAGCTGTCATGTTGGAAAGCAGACTACAGAGACTCACCTGGGCTTTTGTAGAAGCAATTACAGCGACTACACAAATTCCTCAATGTAAGAGTTTAGGAAGGCTCTTAGTTCAAATACATACTTCCTGTGCTTTGTTTTCTCTGGCCAGTCTCTGTCAGTGTACTGTTAGAGACTTCCTTACACTATTGTACCAGTTCAATGAGCACAGTGATTAAAGTGACCAGCCACAAAATCATTAATTATTTAGAATATCTGCTAAATGTATTTCTGAAACAATTTATTTGATTATATATATATATTTTACAAATTGGGCTGTGAACCGCAAGGTCAGCAGTATGAAACTACCAGCTGTTCCGTGAGAGAAAGATGAGGCATTCTGCTCCCGTAAAGATATAAAGCCTTGGAAACCCTGTACAGGGTCGCTATGAGTCAGAATCGACTCCACGGCACATAACCACCACCACCACAATATATATATATATAAGTTTGTTGTTGTTAAGTGCTGTCCAGTTGGTTGTAACCCATATCAACCTTGTATAGGATTTCCAAGGAGCAGTTGGTGGGTTTGAATTATAAACTTTTTGGTTCACAGTTCATTGCTGATCCTAAAGCACCAGCTGCTCCTTGGAAACCCTAGACAGGTAGTTGTGAGTCAGAACCAACTC
>NW_006408652.1:2147293-2148564 GCF_000296735.1 Chrysochloris asiatica | reverse complement strand
AAAGATGAGACTTTCTGCTCCCATAAAGATTTACAGCTTTGGAAACCCTCTACAGGGTCACTATGAGGCGTAACAGACTCCACGGTACTTAACAACAATAACAATAATAACATATTTGTGTATGTATACACATACATATATGGGAGTCCTGTTGTGGCATTGCATGATAATGCATTGGACTGCAAGGTCACTTTGAACTACAAGGTCAACCATTCAGACCCACCAGCCAGCTGCTCCTCCGAAACCTTATATAGGATCGTTAGGGGTTGGAACAAACTTGATGGCACTTAACAACAAAACTATATATATATATTTATTTATTTATATCATGCCACACCGGAGTCCTGGTCAGCGCTTCAAACTCACCAGCTGCTGTTTGGAAACTACACAGAGTCACTATGAGTCAAAACTGACTCAAAAGTACTTAGCAATATATATATAGTTGTTGTTGTTAAGTGTCATTGAGTCGATTCTGACTCATACTGATCTGTATAGGTTTTTATAGGAGAAGCTTGTGAGCTTGAATCATCAACCTTGTGGTTAAAACTGATTTTGCAATCCAGCTCATTAATCCGCAGAGCCACACAGGAATCTTTCTCTCTCTCTATGCATGTATGTATGTATAGTGGTGGTGGTGGTTATATGCCATGGAGTAGGTTTCGACTCATAGTGACCCTGTACGGGGTTTCCAAGGCTATAAATATTTACAGGAGCAGAAAACCTCATCTTTCTCCCACGGAACAGCTGGTAGTTTCGAACTGCTGACCTTAAGGTTCGTAGCCCAATTTGTAACCTCTACGCTATCTATACACACACACACACACAAACATAAATTATAAGGAGCTCTGGTAGTGTAGTGGTTACGAGTCAGGCTGTTAATCTCAAGGTCAGCAGTTCGAAACTACCAGCCATTCTGTGGGAGAAAGATGATACTTTCTGCTCCCATAAAGATTTACAGCCTCAGAAACCCTCTGCAGGGTCACTATGAGTCGGAACCAACTGTATGACACACTACCACCACCACCACCACACACGCACATATATGTACATATGTATATACACACACACACACTTATTATATATGTATGGGAGTCCTAGTGTGGCACAAGGTCAACGGTTTAAACTCACTAACTGCTCCTTGGAAACCCTGTATAGAGTCACTATGCGTCAGAACCGACTCGAGGGCACTTAACAACAACAACAATGAGATATATATATATATCTCATTGTTGTTGTTAAGTATATATATACATATATACACATACACACAC
>NW_006408652.1:2125079-2146608 GCF_000296735.1 Chrysochloris asiatica | reverse complement strand
AACGTACGTTATTTATATGCATACACACACACATATATGGAGAGTAAGAGAGAGAAAAGGACATACCTTTGGTTTGTGCTATTTCAACACTGTCTTGAACACATCATGGATGAGACAATGCAAGGTAACAATGTACTCAGACTGATGAAGGCAGGTATAATATATATTTGAATAGCATGGCTTGGAACTTAGATGGCCTGGATTTGAATCCTGAATCTGTGCTATACTAATACTATGACTCATTACATTGTACTTAATCTTTGAGTATCAAACTCTAACCCGTTGCCATCAAGTCAACTCTAACACTTGAGTCTAATCTTAACAGAAGTTAACCAGGCCTTTCTTCCATAGTGCCACTAGGTAGAATCGAACCACCAACCAAAAGTTAGAGGCCAAGTGCAAACCATTTGTGTCAATCAGGGATCTTTTACTGTCTGTTTCCTTAATGAGGGGTGCTGTGAAGCTGCTGGTGGTAGTGTGCCATAGACTCCGTTCTGACTCATAGTGACCCTACGTAGAGTTTCTAAGGCTGTAAACCTTCACAGGAGTAGAAAGCCTCATCTTTGTCCCATAGAGCAGATGGTGAATTAGAACTGCATACCTTTCAGCTATCAGCAGCCTTAGGTATAACTGACTAAACCACAAGAGCTCCTTGAGGAGTGGGAGTGAGTTGGATGGGTTTAATAACAGCAGTTACATCATAGAGGGGGTTCTTATGTGGTATAAAAAAAGAAAATTGATGTACAGAATTTTGCACAGTTCCTAATATATAATAACTCGTCAATAAGGATTATATATTAATAATTTTAATATTATTGCCAACAAATATTCTATAATTGGATTTTATCATTGTCTATAATACATTAAGGGTGTGTGGTAGCTCTATACGATAAGCACTGGACTGCAAATCAAAAGGGCAGTGGTTTGAGCCCACAAACAACTCCTCAGAAGAAAGATGAATCTTTCTGCTCCCTCTTAGAAACTCTACACAAGGTCATTATGAGTCAGAATCAATATGACAACAGTTACTAACAATAATTATCTTTATTTCATGCACAGAAAATCTATGCTCTGATATTTTAGGTGACTTACCCTAAAGACACACAGCCAATAAATGAGGAATCAAGTACTAAATAAAACTCTGCTTAACCCCCAAGTCTGTTTTTGTTTGTTTTTTTTTACATTTTTCATTGCATATACTCACTCTTAAATTAATAATGCTTCTGATTGTGGTTAAGATCCCAATGGTCCTGAAGAAATTGCATTTGGAAATTGGTGAACTTGTTCTCTAAACCAAAATAGCAGAATGTCCAAGATGCTCTGCCATAGTCAGCATCATTGTATGGTGCTATTGAGTTTGTTCCTTGTAACTCATCAAAAACAACAACAACAAACAAACAAACAAAAAACCTGTTTACTGTGCTTTGAAAAAAATATTCAAGTGTACTAGTTCAACTTGAATTGAGGTGTGCTTGTAAGTATATTATCAAAATGTTTTCCAGCTTAAGGCATGTTAATGTGTCATATTGATTGAATTTTCATTCAGAAAGAATTTCAGCTAAAACACGGGTAAAACATAATAGGAAAATGTGAAAGGCACTGGTGCTAAAAACAACAGTGGGAGCATTGAACATATGCAGAGACTGACATAACAGTGGAAGAATATGTAGCTGCTGAACAACCATAGCAGCCGGAACCTGAAAAATCCTTTCATTAAGTGCCATCGAAGTATCCATGAGGGTAATTAGGGATTTTAGCAGCATATCACAGGATAATAGAAGGGGCTAGGGAGAACTTCAGCATGGCATAATAGCATGTGCCAGTTACAGAAAGACTATGCATTCCGTTTGAAAAAAACCAATGAAAGGAAGAGAATGCTATTAGTACCTGTGATTGTTGGAGGGTTGACTTCAAGGTGATGGGTGAAGCCAAATCTGGCTTCTATGAACCAAGCACAGATTCACAGAACTTTAGTTTCCCCCATGAATAACATTTTAAGGCAGCCTAGATTTTCAGATCTACAAAATTTCAAAGGGACTTTGAATTGCATAGGCAGTTTTTACATATGCAGGTCTCTCCCCAGTGGGGCCCCATGAGCTTGCTGGTGAAGTCTCCTGAGCAATATGCTAGTATCAGGCTATATACAAACTATATAAAGAAAAGGCTTACCAATAATCCCTATAAAGTTATTAATAAAAGAACCAAAAATTAAAATAAGACTATAGCACTATTAAAATTTCATTCATACTTTTACTTATTCAACAGGCATTTATTAAATAAAAGTGAAATATTTTTCAGAAGTAAAAATGGTAAAAACAAAAACAAAATAATAGATGCTTTGGCATAGCCTCCTGGTGTGGCACTGTTGGCTAATGTGACAGGCTGCAAAGTCATTTAAACTGCAAGGTCGGTGGTTCAAGCTTACCAGCTGCTCCTTAGAAACCCTATACAGGGTTGCTATGAGTCAGAATCTACTCAACAGCACTTGAAAACAACAACAATGATAAATGGTCAATACTAAAACGATTTACATGGTTTTTGTTGTTTTCAGGTGCCCTCCAGTAGGTTTCAACTAATAGCGACCCGATGTACAACAGAATGAAACACTGTTGGGTCCTGTTTAATCCTCACAATTGCTATTTTTGAGTCCACTGTTGCTGCCACTGTGTCAGTCATACTAGTTGGGGGGTCTTCCTCATTTTCATTGAATATCCATGCTCCTAAGCACAATGTCCTTTTCCAGGGACTGGTCTCTCTTGATAATATGAAGTATTAGAGGTGAAGTCTCCCCATCCTGGGTTTTAAGGAACATTCTGGTTGAACATTTTCCAATACAGATTTTTTTGTTCTTCTGGCACTCCATGGTACTTTCAATATTCTTCCTTGACACCATTCAAATGAATTGATTCTTCTAAGTCTGCCTTATTCATTGTCCAACTTTCACATGCATATGAGGCTATTGAAAATATCATGGCTTAGATCAGGTGCACCTTAGATCTCAAACTGAGAGCTTTGTTCTTGGACGTTTTAAAGAGTTTTTTTGCAGAAGATTTGCAAAAGCAACACATTGTTTGATTTCTTGATTATTGTTTCCATGAGCAATAATTGTGGATTCAAGCAAATTGAGTCTTTGACAACTTCAATTATTTCTCCATTTATCATGATATTATTTATTGGTCCAGTTGTGAGGAGCTTTGTTTTCTTTACATTGAGGTGAAATCCATACTGAAAGCTGTGGTCTTTGATGCTCATCAGTATGTATTTCAAGTCCTCTTTGTTTCCAGCAAACAAAATTGTGTCATCTGCATATCACAGATTGTTAATGAGTCTTTCTCCAATCCTGATGCCACATTTTTCTTCATATTTTCAAGTAGCTCAGATTATTTACTCAGCGTACAGATTCAATAAGTATGGTGAAAAAATACAACCCTGGTGCACACCTTTCCTGATTTTGAAGCATGCAGTATCTCCTTGTTCTGTTCTAACAACAGTCTTTTGGTCTATGTACAGGTTTCTCATGATCACAATGAATTGTTCTACAATACTCATTCTTTGCAAAGTTGGCCATAGATTGTTATAATCCACACAGCCATATGCCTCTGTATCGTCAATAAATTACAAGTATTGATGTTAGGTTACTTAACCTCTCTGAATCTCATCATTTCTCATCTAAACAGCTTGAGTCACTGTGAGAATCAAAATTTTAAAAGTATATGAAAGTGAACTTCTCTTTCAGCTTCTTTATTTCTATGGCTAAGTAAAACAAAACAAAACAAAATAAACCTTGGACATTGCATATAAAACACACATAAGAAGACTTTGAGGGGTTGAGAGAAGACTGACTCAGTATGTAGGACCCAAATAATAATTTAGTGGTGAATTCATTTGGTTTTGTTTTTCCTTGCATCATATATTCCAGATTTGGAGCTGAAGAAACCAGCAACCAAGAAATGCCAGTGGGTGCACATACAAAGAGCCTGCTCTCTCTAAGTGAAGCATCAAGAAAGGGTAAAACAAGAGGGAAAGCTTTTATAAATTAACTGGTCAAGTGAGGATCCTAGGCTTCTACCTTCACCAGATTATAGGATGGTAGCAGAGAAAGTTGAGGAAGGAGCTAGGACTTTAAATACATACCAGCCAGTGATGTGTGCAGGCCCCTATTGTCAGCAGAGAGTATGCCGAGGGTGTGGATCTACTCCCCCACATGGCAGTAACAAGGCATTCCTATTGCTGCTCATTTGGATGTTGTCAGAAGAGGTCTACAACATTCACAGCAATGAAGAAGTACCATATTAAGTATTTGAAACAGTAACAAATTACTCCAAAATTCAAATGACATATTGCATTGGGAAGACTGCTGGTATGGTGCTGTAGGATAATCACTGGACTGTGAACCACAAAGTCCACAGCTCAAATCCACCAGCTGTGCCTCAGAAATCCTGTACAAGGTAGCTATGTGTCTGATCCGACTCAACAACACATAACAACAACAACGTTGCACTGGGCAAATCTGCTGCACAAGACCTCCTTAAAGTGTTCGAGAGCAAAGCTGTCAGTGTGAGGAATATATTGTGCCTGACCCAAGCCATGGTATTTCTGTAGCCTCATATGCATGTGAAAATTGGACAATGAATAAGGGAAACCGTAGAAGAATAGATCCATTTGATTTATGATGTTAGATAAGAATATTTAAAGTACCATGGACTGCCAATAGAAGAAGCAAATCTATCTTGATCAGATGTACAGACAGAATACTCCTTAGAAGCGAGGATTGTGAGACTTCATCTCATGCATTTTGGACATGTTGTCAGGAAGGACCAGTTCCTGGAGAAGGACATCAGTCTTGGTAAACTGGAGTGTCAGCAAAGAAGAGGAAAACCCTCAATAAAATGGATTGACACAGTACCTGACAATAGGATCAAATATAACAATTATGACAATAGCACAGGCAATGTTTCATTCTGTTGCACAGGAGGTCACTATGAATTGGAACCGACTTAAGGGCACTTAACAGCATCAACAACAATAACAAAGGCCAGAAAGAGACAAAATGTTCATGAACTGACTTAGCTTATAACATTTCCTCCCCACTTTCCAAACTCTAAATCTCCTAAGACTCTTAAAGAAAAATGAAATGGGTCAACTCTTGGGGGGGAAAGACACACTGATATTTAACAGGAATTAACGTGAGGATGGTGCAGGACTTGCAGTGTTTCATTGTGTTGTACATGAGGTTGCTATGAGTCAAATCCAACTCCACAGTAGCTAGCAAAAATAACATTCAGCTACATAGTCTCTTTCTGTAATATTTTTAGACAGAAAAAAAAAAAAACTGTATACAGTTGAATATCACTGTATAGTTTTTCAAGTATGTTTTTATTAAGATATTAAGCAATAACACTGATGATAATATGATTATGGTTTTTAATCACATCTCACATAGATAATTACCTAATTATCATCCCCAACGTCTTTGTAACTTTTAATTTAGCCTTATGCATTTTTAAAGAGACAGCTGAAAGAAACCACCTGACCAGAATACTAAAACTGAGAAGCAAAATCAACTGTTGTAAATAAAATGAAAATCATGAGAGGACTTTAAATTTTAGTATATTATAAATGAGTGACTGATAATCAATACAAAATTGTGTTTTTCAACTTTTTCTTGAAATCAATGCTATAAGAAACATGTTTAAAGCCACCAAAGGCAAAAATATATTTTCCAGGTAAGAAGTAACTCCAATTAAATTGGGTATGGGATATATGTGTGTTCATGTGTGTGTGGGTCAGACTATAGGGGAAAATAGATTAATTAAGGTAGAAACAATTTGGGGCAGGTAAAAAAGGAAAATCATTTTCTTACCTATCATGTATTTGTTTGGGTGTGAATATTAAAGAGCAAGGTCTGTGAACATGTAGCTCTAAATCTTGGGAAGCATCTCCATATGTATTTAATTCTCCTTATAATTAGTAAAATTTTGCATTGAATTATTGTTTTGTTGTTAAGTGCTCTGGAGTCCTAGGAGGGATTGGTGAGTTTGAACTACCAAACTTGCAGTTCAAACTAATCTTGTGGTCCAGTGCTTTATTCTACAGTGCCATACCAGGAGTCCACATGCATTGAATTATAATAAGCCTTAATTATCTGTTTTAGGATCTCTGGTACTCAAAATTTAAGTGTTGTAATGCTAAACAAAAGGTTCAAGGTTTAAATCCCTGGAGCTTTGTTGAAAAAAAATCCTAGGGATCTGCTTCCATAAAGATTACAACCTAAAGAACCTTATTTGGTAGTGTCACATGCGGTTGTTGTGAGTTGAAATTGTGTCAACAGCACCCAACAACAGAACAGCTATTGACACCTATAGTACCAACAGTCAGGTAAGTACACAATGTGCAATTGCCCCTCCAAGAAGTTATTCATTGTATTTTAATTAATTCTTATATAGCTTAATCTACCAAACCCTGATCCATAAGAGTACAAAAGCCCAGGGAAGTGGTCCTGCCTGCTGTATAGAGACAAAAAGTTAGCTTTTATAAGGTTCAGTATTTGATATGTAAGATCAACAGGGAAAAACATTCTTGCTGAGATGAAATACTTCGAACACCTATTGACATTCGAAACTAATTTGCTTTCTGAACTTTCATGACAGATGAGTCCAACAAGTAAACAAGGGAATGACAGATTTCATTGCAGTTAGGGAATTAGGTTAGGGAAAAGGAGAAGCAAACATATACCCTAACCATACCTATAGTTGCAAAAATTGCTTAAACTCATTGGGCATGTTCAGGAAGGCAGCTTCAGAGAGATGATGGATAAGCTCTCAGGTTAGCTCTTGGCTTCCATATGTATTAGTAAAGTGGTTCCATTTAAGGTGTCTGATATTAACAAACTGTGTGCCTTGAAGCTCCTATCTTATCAAAGATATGTATGTGTCTATTCATGTCTGTATGAATGTGTACATGCATGCACATGTATGCACACACATTAATTCTCTTATTTCTACTAGTTAACATCTTTCCCCTTTTTCCTCTTAATGCGTGCTCTCCCTAGTATGGAAAGTATTAGCTATAAGTAACAGTAGGACTTTCATCGTTGTTGTCAGCTGTTCTACAATTGGACCCCAATTTATGAAGGCCCCATGCACAACACAATTCAACACTAGCTAGTATTGCCCCATCACCATGATGGATTGTGGATGAGACAATTGTGTTCCATACGGTTTTCATTGACTGATTTTCGGAAGTGCATTGTTAGGCCTTTCTCCTTATTCTGCTATAGTCTGGAAGTTGCTCTGAAATGTGCTCAGCACCATTGCAACATACAAGCTTCCCTGATAGATGGACAGGTGGGTGGTGGTTTCACATCGGGTGAATTGGTCAGAAATGAATCCAGATCTCCTGCGTGGAAGATGGAGATTCTGCCACTGAACTACCTATGTCCATGTCATTGTTGTTGCTAAGTGCTGTCCAGTTGGTTCTGACACATCGAGACCCTGTATAAGGTTTCTGAGGAATGACTGGTGAGTTTGAATTGCTGACCTGACAGTTCAAACTGACCTTACAGTTGAGTGCTTGCCCTACAGTGCCACACCAGAACTCCACTTATGTCCCTATGATACTTCTTGTTATTGGTGTTAAATGTCATCAAGTTGAGTCTGACTCATAGCGGTCATATATAGGGTTTCCGAGGAGCAGCTGGTCAACCTTTTGGTTAGCAGTCTAGGTCTGATCCTATAGCGCCACACCATGGCCTCAGAATGCGTACTTCAGATCAACAAATATTTCCTTATCTGCTATAAGATGCTAGGATAGCTGTTGGAGACACAGAAATAAATTATATTTGAAAATGGTCCAAGGGTAAGTTTTGAAGCCCTCTGTTTCAGCTACTATAGTGGTGGTGGTGGTTGTGTGCCCTGGAGTCAGTTCCGACTCATAGGGACCCTGTATAGAGTTCCTGAAGCTGTAAATCTTTATGGGAGCAGAAAGCCTCATCTTTCTCCCACCGAACGCTGGTAGTTTCAAGCTGCTGATGTAGAGAATAGCAGCCCGATACGTAAGCACTAGCTCCCAGAGTTCCTCACCAGCTGCTGTTCAGAGTTCCAAAGTAAAGTACTCTGCTGCAGTTTTTCTTTTTTTTTCTCCCCCCAGGAAAATTCAATCAGCAGCATCGTGCTTGCTTCTGGGGCCTTCATATCCTAACTCAGAGGTTCCCTAAAGTGCTGTCTCCAAACCAGCAGAATCATATTCACCTGGGAACTTGGTAGACATACAAAAGTTTGACCCAACCCCAGACTCAATGAATAAGAAACTCTAAAGGTAGGGTATGTTATTGATGTTAAGTGCCGTAAAATCAGTTCTGACCCATACTGACCCTGTATAGGATTTCCAAGGAGCAGCTGGTGAGCTTGAACCGCTGAGTTTGCAGTTCAAATGGCTTTGCTGTCTGGAGCATTAACCCACAGCACCACATAGCAATCTATTTTATCAGGTCCTCCATGCTTCTGAAGTTTGTTTGAGATTCTTTATCTTATTTAATAGTATGCATTCAGGTGGATACATCTCATGCCCAGTTCTTTTCCTGGGCAACAACAGGCCCCAGTGGTACAGAGACTGACCCCATCCAGGTCTAGCTTCCTTAAGAATGGAAGATCACATGAAATATTTGATGAAAGATCAAGTGATTACAGCCATTCCAACTGAATCTAGGCATAGTTTGATCTACCACCTGAACCCTTCATTGAGTGAATGCAGGTGAGATAAGCCCAGGCACGAGGTCTATTAACACATATGGGTTTTTTTTAGATTTTAAATCACTAAGTTTAGGGTTGGTTTTCAATGCAGCAACAACTAAATCATACAGTCTGAACAATATTTTAAAGAATATGAAGGAGTCATTGAAAGGAACCACATTTTAAATAAAGTGAATGATACGACAAAATGCGTAGTTTTAAAAGACCACTCAAGCTACAATGTAGTGAGTGTTGTAGGCAAAGATATTAGCAACATCATGCAAGATATATTAGTTTGTGAACCAGGGCTACTGATAAATTTATTTTTGATTCTTCTGCATGAGATTAAGGTGTAGTTGTAATCCAGTATAACTGTGAAGTTATGGGATGTATCCATATTATTTCAAAAGCAGTAGGGAACATGGTCAACCCATTTAATAAACAGATTGCATTTTCCCCGTTATATGGGCCAACACGTTAACCACAAGGAGTGTGGTGGCTCTATGATAATCACTGGACTATGAACTATAGAACAGCAGTTCAGGTCTGCAGAAGGAATGAGACTTTCTGCTCCCAAAATGATTTGCTGTTGTGTTGTTAAGAGCTGTCGAATCAGTTCCGACTCATAGTGATCCTGTATAGGGTTTCCGAGGAGAAGCTAGTGAGCTTGAACCATTGACCTTGCAGTTCAAACGGCTTTGCAGTCTGGCACATTAACCCACAGCACCACACCAAGACTCCCCCAAAATGATTTACAGCCTTAGAAACCCTATACAGGATCGCTGTGAGTCAGAACTGATTAAACATCACTTAACAACAACAAGGTAACCATAATAGATGCTATTAAGATGCAGTGTGTATTAACTTCCCATTTTTTACCTTAAAACACAAGGTAGCAAGCACACTTGTTTGCAGAACTTTCACAATCAGAGAAAAGGAAATGGTTTACTTGATGGGGATCCTTCCCCCATCCAACATAGTTTATAGGCTTTTTAACTTCATTAACATACTGTATATGTGATTTTTTGCCCTGGTGTGATGCTGTTGGATACTCTCTATACTAGTAAACACAAAGCCAGCAGTTTACAACCACCAGCTGTTCTTGGAAACTTTATAGAGTTGGGACCGACTTGACACAACAAGAGAAACAACATGTGATATAATGGGTTAAATATATAACTATGGTTAGTTCCAACACTCGACTGTCAGGTTGTCGTACTGTGGTGGCTTGTGAGTTTCTGTGATTCTGGAGGCTGTGCCACGGATTCAAACTGGATTCAGAAGAGGATGTGGAACAAGGGATACCATTACTGATGTCTAATGGATCTTGGCTGAAAGCAGAGAATACCAGAAAGGTATTCTTTATTGACTATGTGAAGGCTTTCGATTGTGTGGATCATGACAAGCTATGGACAACATTGCAAAGTATGAGTATTCCTGAACACTTAATTGTACTCATGAGGAATCTGTACATGGACCAAGAGGCACTTGTTCAAACAGAACATGGGAACACTGAATGGTTTAAAATTAAGTAAGGTGTGCGACAAGGTTGTATTCTTTCACCATACTTATTCAACCTGTATGCTGAGCAAATTTCTTCATTTCATATACCTTCTTTAGACAGCATAGGAGGTGACTATACACATGGACATCGCCAGATGGAATACAAAGAAATCAAATTGACTACATCTTCAGAAAGAGACAATGGAAAAGCTCCATATAATCAGTCAAAACAAGGTCAGAAACAGATTGTGGTACAGACCATTAATTGCTCATATGAAAACTCAAACTGAAGCTGAAGAAAAAATTTTTTAAAGTCCACTAGAGCCAAAACATGGCCTTGAATATATCCCACCTGAATTTAGAGGTCATATGAAGAACAGATTTGATACATTAAACACTAAAGACTGAAAACCAAAGAACAGTTGTGGAATGACATCAAGAACAAAGCAAAAGTCATTAAGAAGACAAAAAAGAAGGAAAAGACCAAAATGGATGTTAGAAGAGACACGGAAACTTGCTCTCCTGAATAGAGATACTAAAGCAAATGGAAAAAATGAGGAGGTACAAGAGCTGAACAGAAAATTTCACAGGTCAGCTCGAGAAGATAAAGCCAAATATTATAACAAAATGTACAAAGATCTAGAATCAGAAAACCAAAAAGGAAGCTGGGGGAACTGAATAAAATGTTCAAGCCTCAACTTCCATTATTGAAGGATTCTCTGGACAAATTATTGAATGATGCAGAAAGCATCAAGAGAAGCTGGAAGGAATACACAGAATCACTGTACCAAAAGGAAATGATTGATGTTCAAATGTTTCAAGAGGTAGCATATGATCAGGAGCAATTGATACTGAAGGATGAAGTCCGTGGTGCATTAAAGGAACTGGCAAAGAACAAGGCATGAGGAATTCATGGAATACAATTTGAAATATTTCAAGAAAGTGAGGTGGCACTCACTCATATCTGCCAAGAAATTTGGAAGACAACTATCTGGCTGACTGATGGGAAGAGATCCATATATTTGAGCCCATTCCAAAGAGAGGTGGCCCAATGGAATGTGAAAATCATTGGACAATCTCTTTGATATCCCATGTTAGTAAAGTTTTACTAAAGGTAATACAGAAATGGCTACAAGCAAACATTGATCGAGGTTCAAGCTGGATTCAGAAGAGGTTGTGGAACGAGGGGTATCATTGCTGATGTCTGATGGATCTTGGCTGAAAGCAGAGAATATCAGAAAGATGTTTACCTTTGCTTTATTGACTACGTAAAGCCTTTCAATTATATGGATCATGACAATCTATGGACAACATTGCGAAGTATGAGTATTCTGAAACACTGAAATGTGCTCATGAGGAATCTGTACATGGACCAAGAGGCAGTTGTTCGAACAGAACATGGGAGTACTGCATGGTTTAAAAATAAGGAAGGTGTGCAATAGGGTTGTATTCTTTCACTATACTTATTTAACCTGTATGCTGAACAAATAATCCGAGAAGCTAAATTATATGAAGAAAAATGTGGCATTAAGATTGGAAGAAGACTCATTAGCAACCTGCGATATGCAGATGATACAACCTTGCTTGCTGAAAGGGAAGAGGACTTAAAATATTTACTGATGAAGATCATAGAGCACAGCCTTCAGTATGGATTGCAGCTCAACGTAAAGAAAACAAAAATCCTCACCACTGGACCAATAAACAACATCCTTATCAACGGAGAAATGATTGAAATTGTTAAGAACTTCATTCTTCTTGGATCAACTGTCAACACTCATGGAGGCAGAAGTCAAGAAATCAAATTACATATTTCATTAGGAAAATTTTCAGCACAAGACCTTTTTAAAGTATTGAAGAGCAAAACTGTCAGCTTGAGGATTAAGTTGTATTTTCCTGACTTCTTCCTTATTTTTTTTTTAACTCCATTGTATAGTGTTTTGATACATTTTTTTTTAGTGTTTTATTGTGAATTATATGATAGTTTACATGGGAGAACATTAGTTTTACATTCATTCTTTGATACATTTTTAAATCATTTTTCCGAATTCCTTCTCAGGCATTTCCAGTATGGAGTGTAGGTCTACTACTTCCAACTCATTTGCCTCAGGCATTTGATCTCATTTCTGGACATGTGCTGATATGGAACAATCAAATAAGATAGATACAGCATTGGAAATAATTCAAAACCTAGAGAAAGAGGTCCAAAGATTAATAATAAAATATCAGAAAGGGCAAAGGAGTAGAATTGAAGAGATAGAAGCCAGAAATAGTGAGCTAGAAGATAAATCTCTCAACACTAACTAACTAACTAACTAGAAGATAAATCTCTCAACACTAACTAACTAACATGCAAGAGCAAGCACATGAAAAGATTGAAAAAAAAATGAAGAAGGCCTAAGAAGAAGGCCTAAGATTCATGTTGGACAACATGAAGAGAATTAACTTAAGAATTATTGGCATTCCACAGAGGAGACAGTTGAAGAGCTTTTGGAAGAAAATTTCCCTAACATCCTGAAAAGCGAAAAGATAAGCATTCAAGAAGCTCAACAAACCCCAGTAAGGATAGATCCTAAAAGAAAATCACCAATACATGTAATAATCAACTCTCCAAAATCAAAGATAAAGACAGAATCCTGAGAGAAGCTAGGAAAAGAGAAGTGTAACAAATAAAGGCAAGCAAATCAGATTAAGCTCGGATCTCTCAACAGAAACCATGCAGGCAAAAGAAGGCAATGGGGAGACATATATAAAACCCTGAAAGAAAAAAAAACCCTGCCAACCAAGAATCTTCTACCCAGCAAAGCTGTCAATCAAATATGAAATTGTAATAAAAACTTTCCAGGATAAACAGAAACTAATGGATTTTGCCAAAGCCAACCCTGCTATGAAAAACATCCTAAGGTAAGTTTTGTGGACTGAGAACCAACAAGAACAGACAACAACCAGAGAATGATGTACGTGGCAGCATCACCTTGAATTCAATTGACAAATGAAAGAGTCAAGAACAGAATAAAATTATAAGACAGAGGATCTGGGGGGTCAGTCTATGATCAAAACAATTATAATATGAAAGAAGTAAAACACAGAGGAACAGGTGGTGAGAAGGTCAGATAGATTACAGGATAAAATAAACTGTCATAAATGGAGGGAAGAATTCATGGAATATAAGGTAACCACAACAGTGGGGTTGGGGTGGAGGGTTTAGTTTGGGTGTTGGGGAGGGCAACAGAAGAAGAGGG
This sequence comes from Chrysochloris asiatica, assembly GCF_000296735.1. Classification (NCBI taxonomy): domain Eukaryota; kingdom Metazoa; phylum Chordata; class Mammalia; order Afrosoricida; family Chrysochloridae; genus Chrysochloris; species Chrysochloris asiatica. Next base: position 2,133,137 of record NW_006408652.1, on the reverse strand, counting down.
AGGAGGTGGAAGAACAAGATAGATAGGGAACACTGAGACTGGTTTGTATGGCCTAAGTAGTACAGAGGTAAATAGTAATGTATGCTCAACATTGGAATAACAGGGCTTTGTGATACAGGGATCTAGGCATAATTTGAAGAGGTGAAATAATACTAAAATGTTTGACTGTCTTATGAGTATTGGTTTCCCTTGCCTACTGTTGTAAAATAGACACTTGAGTGGGATAGAAAGGAATGTTGGGAAACATGATTACAGAAAACCTGTAAGCCCATCTTCAGTCTGTAACTGATTGGAATACCTAAAAGGGATTCTACAAATTGACCAGTGAAATAGGCCTCTTGCAAAGCCTTTTCAGAGTGTAGGACCTTAGGTGGAATCCTGAGTCCCATCCAGAACCTTATGAGGTGGGACATCCCCACTAGCAAGGACAAGCAGACCAGCCTGGAACAGCTAAAGCAACAGAAAACACAGTTAACAAAGAAAGGTCATCAGGAAAAACCCAAAACAAAAATGTTAGCATGACTGGCTACTACAAGAATAAGCAAGCTGTTTGCAAGGAAGCCATCAAGGCAAGCAATCAAGTTCCTTCAGGACAAATTCCCCTCTAAGACTGAAACTCAAAGGGAACATATGAACAAGCATGTAAGCTTGCTGGCGACCACATTTGTCCACTGGTGAGTAGAAGAGGGGGAAAGGCAGCAATGAAGAAATGGGCTGAGTTCAGCCACAGTCCATTGACTCCTGTTGACCTGGAGAAGACAGAAGATTATGGGCTAGTTTGTCCAGGTGTGGTGACACCTGGGGACACTTGAGCCCACAGGCAAGGACATAGTCATAGAGGGCTAGAGCTGAGAGTGAAGCATCCAGCTGATATGAAGTGAGGGGAGATGAACAAGAACACTCAAACTTGCAGACTATACCCATATTACCTATCCTCGATGGCTTGATAATCACAACTTGACTAGATGAAGATATATATATATATATAAAGGAAACAAGGGTAAATTGCTGCAATTTGATGAACCTGACTTATATTCATGGAGGTAGTAACTCTAAATATCAACAAAGAGGGAAGGAAAGAGTGTTCATATCAAGTACCAAGGTTATCCCCTCTGTACACAGGGTAGAGGGACAGGCAACTTAGATACTGGCCACCTAAAATGAGAGGGCGATAAAGGCATGAAGTGACTGGCTTACAAGGTTTCAAGAAGGAGTTTAGTTTAAGAGTATGGGGGGAAGAAAGAGTCCCCACTGAATAGTTTTCATCTTGTCTAGATGGGTCTGGTGAAAAGAGATGGGGATAAGATTTGTATGATTCAATAGTGAATAATTGTTATGACTAATTGCAACTGTCTTGGTTGGCAGTTGTTTTTTTTTTTTCTTTCAGGGTTTTATATATGTCTTCCCATTGCCTTCTTGCCTGCATAAAGGTAGAAGTTTTGTAACAAAACCAGGGGAGTGGTTAATCTTACAGTCCAGAAACAGAGGACCCTAGGACCATCAAAAGAGAAGAGCACAGGCAGAATGCGGGACCTTTATCAGAGAAGTAGCCTTGCCAGAGATGGAGGCAGAGATGGGGACAAGGAGAGATGAAGAAGCTGAGGACTCTAGATTCATGGGAAAATAGGGACTAAGAACCAGTTGCCAGGAGGCAGACTTGCAGAATGCGCCCTTTGGAGGTATAAATTGTTATATATGCCTGCGTGTTTTTTGTTTTGTTTTGTTTTGTTTTTTAAAACTAAAGTGAATGGAGAGAAATACTGTTAACTGATGGTACATGGAGGGGATTATAATCATTGTAATGAAACAAGATGTATGATTTGTTGAATGTAAAACTGATGATCTTCCCTGTAAACAAACTTTCCCTCAATCCACAATAAAAACCTTAAAAAAAAGCAAATGTATCACTTTGAGGACTAAGGTACATCTGACTAAAGCCATGGTATTTTCAGTCATCTTATGTGTGTTTGGACGTTTCATAATGAATATGGGAGACCAAAATATATTCCATGCATTTGAATTATGGTGCTGGAAAAGAATTTTGAAAGTACGTGAACTACCAAATAAACAAATAAATCAGTCTTGGAAGAAATACAGCCAGAGTTCTCCTTGAAAGTGAAGATGGCTAGACTTTGCCTCTCTTACTTAGGACATATTTATCAGGAAGGATCAGTTCCTGGAAACAAACATCATGTTTAGTAAAGTGGACAGAGGATCAGCAAAAAAGAGACAGATCCTTATGGAGATGGACTGACACAGTGGCTGCCATAATTGGCTCAAACATACTAACAATTGTGAGGATGGCACAGGACCAGGCCATTGCACATGTTTCATTCCAGTGCAGGTTCTCTATGAGTCAGAAGTGACTAGATGGAGCAGAACAACAACAACTACACATGCTAATATTTGGCATATGTTGTTGTAGTTGTTACGTGCTTGTGCGTGGGTAGTGACTCATAGTGACCTTATGCCCAACAGAAGAAAACACTGCCCCTTTGCATATGTTATTGTTGTTGTTAAGTGCCCTTGAGTTGGTTCTGCATATAAATCAGTGTTATTTATTCTTATGCTAAAATACTTCACCAACAATACCTAATATGCTAGGTGGAATTTAAAAAGTGTTCATTAAATTTACACAGCAAAGTATAAAATGTTGCTGTTGTTGTTAAATGCCATTGAGTCAGTTCGGTTCTGACCCATAGCAACCCTGTATATGGTTTCTGAGGAATGACTGGTGAGCTTGAACTGGTGACTTTGCAGTTCAAACGGCTTTGCCATCTGGCTTCATTGGAAGCAGTCACTCAACTCTGCCACAGTGCCACACAGACCTATTATTCAAATTTTTTTGATACTACAGATTTTTTTTTCAAAAATATTCTTCTCTTCCTGAGATATTTCTTATATAATTCTTGTAACCTAAGCTCATCATTAGATTCTGTCCTTTCAATCAAAGGATCATCAGACTGGATCTTTCGGCATTTTCTCATCTTTTAAATTCTGTCCTTCACTTGAATATATACAGGTTGGTTCTCAGTATGCAGTATTATTGTGGTTGCCCTTTCATTTTACTTGGCAGTTTAGTCCCTATAGTTTATATTGGAAACATGTGGTCATTCCCTTGCTTTTGAAAATACCTTTCTTCTCTATTTTTATTTTTTCTTCCCAAGTGGATAACATTACTTGGCTATTGAACCAAAAGCTTATCAGTATTTACTTTGAAAAATAAAGACCAAATGAACAAGTAGAGGAAATAACCATTTGAGAGGATTATGTAATGAAGAGGAAGAGGATATCAAGTGATTAAATTAACAAAACGATATTCAAATCATTAGATATAGCAATGGCACTAAATTGGTAACAAACTAACCATTATATACATTTGAATTTGTGACATGATAAAGGAGACCTGGTGTGGTGCCGCAGTTGAAGCTCATCAGACAATCCTCAGAAACCCTATATAGGGCCACTAAGAGTCAGAACTGTCTCGAGGGTACTTAACAACAACAACTAAGGTAGAGATGTCCAATATATAGAGGAAGGACTAGTAAATTACAATAGAAATAATATATTACTCACCTCTGGTAGTGTAGTGGTTACAAATTGGGCTGCAAACCGCAAAGTCAGCAGTTTGAAACCAGCTGCTCCGCAGGAGAAAGAAGAGACTTTCTGCTCCCGTAAAGATTTACAGCCTCGGAAACCCTGTTTAGGGTCGGTATGTGTCGGAACCGACTTGATGGCACTTAACAACAACAACAATGAACATAAATCATCACTTAATTCTAACACATTTAAAGTGATTCTATACAAGAATGAAGTCATAGCATTGTAAAATACATAGATGTGTATCTTTGTTATGTAAAATGACAAACGATATTGATATATTTAAATCCTTTGCAAAGTTTATAGCAATAAAGATAGAAAAAATAATATAAAGAGAGAAAACTGGAAAAATATTCGCAAATATATTGCAAGTGTTGAAAATAAAGACATGTAAATCTTTTTTTAAAAAAACTTTTATTGCGAATTGAGTGCAGGTTTACAGAGAAAATAATCAATTTTATACCCGAAATATCATACACTTTGTTTCATCTCAGTGATTGCAACCCCCTCCATACAACAAAAGTTAACCCACTTCCTCACTGTGATTCCTATCTCCATTCTACTCACCTTCCCATCCTTTTGCAACTTTGTTCTTATGTAAATGTTGCTGCTTTGATCTTGAATGATCTACCATTCCTTGGTGAGCACAACTCACTAGTGCTGTTGTCTACTCCTATATACCTGTCTACTGCTTGGCTGAAAACTGGGCCATGGGGATGAGTATGTTTCAGACCTGAAGTGTAGTCGAGGGCCATAGTCTCACTCAGGTTCCTCCAGTCTCTTTCTGGCCAGTAATCTCAGTCATTTTACAATGTTGAGATTTCTTCAATATTTTTTCCCACTATATCCAGGACTTTCTAATGTGATTGCTTTCAGAGCAGTTGATAGTGGTAACTAGGCACCATCTAGTTCTTCTGGTCTCAGAGTCTTGATGACTTATGTTCACTTGCTCCATTGGGCCATTGGACTAATTGATTCCAAACGTCTTCAATTTTCATCACATTTTTCTTCCACACATGGAGAAACCAATAGTTACACCTTAAATGACTACTCATGAGCTTTTAAGATCCCAGGTTTTACTCACCAAAGTAGGATGTATAACATTATCTTTGTGGACTATATTATGACAATTCACCACAGTGTCCTCTGAGACTGTGGTCCTGAGAACCCAGCAATTCACTACCTTAACTTTTTTGATAATGTCTAAAAAGATTATTTTTTAAATTTTTATTTATTTTATCATTTTGCCCTTTGTATACTCTACCACATTCATCAGCATGTTGGCAGCAAAAGCAAATACCCATATTTAAATATCCTTTTTCAAACCCTTATATATTTGTGGGTATACTCCCACTCTTCCTTCCATGTACTGTTCAGTCTGTGTATCTACCTGCAGAACACTGTTTTTTTCAGAGTTGTGTACATAACACTATTTACCTCTATCCCCTTTAACCCTTGCACACCTCCCAGTGTTTTCAGTTGTCTTCATCATTATTCTGCCAACCTCATATTGCCCTATCAATCACCAGAGTTAGCATGTGTCTACCCTGTAGCCAGTGAATTATTCTCCCTTCCTTTCCATCCCTGGTAACCCTCAAAAAAAAACATTTCTTTTTGCACAAAAATATTTTCTTGAGGTTTTACATGGTCTCACACAGTATTTGTCCTTTTGTGATTGACTAATTTTACTCAGCATAATGTCCTCTAGGTTCATCCATGTTATGAGATTTTCACAAATTCTTTGTTATTTTTCACTATTGCATACTATTCCATTGTGTGTATATACTAAAGTTTGTTTATCCATTTTTCCACTGATGAACATTTAGACTATCTCCATCTTTTTTACAATTGTGAATTGTGCTGTGATAAACCTGGGTATGCTTATATCTACTGGTGTCATGGCTCTTATTTCTTGAGAATATATACCAAGTAGAGGGATTTCTGGGCCATACAATATTTGTACTTCCAACTTTTTGAGGAAGTGCCATGCAATTCTCCACAGTCCCACCAGCAATATAGGAGGGTCCTAGGCTCTCGATACCCTCGCCAGCATTTGTTGCTTTCTGTTGTTCTGAGCTTTGCTATTAAAGCATGTAAGTACTTAAGAAGAACTTTAAAGCATATAAAAAGAACATAGGAAATTAACAAAGAGCAGCAACAGGAAATTTATATTAAATGAAATACAACTGTTTAATATATATTCAAATATTTAAAGTTAGTAATAATCTATAAAGTACAAAATAAAAAAAATCATTTTCTTTAAATAGAAAGCTAAGTTTATTAATAAAAGTACAGTTAAAATTGCATTCATACAATGCAAATGGTAGTTTAAATTTGAATAATTTTATCAACAATAATTTGTCATGCACATACACATACACACACACATATGTAAATATGGTGGTGGTAGTTTTGTGATGTCAAGTAAGTTTGGCTCCTAGTCACCCTGTATAGGGTTTCCAAGCCTGCAAATCTTTACAAGAGCAGATAGCCTTATCATCCTTCTGCAGAATGACTGGTGGATATGAACTTCTGACTTTGTGGTTAGCAGCCAAACTTGTAACCTACTACTTCACCATGGCTCCTTATATTTATAGATATTTATGTATAAATACAAATAATTTTAATATAGATCCTAGAAACACAAAAAGAAAAAAACTAAATGGAAAACCATTCAGTTCATTTCTAACTCTGACACGTTCTAGTATTTCAATGGAATTCTAAATGTTCATATTCCAGTATGCTGAGGCTTCTGATAATGACATTTAAAATTTAATTTAAAAATCTTTCTCTTTCAATGTTCACTCACATCATACTTTATTGTACTCGTTTAATAAATGACTCCAAATAAACACTAAGATTTATCAACCATTTAGTTTTATATCTGTAATTCTTGACTGGTGATTAGTGGTGTACCAAGAAGTTGGTACTGACTCATAGTGACCCTCTATAGGGTTTCCAAGACTGTAAATCTTTACAGGAGCAGAAATACTCTTGTTTCTCCTGTGGAATGACTGATAGTTTCAAACTTCTGACATTGAAGTTAAACTCTTAACCGCTACACTAACAGAGCTTCTTAATTCTTTTATTTATTTTTTGATGTTTTATTGTGAATTGTGTGATAGGTTACATGGGAGAACATTAGCTTAACATTCATCCTATCGTATATCATTATATTGCCTTGGTTACAATCTCTTCCATGCATCATCAATCAACCAAATGGTACACCACACAAGCCAGCCTACTGGTCGTCAACATACAGCCCCTCTCCCTCTCTGGGTCTAGAGTTCCAGCTGCTCCATCGCTCCACATCATCATCGCTGCCTCCATCTCTGGTGTCACTGTTTCTCTGGGTAGGGTCCCGTACTCAGCTGTTCTCCCTTCATGGTTCCAGGGATCTTCACTTCTGGACTACAAAGTCAACTGCTCCCCTCCTTTTACTACAAAATGTCTACCTTTACATTTCCAACCCTCACAGTCAGTCCTGGTAGTAATTATTCACTATTGTACCACATAAGTGCTATCCACATCTCCTTTCATCAGTCCCGACCAGACAGATTGGATACTACTCAGAGGAGATTCTACCTTCCTCCATGCCCTCTGGATCTGGGCTCCCTCTTGAAAGCTTGTAAGCCAGTCACTTCTTGCCTGGCATTTTGGGTAGCCAATGTCCAAGTTGCCCATCCCTGTCTACCCTGTGTATTGAGGGGGTGGGAATGATCCTTGCTGTAAAGATTTGTTCCCTCTTTTGAGCTACTGCATCCATAGGTGTAGGACAAGTTCATCAAATTGTATCAGATTACTAGTTTTTCCTCTTCTTTCTTCTTCTAGTTGATCTCTGATCATCCAGCCATTGAAGCCAGGTCAAGTAGGTATTATCTGCAAGTGTGGGTGTTCTTGTTCATATGCCCTCTCTTCTTATCAGCTGGATACTTCAATCTGTACTTTAGTCCTCTGTGGCTATGTCACTTAATCTGGGCCCAGGAGCTCCTTAATTCTTGACTACCTTTTCTAATTATAATTATTTAAATATTTCCTAAAGAAAATAATCATATATTCAAGTACGGCACGTTCTAATATTCATACTATGAAGGGCATTGGCAGAATAGGGAAATGAAAAATACATGTTCTCAAGGAGCTCTGGTAGTGTAGTGGTTACGAATCGGGCTGTGAGCCACAAGGTCAGCAGTTCGAAACTACCAGCGGTTCCAAGGGAGAAAGATGAGGCAGTCTGCTCCCATAAAGATTTACAGCCTCGGAAACCCTGTGTAGGGTCGCTGTGAGTCGGAACCGACTCCACGGCACTTAACAACAACAACAACATGTTAAAATAGAGTGTATTAAAAACACACACACACACATTCACAAACACTTATAAGCATTACCATTGGAATCAAAGCTTGGTGATTTTTCAACATTTTTTGTAGCATATAACATTCTATTATATTATTTCATTAC
>NW_006408652.1:2103816-2123483 GCF_000296735.1 Chrysochloris asiatica | reverse complement strand
TTGTGGTGTTGGAGGAGAATCCTGAAAGTGCCATGGACTGCCAAAAGAACCAATAGATCTGTTTTGGAAGAAGTGCAGAGTCCTCCTTGGAGGCCAAGATGGCTAAATTTTGCCTCTCATACTTTTGACATATTGTCAGGAGGGAACAGTCTCTGGAGAAGGATGTCATGCTGGGTGAGATGGAGGGTCATAGAAAAAGAGGAAGACCCCCAATGAGATGGATTAGCCAGGTGGCATCATTGATGGCATCAAGTGTGTCAGTGGTAGTGAGGTTGGCCCAGGATCGGGCTTTGTTTCATTCTACTGTGCATGGGGTCGCTATGAGTTGGTTCTGACTTGATGGCACCTGACAACAACAACAATGTATTATATTATATTATTAATTTATTAATCGAGTTATGTGTACAAGATGTCATGTGTTTATTCATTCCATTGCAAATAACTAAGTAAATCTATGCTTCTTTTTTGTTTCATGATATATATTTGCCTTCTTTTGTAATGTGATTAGAAGATGAAATATTTCTCTGCTAGGTGTAGTATTATCAATAATACTTTCCTGGAACAAACCTTAATTTGAGCCCAAGACAGCATTATAGAGGCTCAGTTCAATCACTTGCTTTTCTCAGATTTGTATTGTGTGTTGAGGAATAATTAACTACTTTGATGTCCTTTATGCAAAAATCATTAAACTACTTTACAGAAATGCTCATCATCATTGTTTGTGGCTGTGGTATCTTGGAAATCTATATGTATATTTGAGTGTGGTGGCTCTTTAAGATAAGCACTGGACTGTGAACCACAAAGCTGGCAGTTCGAGCCCACCAGCCACTCTGTAGGAAAAAGATGCGGCTTTATGCTACTGCAAAGATTACAGGGTCACTATGAGAAACCCTAACAGTTGGAACTGAATCAAGGACATTTAGCAACTATATATATATATATATATAGTGTGGCGCTGTGGGTTAATGTGCCAGACTGCAAGGCCATTTGAACTGCAAGGTTGGCGGTTCAAGCTCACCACCCACTCCTTGGAAACCCTATGCAGGGTTGTTATGGGTTGGAACTGACTCTATTGCACATAACAGTAACAACAACTCTTATATCGTTTTTACTTCCTATAAAAGATTGCCTTCTTAGTACTTTTGCTTCTCTGATGATCCCCTCACTCTGCCACAGAAAGGATATACATAATTATTGTCTTACTTTTTAGAGCTAAACAAAGGCCATACCTACATTTTAGAATCAGGGCTTTAAACTGGTTCAGACTAATTCAGCAATGCCCGACAAAGTGACACTGGAATGGACACACTTTTTTTTTTTTTTTTTTTTTTTTTTTAAGTGTGGGTGAGCCAGAGTACTCATTAGAATGGGGAAATATAGATTTCTAGCCCTGCTCGAAACACTTAATTTCCTTCCTAGCAAGCAAGGGCAGAATATGTGTTGCATGGCAACCAAACCTCTTGACTAATCCACTGACACTGAGTGGATTCCTACTCCTAATGACCCTATATAGGGTTTCCAAGTCTGTAAATCTTTATAGAAGTGGAAATCATCATCTTTTTCCTGAGGTGAATTTGAACTGCGAACCTTGCCGTTGCAGTGGAAAACAAGCATGATCAGCTTAAAGATGGTATCCAACTGTGCTACTTTGAGTGTGTGTCACTCTCTTCAGCCCTATCAATAATCCAGCATCACCCCAAAAGCTCCTGAAAGGACTCATGATACCTTTGCTAGGTTTCCCACCCCAGGGCTTCCATCTGTAATTTCTGGGTCCGCTGTGAAGTTTTATTTTATTGATCAAAATTGAATCCGTTCAAACTGGTTCAAATCCTTGTTTTTAAAATGCATAGCTTTCTCCTTGGCTTAGGGAATAGTTGACATAGTTTCTCATTGCAGAAAAAGTTGATTTGTTATGATGTCAGACATAGCATTTCCTGTGGGATCACTCATCTAAGGCCTGCATGAATCCTGACTCTCCAATGTCTACTGTGCCTTGCTGAGAAGTGTCTTGCTGGGACTATCAACAGTCAACAGTCACCAGAACCACTTAGCCTCTGCTTCAATTACATTTCAAAGTTTGGAAGGGGAGTAACATTCTTTGCAACTTGTTGAGGTACTAACATCTTACATGCATGCATGTACAGTTGACCCTTGAACAGCAAAGGTGTAAACTTCATGGACCTGTTTATATGTATTTTTTTCCTATTGTTATGGCAGTGAGGAGTCCTGGTGTGAGGCTGTAGGAAAACACTGGACTGCTAGCCACAAGGTTGGTGGTTCAAACCCACCAACAGCTGCTTGGGAGAAAGTTGAGACTGGCTGATCCTATAGAGATTTACAGTCTTGGAAACCCATATAGGATTACTATGACTGGGGATTTAATCAATGGCAGTAAATAGCCACCAGTTCAAGATCTACTTTTGAAATTGTGGATGAATTTGCGTTAACTTTTAGGGTTTCTGCAGGGCAAGAAATTACCTCATATGGCTCTTCTACCCACTGTCTTTATAACACCCACCAAACTTTTTCCTAATGGGACTTGATAGAAGAAGGTGGGAGAAGATGCTGATAGGGTTACATGATTCAGTTGTGAGTTATTGTTAAAAGGATTAATTGTAATTTCAAGGACTTGGAACTCTAACATGGGTTTAAAATCAGTCATCTCAGAATTAGGAGAGGAGATCTCACTACTGTGAAAGAAGATGAGACAGGAATGCAACTCATCTTTTGGATCCCAAGATTCCTGTGCATTGAGCCTCCTTGACCCAGGGACAGAAAGTTGTGACAATGGAGGAGTTGCAGCAGAAGAACAAAAAACCAGAGCATGAGACAGAGCAGTGGACTTCCTGGCCCATAGAGCAAGTAATGCTCTATGTATCTTTAGGAATGAAGTAGATTGTTGTGCCTCCAGACACTTTTGGGAAGCTGGGTTACTGAACCAGGGAGCTAAAGTTGAGTACCTTTGGGCTAAGGCTTACAGCAAAGTGGAGTGTCTTTGGGGCATTTATCAGAACTCTTAAAGAGCTTTATAACATTTTCCAGGCAAAGAGAGACCTACCTGTGGGCACAGCTGAGGAGAAGATATACTGACTGGAAGTATTGCACCATAGCATTTCTAATCCTGAATTATGATTTGTTAACTTCCCTGATAAACCCCATTAACTGTGAGTATGGTGTCTGAGTTCTATGTAAACATTACAATGAGTTATCAAACCCAGCTGAAGAGAGAGTGTTATGGGAGGGATGGTTGGTGCTGGTTTTTACAGTGTCCTATTCCACATACAAGGTTGGCAGTTCAAATCCACCAGCTACTCCTTGAAAATCCTATACAGGGTTTATTATAAGTCAGAACCACCTTGACAGCAATTAACAACAACAACATTCCACATTCAAACAATTTATTTTCTTGTTTTAAATTACTTCAAAATCTTAGGTAAATACTGCAAGTGATTAACCTTTACAGCTTCCCTTTTGAGTTTCATAGGACTCCACAACCATTAATTACTCACCTACATCTGGAAGGCAAGGCAAGAATTACTGCCTTCACTGAACCAAAGGAAACCAAGAGGTCAAACAGTTCCCTGCGGTCCCCACAGCAAGCAAATGACGGAGTGAGTCAAGAATTGGAAAGCTTCCTTCTTAATTTTAACCCTATATTTAGACATTGATTTTTTTTTTTTAATCTAGTAAAACAAAGGCAGTGCTGGTAATGATGGTGAGCTCTATGTTTCTGCCAATCACACAAAGGAAGATGTATTTATTAGAGACAGAGAAAACACAAAGACCAAGAGATGACAGGCAGAGGCAGAGGAACAGCCTTTCAACCAAGGGAATGAATGAGTGGTCACCTTCCTTGTGGGGACAACTGGGACCATTACTAGAAAGAAGAGAGAGCTCAATCTAAACCAGAGAAGGTACAAGTCAGGAGGCCAGCCCCACAGATCACAGTTTAGAATTCTCTTCATACCACAGGTGCTGCTCCTCAGCAGGCTTAAGCATAAAAGGGTGTTGTTGTTGTTAAGTGTGGTCAAGTTGATTCTGACTCATAGCAACCTTATTCACCACATATCAAAACACTTCCTGGTCCTGTGTCATCCGCACAATTGCTGTTACACTTGAGTCCAGTGCTGCTGTAACTGTGCCAGTGGAGTGGGGACTTGGGAGTCTTCCTCTTTTTCGCTGACCCTCCATAAAAAAAGGCATGGATGAGAGAATTCAGATCTTTGATTCAAGTGCCTCTTTGCTCATCATCACTGGATTATTTCTTGAGCCTCTTCAGGAGCTGAAAATAAAAAGTAAATGAAAAAGAAACAACATCATTTGAAAAGGAAAAAGAATCTGAGGGTCTATTCAGTAGGGAAGAAACTGGGCCACAATTTCATAATATGACATTAGAAAACATATAGAAAAATTGTAATCCTCTTCAGTTTAAGAGTTCATTTCAAGATGATATTATGTACTTCTGATTCTTTTTAATGTATAGCAGCTATTTCACATTGAGGAGCTGACTGGCACCCAAGTGGAATATAGCACACAGTCATTAAACAGATTTTGAAATGAAAAATATCTGAAATATTCAATAAATGAATTATTGCTTCCAAATGAACCAGAATCTCTGAATAATGCCTTGACAGCACTTAACATCAGGGTTCTGTCCTTCATTCTCAAATCTTTTCTTCTTTATCTGCTTGTATTAATTGAATTTTGTCTCCAAAATATATATTCCCACTTAGCTGGAAGATGGTTCTCAATTATTTGCAGTTATATAATGATCTATAATCAACCTTCATTGTGTAATCTGATGTAATCAACCCTGATCTGATGTAAGGAGATTATGGTGGATTCAGATTCACTTACACAGATCACAGCCCTGGTCCTATATAAGGGGAATTTCCCTGGGATGTAGCCTGCATCACTTTTTATCTTATAAGAGACAAAAGCAGAAAGAAGGGGCAGACAAAGAGAAATCTAATAGCACCAAGAAAGAAGAGCCAGGAGTGGAGCACTTCCTATGGACCCAGGGTCCCTTTACTGGGAATCTCCTGGACTAGGGGAACAATGATTTAAAAAAAAAAGGACTTTTTTTGCAGAACTGAAAGAGAAAAAAAGCCTTCTTTTGGAGCCATACCCTGAATTTGAACTTTTAGTCTCCTACACATTGAGTCTTGGTGTGGCACTATAGGATAAACACTTGACCAAAATGTCAGTTTTAACCACAATCTGGCAGTTCAAAATCACCAGCTTCTCCTCAGAAACCCTATACAGGGTCACTGTGAGAATAACTTTATGTTTCTTAAAATCATCCACTTGTGTTTTTTTCTGCTATAGCAAATAGATAGCTAAGATATCTGCCTCCAGAAAATGGTTGTAACATTAAACTTAAATTTTATAAATTTCTTAATGGTTAAATAAATGATAATATCTCAGACTACAGAATATTACGTAGCTACTAAATGAATGGTAAATCTATATATAATGTCTTGAAAAAAGGAATGTGTAAAATATATTGATCTTAAAAAATATAAATTGCACTAGCGTATGCTTAGTATGAGCCCATTTGTATGTTTAAAGAATGTATGTTGTGTTGTGAAACGTCATTGAGTTGGTTGCAATTCATAACAACCTTGTATAGTGTTTCTGAGGCAGTAAATCTTTGCGGAAGCAGAAAGCCTCATCTTTCTCCTGCTGAGTGGCTAGTGAACTCAAACCACTGACCTTGTGCATCAGTCTAGTTCTTATGCTGCAGAGTAACTGCATTCCCAAAAGAATGTATAGTCAAGAGTATAACATGTTGAACAGTACATACACGATACTCAAATGACTGATCATCCTACAATACTTATCTTGTGGGTTCTGTTTTCTTATCTCCAACCAGCTTTCTGACACCACCTTTCCTTAAATGTTTTCTAACACCTCATGGATCTAAAGACCTGACTTCATATTTTATTAAGAAAATAGAAACTAGTAGATGAGAACTATTGCATCAACCCATCAGCAAACTGATCACGCTACCTCTCTGTTCTCCACAAGTGGGCTTCAAAAAGTTCATGGAAAAATGGAATTGAAAGATAATGGAATTTTCCCATAAACCTTTGGAAGCCCTGGTGCATATGTGTCGGGGACTGACCTCGACATAGTTGTGTTGTTCACGAGTGTTTGGTTCACGAGGAGGGGAGATCCAGCGGCGATAGGGATACCGAAAGAATACACAGACAAACAGAAGAAGGGAGACAATGAGGCACCCCAAAGCCAGGGTGGATACATCACTGGTGGGCAGACTTGGGAGTACAGGCATTGTGGCCTCTGCAGGTAGCAACTCACTGCCCTGCAATCTTGACTGCATGCCCTCCATCTTGTAATGCACTGCAATCTTTACTGCAGGCCCTCCAACCCGTAATGCACACCTGGGGAGGCCCGGGCCTCTGTTTTATTTAGGGGAGGAGCTTCACACCAAGCTGGGAGGGACTTAGACAAGGTACAGCTAACATCAGTATTTTTCCAGACATTCAGGTAACTTTACATCGTACTTCACTGGTTCGAATCCCAGGCCAGCAACTTGGTTTCTCAGGCCCAATTAACATACCTATAGCCCCTGAGCTCAGCTGGGGGAAGGTGAGAGGTAAGGACAAAAGCTTGGGCGGAATCCCACTGTTTCGGCTTCCTGAGCCAGGTCTGCAGGAGGACTCGAGATGCCCAGGTGAATGGGTGGCACCTGGAAAAGGATTAGGGAGGATTTTTTTTTGTCTGTAGAACAAAGAACCGAGAAGTATCTAAGATATTTTTAGTTAATCCTTTGGAGGAAGGCTTGACCTTGCAACTTTTACAGTCTGGGCTTTTAGGAAAATATCCTATTTATCTGTGGATTATCAAGGGCTTCTTATCTGCAATTTATAAATATAACTGAACACTAAGATGAAAAACAGTTTGCTATTGACTGCCAGTGGCCTCATTTGTTACACTCGGGCCTATAGGCCCTCGAACCTCTAACCAAGCTTACACGGTCTGCAACACATATGCATTTTGATAACTTTCCACTTGTCTGTTGCAATGTAGGAAGTGTCCCTATTGCCTTCTTCAAAGCCCAACCACTTAGTTTCTCAAGGATTTGTCTTTTAATCTCTCTCTCCTCCTCTCCCTCTCTTTCCCCAGTCTGCCTCTCTCTTCTTTACACAGCATTATTAAGTTTTGCCTTTATTACTATTGGAAATATAAGCATATACAATTTCTTATTCTTTGATTAAAAATATCTATAGCACCACCACCACCACTACAACAAAACTAGCAACACAAATACCATTCTTTTGAGCTCACAGACCTTTGTAGCCATTGCTCCATTTTTCTGCTTCATTTCACAGTAACTCCCTGAGCATTGTCTAAAATCACTTGTCTCCATTTCTTCACTTCAGATTCTTTCTTTGAACTTCTACATGTGGGTTTATATCCTATTCCACTGCTTCTGTTTTTGTCAGTTCACCACCAGCCAGAGTCTGTATACTGGCAAATTCTATGGCAACTTAGAAGATTTAATTTCTCAGTAGTATCTAACAGTTGATCTCATTATTCTTTAAAAAAAGCTTCCTGGTGTATTGTTTTTGGTGGGCAGCATAGACAGCCAGGTAGGAAAGGCTCCGTGGGGGCAGGATTGAAAACCCATAGAAGCTCCACTCATGGAACACCACCAGAGCTCTGGATCTAACATAAGATACAGGCCATACGTTTCTCGCATACACAAGTGAAAAAAATCATGATATAAAGGAAAATAGTAGTGCAGTGGTTACCGATAGGGCTGCTAACCTCAAGGTCATCAGTTTGAAACTACCAGATGTTCCATGGGAGAAAGATGAGGCTTTCTGCTCCTGTAAAGATTTACAGCCTTGGAAACTCCGTGGTACTTAACAACAGCAACAACAACTGCTGATTTAGGAAATGCTTGAGACAGGACTCCCTCTGCCACCACCCAGCCTGGGCAGAGTTCAGAGGGTGGAGCTACAGCCAGCCCTGCACAGGGAACTGACACTAAAAGTGATGCATTGACATTTGCAAAAGGAGGAAGTGGTGCAGGGGATTCACACATTTTTTTTACTCTTCTTCCCTGTTGCATCTTCTTAGACCAGCCTGGATGCCTTAAGGAGGGTGGGTGTGCACCTTCCCCACTCCCCCCCAAAAAAGGACCCAATCCTGGGCCCATAGTTTTCCCACGAAACAGGGAGAAGGAGCTTGGTGGCTGTTTATGACATCAGCCTGTGGGTCCCAGCCCTAAACTTAACTTGTGTGGGACCCTTTACTGGGTCCTATACAGCAAGAAAAAAACTGGTCTGGACTGACAGACACCAATATGAACAATCTGTAAAACCCCAACATAAAAGCACATAACTCTCTTGAGAATTACTCTGTGCACACACAGATACATAACTGACCTTCAGAGACAAAAATAGTAGACAAGCTTTCTCCCATTAACTTCTCAATATCTAACTGCGCACCTCCATGGTAGTGATTAGAGGAGGGTCCAAAGTGAGTACACAACCCTGACCACTACTGGAGGAAGCCTTCTACAGTGAACACACACTGCCTGTGTAGTGAGGCAACTTGACAGTCAGCCACAGTTTTATTTTTGTTTCAAAGTGATGGTTTTTGTCTCTGCTTTTATATTGCTTCTGCTCTTGGTCCTTTTGATCACAAATTTTTCCTGGAGGTGGGAGATATTTCTCACTATGTTACCCAAGAAGAGTCAGCAATCATGGCCATATAGCCAAGCTACAAGCATACCCCATAATATTCCAACATTGAGACAAGATCCAATAACAGTGGCAAATTAGATTAAAACAAACAAACAAACAAACAAGACCCTTCAATATGCAGCCTGCAAGAGACAAAACTTACACACAAAGACAAAAACAGAGTAAAAGTTAAAGGATGGGAAAAAATATACCAAGCTAACTGCAACATTAAACAAGGAGGAGTAGCAATTCTAATCTCTGATAAAGTAAACGTTAAGACAAAATCCAGCATAAGAGACAAAGAAGGACACTATCTCATGATCAAAGGGTAAATTGAGCAAGACGACATAACCATAATAAATATGTATTCTCCCAATGGAAAAGCACCAAGATATATGAAAGAAACCTTACTAGAATTTAAGAAAGAAATAGATAAATCTACAATTACAGTGGGAGATTTTAATATGTCACTTTCGAAAGGGACAGAGCAACCAGCAAGAAACTCAACAAAGTTACAGAGGAACTAAACAGCACAATCAACCAACTTGACCTCATAGACATGTACAGAGAATACAACCCAACAACAGCATAATATACTTTCTTCTCCAGAGCACATGGAACATTCTCCAGAATTGACCATGTGTTAAGTCACAAATCAAGCCTCCGTAAATTTACAAACATCAAAATACTACAGAGCATCTTTTCAGACCATAATTCTATAAAACTAGAAATCAACAATAAGAAGATTAAGGAAATAAAGTCAAATATATGAAAACTGAACAACACCCTGTTGAAAAGTGACTGGGTAAAAGAAGAAATTAGACGTGAATTCATAAAGCTCCTAGAAACAAACGAGAATGGAAACACAACATACCAAAATGTTTGGGACATAGCGAAAGCAGTACTGAGACGACAATTTATTGCTATGAATGCACGTATCCAAAAAGAAGAAACAACTAAAATTAACACATTACCACAGTATCTCCAACAATTAGAAAGTGACCAACAGAGGGAACTTACAGTCACCAAAAGAAAAGAAATAATGAAGGTAAGAGCAGAAATAAATGAGATGAAAAACAGAAAAACTATAGTAAGAATCAACAGGACAAGAAACTGTTTCTTTGAAAGGATTAATAACATTGGCAAACGATTGGCAAACTTAACAAAACAAAAGAGGGAGAAGACACAAATAACTCGAATTAGAAACCACATGGGGCAATGTCACAAAAGAACCAAACAAAATCAAAAGGATAATAACAGAATACTATGAACAGCTGTACTCCAACAAATTAGAAAACTTAGAATAGATGGATGCATTTTTAGAAAAACATGACCTACCTAAACTTACACAAAGTGAAGTAGAAAACTTGAACAGCCCCATAACAAAAGAAGAAATTGATCAGGTCATCAGAAAACTGCTAATCAAAAGAAGTCCAGACCCAGATGTTTTCACGGGTGAGGTCTATCAAACATTCATAGAAGTGTTGTCACCAATTTTACTCAAATTATTCCAAAATATAGAAGAGGACAGGAAACCCCCTAACACTTTTTATGAAGCAAGCATAATCCTCATAACAAAACCAAGGAAGGACATCACTAAGAAAGAAAACTACAGACCAATATCCCTCATGAACATAGACACAAAAATTCTCAACAAAATCCTAGCCCACAGTATCCAGGAGCACATCAAAAAAATTATACATCATGACCAATTGGGTTACATAAAAGGGATGCAAGGATGGTTCAACATTAGAAAAACAATCAATGTAACCCACCATATAAATAAGAAAAAGGAAAAGAACCACATGATCATATCGATTGATGCAGAAATGGCATTTGACAAAATGCAACATCTATTCCTGATAAAAACACTCAACAAAGTAGGAATTGAAGGGAAATTCCTCAACATAAATCAAGAGCATATATACAACACCAACAGCCTACATTACTTTCAATGGCGAGAAATTGCAAACCTTCCCTCTGTGAACAGGAACCAGACAAGGATGCCCTTTGTCACCACTCCTTTTCAATATTGTTTTGGAAGTATTAGCCAGAGCTATACAGCACAAAAGGGAAATCAAAGGCATCCAAATTGACAGAGGAAATAAAACTCTATTTGCATATGATATGATCCTATAAGCAGAAAACCCAAAGACTCAGTAAAAGTGCTACATCATTGGAAGATTCAGCAAAGTGTCAGGGTATAAGATCAAAATATAAAAATTAGTTGGATACCTCTATAGTAACAATGACAGTGCTCAAAAAGACATTAGGAAAGAAATATCATTTACAATACCCACCCAAATGATAAAATATTTAGAAATCAATGTAACCAGAGAAACAAAGGACCTATACAAAGAGAATTAGAAAACACTACTACAAGAAACCAAATAGATTTACAAAAGTGGAAGAACATACCATGTTCCTGGATAAGAAGATGTGAAAATGTCACTATTACCCAGAGCTATTTACACATATACTGCAATCCCAAGCCAGATTCCAGTGACATTCTTCAAAAAGATGGAAAAGACAATTACAGAATTTATATGGAAAGGAAGGAGACCCAGGATAAGCAAAGCACTGCTCAAGAGGAAGAACAAGGTTGGAAGTCTCTCACTTCCCGATTTCAAAACCTATTACATGGCTACAGTGGTCAACACAGCCTGGTACTGGTACAATGAAAGATACATTGATCAATGGAACAAAATCGAGAATTCAGAAATTAACTCATCCACATACAGCCAACTGATTTTTGACAAAGTGCCTAGGTATGTTACATGGGCAGGGGGTCGTCTCTTTAACAGATGGTGCTGGCAGGACTGGAAAGCAATATGCAAAATATTGAAACAAGATGTTTACCTCATGCCCTATACAAAAACCAACTCAGCATGGATTAAACACCTAAATGTGAATCCCAAAATTATGAAAGTCATCAATGAAAAACTAGGGACAAATATGAGGGCTCAAATACAGGGAATATACAGACTACCAAACATTTTGAAAAGTACACAAACAAAAGTAGGCAAAATATATGAGTGGGACATACTAAAAATTAAAACTGTATGTGTATCAAAAGACTTCACAAAAGAGTAGAAAGGGAACCCATAGAATGGGGGAAAAAAAAGGAAACTACACCTCTACAAGAAAAGGACAAATAACCCAATTAAAAATGGGCACAAGACACGAATAGACATTTCACCAAGGAAGAGATCCAGGCAGCCCAAAAACACATGAAGAAATATTCACGATCACTAGCTGTTAGAGACATGCAAATCAAAACAGCAATGAGATGTCATCTCACACCAGCAATAACAGAAAAGATAAAAAAAAGTAGAACAATAAATGCTGCTGAGGATGTGGAGAGACTGGGATCCCCCTACATTGTTGGTGGGATTGCAAAATGGTCCAACCTCTATGGAAAGCAATATGGCACTTCCTAAGAAGGTTGGAAATAGAAATACCTTATCACCCAACAATTCCTCTACTTGGTATTTGTTGTTGTTGAGTGCTGTCGAGTCTGTTCTGACCCATAGCGACCCTGAACAGGGTTTCCGAGGCTGTAAATCTTTACGGGAACAGAAAGCCTCATCTTTCTCCCACGGGGCAGCTGGTAGTTTTGAACTGCTGACCCTGTGGTTCGCAGCCTGATTTGTAACCACTACACTACCAGAGCTCCCAAAAGAAATACGAGCCATAGCACAAATAGATATATATGCACACCAATGTTTATAGCAGCACTATTTACAATAGCAAAAAGATGGATACCACCTAAGTGCCCATCAATTGAACAATGGATAAACAAACTGTGGTACATACACACAATGGAATACTATGCTACCTTGTAGAACAAAAAGGAAGTTGCAAGCCACCGCATAACAAGGATGAACCTTGAGGACATTATGCTGAGTGAAATTCGCCAGCCACAAAAGGAGAAATACTGCATAGGACCATTATTATAAAATAGTAAGCAAAAGAACCCACACTAAAGGGGGAACATTATATATATATATACAAATATATATATATTTGCTGATCACTGGGATGTATGGAATGAGGTGAGGGGAGGGAGGGAGGGGAAGATAGAGCACAGGTTAGGGAATAGACACAGGATAGCTTGGGTGTGGGGGGCTGGAAGGGCAATACACAAGAAGGGGGAGGGGATTAAAGAGCACAGCCTTCGATATGGATTGCATCTCAATGTCAAGAAAACAAAAATCCTCACCACTGGACCAATAAACAACATTCTTATCAATGGAGAAAGGATTGAAGTTGTCAAGGACTTCATTCTTCTTGGATCAACTATCAACACTCGCGGAAGTAGCAGTCAAGAGATCAGACGACGTATTGCACTGGGCAAATCTGCTGCACAGGAACTTTTTAAAGTATTGAAGAGCAGAGATGTCAGCTTGAGGACTAGGGTGCGCCTGACCCATAAGGCTACCTCAAAGAAAATTAACACTTCACAGCATACCAAGAGAATGAGAATCCAAGAAGAATATGAAAACATTAAAACTATGAGGAAACGCACAAGCAAGATCACAAAAATCATGAATTCAAAACAGAAAGACAAACAGAACAAAGAAGCAGCAACACCACAAAAAATACAAATATAATGACAACAAATAATCAATACCCATCGATAATGACACTGAACGTGAATGGATTGAATGCACCTGTTAAGAGACTGAGGGTGGCAGAATGGATAAGAAAACAAGATCCTTCAATATGCTGTCTGCAAGAGACGCATCTCACACAGAGACAGAAACAGATTAAAAATATACCAAGCTAATTGCAATAAAAAGAGAACAGGAGTGGCAGTGCTAATCTCGGATAAAATAAACTTTAAGGCAAAAGCCAGCATAATAGATAAAGATGGACATTATCTCATGATTAAAGGGACAATTGAACAAAATGAAATAACTATATTAAATATCTATGCCCCTAATGAAAGAGCGCCAAAATATCTAAAATAAACCCTAATAGATTTGAAGAAAGAAATAGATGAATCCACAATAATAGTGGATGACTTCAATACACCACTTTCAAAAATGGACATCAGCCATGATACCCCTTGTTACATGGCCTATTCTGAATCCGGTTTGAACCTCTTGAAGTTCTCTGTCAATGTTTGCTTGCAGCCGTTTCTGTATTACCTTTAGCAAAACTTTACTCACATGTGCTATCAAAGAGATTGTCTGATGATTTCTGCATTCCCTTGGGTCACCTCTCTTTGGAATGGGCACAGATACGGATCTCTTACAATCAGTTGGCCAGATAGTTATCTTCCAAATATCTTGGCAGAGATGAGTGAGTGCCTCCTGTGCCGCCTCACTTTTTTGAAAGATTCCAAGTTTCATTCCATCAATTCCTGGTGCCTTGTTCTTTGTCAATTCTTTCGACACACCTTGGACTTCTTCCTTCATTATTATTGGCTCTTGATCATGCACTTCCTCTTGAAAAGGTTGAATATTAACCATTTCCTTTTGGTACAGTGACTCTGTGTATTCTTTCCATCTTTTTGACTATGAATGCAATACCATTCCTCTTCAATTTGTCATTCGCAGCATAGTAAACCATGTGGTTTTCAGATTCAAAATGGCCAAAAGCATTCATTTCAGCTCACTAATGCCTAAGATATCGATGTTTATGTGTTCCATTTCATTTTTGACAACTTTCAATTTTTCCAGATTCATACTTCATGCATTTCATGTTCCTATTTTCAATTGATGTTTACAGTTGGTTTTCTTCATTTTGAGTTGTGCCCCATCAGCAAATTAAGGGCCCGTGGGCTTTTCTCCCACGGGCTTTACTCCTTTTGCGACATCATGGTCAACTCTACTTTGAGGAGGCAGCTCTTCCCCCATCACATTTTGAGTGCCTTCCAACCTGAGGGGCTCATTTTCTGGCACTATATCTGGTAGTGTTTCTTTGCTATTCATAAGATTTTCAGTGACTAAAGATTCAGAAGTAGTTAGTCACTCTTTTTTCCTAGTGGGTTCATCTGGAAGCTCATCTGAAACCTGTCCACCATGGGTGACCCTGCTGGTATTTAAAATACCAATGACATATCTTTCAGAATCACAGCAACTCACAAGCCACCACAGTACAACAAACTGACAACTATAGCCAGTTGCTATAGGACTCGCTTTATTTATATATTTTTTGTATTAACTCAGCTGAAATTAGTCATAGTCAGTGAGGATTCATTCATGTAATTGCTAGCAACTACTTATATATCATATATATCAATTACTTATATATCTTTACAATACAATAAGCTAATGGTTTAAATGTACTTTTGAAATCATCTGTCATTTTAACCATACACACACACACACACGTACCAGACATTTGAAGTCCTATTTTCTTCGGGTCAGGAAGTATTAGTTCTTTCCTGTAAAATTCTGACATTTCACCACATACAGTTTCCAAGCACATTCTTACAAACTTCTTCTGTTTTCTGCATCTTGCTAAGAGCCCACACAAGCAGTTGTATGAACATGTGTTTTTCATAAATTTGAAGTGAACTTTTGTTCACAATTTTGTTCTCTTTATAACACCTAGAAGGGGGTATTCTAAACTAAGGTTGGCATTTAAAAATTTTACTAGTTCTTTCTTTTGCATTGAAGTCACATATATAATAAGTGCATTAAAACTAGTAATTAATTCAATGCACATTTAATGGGAACCTACTAGCTGTCAGTTACTTTGTTAGGTGAAGGGAATACAAAGATAAATATGGTGCAGTTCCTGATGATAGAAATATCAGAACCTAAAAGAGAGCAGGAACAAAATAGTGATATGAACAGAAACCACCTGTGAGTAAGCTATTCTGGGAGTATCATTTGTCATGAGGAGAGAAATATTACCTTCTTTGAGTTTGAAAGGTCACTGGTAAGTGTACTTATTAAATGCTTCTTGATAGAGTATCTGTCAAATTCAAATAAATTGTTCATCATACACTAGGTTTCACCAGGTTCAAAATTTTAAATTGAACTCCTCTTCTGAAGCTAATTACAACTGTACAGTGCTTTCCCCAAAGCCTAGTGGGAAGAGCTAGTGAGAGCAAAATGTCAATATGGTACATGACATGTGTCTCTTAGTTTTGTACTTGTCCTTTCACCCATTCTGTTTTATGGGAATTGAGATGTGCATGAATTACATTACCTCTCGGTTTTCTTGTAAAACTTCATGTTACTGAGGTGTCAGTTAGTGTCATAGAAAAATCAACATGGTACATTTCAGATACTTTCATGAAGCCCACTATTATATTATAAATACTGCTTCAAAACAAAAAGATACTGCCTACAAGGGCACATTCTTAAAGTGATCCACAGTCTAGTGTGGGAATTTTGTCCCACAGTGCACTTTAAGGGGATGAAACCAAACCAACTGACATATAGTAAATTCTGACTCATGGTGTTGTTGTTGTTGGGTGCTATTAAATTTGTTCCAACTCACAGCAACCCTATGCAGAAAAGAAACACTGCCCAGTCCTGTTTCATCCTCACAATTGTTATGCTTGAGCCCATTGTTGCTGCCACTGTGCCAATCCATCTCTCCACTTTACTAAGAGTGATGCCCTCCAGGGACTGATACTTGATGACAACATTTCAAAGTACAACAGGTGAAGTTTCTCCATCATTACTTCTAAGGGGCATTCTGACTGTATTTCTTTCCTAACAGTTTTGTTGATTCTTCTTACATTTCATGGTACTTTCAATATTCTTCAACAACACCATAATTCAAATGTATCTATTTTTCTCCAGTTATCTTTATTCACTGTCCAGCTTTCACATGAATATGAGGCAATTGAAAATATCATGGCTTGGGTGGGCCACACCTTAGTCCTCAAATTGATATCTTTGCTTTTGAGCACGTCTTGTGCATACAGTTTATCTTACGCAATACGTCGTTTGGTTTCTTGACTGCTGTTTCCATGAGTGTTGATTATGCAAAATTAAGTCTTTGACATTTTCAGTCTTTTCTATGTTTATCATGATGTTATTTATTGGTCCAGTTGTGAGAATTTTTGTTTTCTTTGTATTGAGGTGCAATCCATTTTGATTGCACCTTTGCAATTGATTGTCATATGTAAGTAATTCAAGTCCTCTCTACTTCCAGCAAACAAGGTTGTGCCATCTGCATATCATACTTTGTTAGTAATTTTTCCTCCAATTCTGATGCCACATTCTTCTTCATATAATTCAGCTTCTCAGATTATTTGGTCAGTGTACATGTTGAACAAGTATGGTGAAAAGATACAATGCTGGCACACACCTTTCCTTATTTTATACTACACACTATGCCCTTGTTCTGTTTGAACAATTGCCTCTTTGTCTGTGTACAGATTCATCATAAGCACAATGAAGTGTTCTGGAATTCCTATTCTTCACAATGTTATCCATAGTTGTTATGATCCACACAGTTGAATGTCTGCATTGTCTAACTGCAGGTCTTAGCATATTTAATTATAATCCTTTATTTTCTCTTATCAAGCTGCCCTTTGAAATGATCTTTTCAGCTCTTTTACTTCCTCCTTTCTTCCCTTTAACTTCTCTGTGCTCAAGAGCAAGTTTCAGAGTCTCTTCTGACATCCATTTTGATCTTTTATTTCTTTCATGCCTTTTTAATAACTCCTCTGGTATTTAGTCATTAGTGTCTAATGCATCAAGTTTGTTCTTGAGATGATCTCTAATTTCAGGTGGGATAAATTCAGTTATATTTGAGCTCTCGTGGAATTGTTTTAATATTCTTAAGCTTCAAGCTGAACTTGAATATAAGCAATTGATGGTCTGTTATACAGTCAGTCCCTGGCCTTGTTTTGACTGTTAATACTGAGTTTTTCCACCGTCTCTACCCATAGATGTAGACAATTTGATTAATATAATCTCCAGTATCATTTCTATCACCAGTGACATATTTTCCAACTACTGATCTTTCCTTGTGGTTTCCAACATTCACGTTCCAATTACCAGTAATTATGAGTGCATCTTGATTGAATGTTTGATCAATTTCAGACCGAAAAAGTTGGTAGAATTCTTCAGTATCATCATCACTGGCTTTAGTGATTGGTGCATAAGTTTGAATAATAGTGGTAGTAACTGGTCTTATCCATGGGTTTCATATGAATATTTAATTATTGCATCCATTCGTTCATTCATACATTAGTCTAAAAAAATTATACTTTATGTACCAATTATGAACCTGGCACTTTCCTAGGCATAAAGTGATGTTGTTAAGTGCCATCGAGTCAGTTCTGTCTCAGAGTGACCCTGTGTAAGGTTTCTGATGAGCAGCTAGTGGGTTTGAACTGCTTATCTAATAGTTTAAACCCAGTGCTTATCCTACAGCACCACACCAGGAGTCCTTGAAGTGATACGGTGGTGAGCTAAATCAGATGTCAGATGTATATCCCAGAAGCATCAATGTCTTGTGATTCCCAAATGCAAATCAGTGTATTTTCTCCAAGAAAGTTAATAGCCAAGGGGCACAGTTCTTAGGACTTTATATGTTTTTACCTATTTAATATCAATAGCAAACCTGTGAGGTAGGGACTATTTTAACAGATAAAGAAATTGCAGCAAAGGAATATTAAATGACTTACCCAGGTTTACACAGAAAATACTTGTCACAGCTGAACAATGAACCAAGGTGGTCTCATTATAAGATCAGAGCTTTTATCGGGGACTCTATTGCCTGCTCCATGAAGATATACAGCCTCAGAAATTCTAGGGAGCTATTCTGTTCTGTCCTATAAGTTGCTATGAGTCAAAATTACCTAGATGTCAGTGGGTATAGCTCCCCTAGATCCTCATCCAATATTCTCTTTCTCAGGGACACCAAAAGCCACCAAGTCATTGTTTGTGTCTCTTCCCCCTCACTCTTTCTCCCCATTTTCAATGTCATTGCTATTTCACTCACTATCTCTCAACTATCCAAGCAATAATGACCAAATCCTGTAAATTTGATTTCTTGTAAGTTTTTTTTTTTTGAGTTTTTATTTTGAATTGAATGAAAGTTTACAGGGCAGATCATCAGTTTTACATTCAACAAACAGTACACTTCGTTTTGTTACAATGTTTATAATCCCTTCCATGTACCACCAGTTAACAGCATTTCTCTCTATTCATTTAAGCTCTTTAAAATTTTTTTTAAACACTCAGGCATATACAATAATTTATACTACCAAAGGTCACATTCTGCAACTCTGCCTCCTGGCTGCTAGCAATCAGTCCCTCTCTTTCCATGACTCTTGAGTCCTCAGCTACTCCCTCTCTCCATGTCCCCATCTCTGCCTCAATCACTGGTGTCACTTCTTCTTGGATAATGTCCCAAATTCTGCTTGTGCTCTTCTCCCTTGAGAGTCTTAGGGTCCTCTGTTTCTGGATTGCAAGATTAACTAGTCCCCCATTTTTGTTACAGAATTTTTACCTTTACAATCATAACAGTCACAATTAGTCATGGTAACAATTGTTGTTGTTAGGTGCCATCAAGTTGGTAACAACCCATAACGACCTTATGCACAGCAGAACGAAACACTGCCTGATCCTGGGCCAACCTCACTACTGTTCCCACGCTTGAGTCCATCTATGATATCACTTGGCCAATCCATCTTGTTGGGGGTCTTCTTCTTTTTCTCTGACCCTCCACCTTGCCAAACATGAAATCCTTCTCCAGCGACTGGTTCCTCCTGAAAATATGTCCAAAGTATTAGAGCTGAAGATTGGCCATTTGGTCTCTAAGAAAGACCCTGGCTGCACTTCTTCCAAAACAGATCTACTGGTTCTTTTGGCAGCCCATGGCACTTTCAATATTCTCCTCAAACACCATAACTCAAAGGCATCAATTCTTCTAAGGTCTTTCTTATTCACTGTCCAGCTTTCACATGCATATGAGGTTATTGAAAATACCATGGCTTGGGTCAGGCACACCTTACTTCTCAAGCTG
>NW_006408652.1:2092877-2093391 GCF_000296735.1 Chrysochloris asiatica | reverse complement strand
GTGCTGATATGGTCATCTGTTTTTGCTTCTTGGACATGTTTGATGTTTATCTGTGGCCCTAATACTTAAATGAGTATGTATTTTGGTACTTTTTTATGCTTTCTGGTTGCTTCCGGGAAGATGCGGTCAGGGTGTGGTCTTCCTTTTTCACTCTTCTTGTTTGCCTCAGAGTAACTTTCACAGGTGCTGCCTGTCTCCTTGGTATCTAATGGCTGGTATTGTTTATTGCCTGTGTTTTGGTGTTTTATACGGTGTGAATGCAGCTTGACTATTTGGCAGTAGTTGCTGACTCTTCTCGTGTAATATAGGGAGACAAAGAGTCCTCCAATAGCAGATGGGAGGCTTGTAAAAGCCAAACAACAGCAGCCAGGTAAAAAACAAAGTCAGAATCAAAAGCAAAAACAAAAATGGGAGAAAGAGGAAAAAGGGAAAAAAGAAAAATAGAGAAAAGAAAAGAAAAAAAACCCAGAAGAATATAATGCAGGACCAGCAAAATCAAGGCTTAATACAGCAG
>NW_006408652.1:2074424-2092533 GCF_000296735.1 Chrysochloris asiatica | reverse complement strand
AAATAAAATAATAATAATAATAATAAGAAGAAGAAGAAGAAGAAGAAGAAAATCTGTGGCTTAATGTAGGTATGTCTTTAATGTCCTAACTCTCTTTCAGTCACTCTGCCCTCCTCTCCTGGTTGCTAGGTGCTGTTGAGTCCATTGCAAACCGTAAAGACCCTATATAGGGTTTCTGAGGAGCGGCTGGTGAGCTTGAATCACCGACCTTGTAGTTCAAAAGGCTCTGTAGTGTGCCGCCTCAACCCTCAGAGCCATGCCAGTACTCCTGCTAGACCAGCGCAAAATGGCAGACCCAGATAGATGCACATCCGCGTCTCAACCTGGGCTGAGCACGTGGTTACCTGAGGATTGGCTGGTGGGCGTGAGCCACCGACCTTGCAGTTCAATAAGCTTTGCAGCAGGGTGGGTCCCATGGGGGTTCTGGGAAGCTGGGCAGGGCTCTAGCTTGTTATGGTGTGTGGGCGGAGTCAGCGGGGTGCGGGTGCGCTGTCGGAGGCAGAGGGAACAATCCCGTGGGGGAGCCTGATGGAAATGGTGGGCGGGGCTGGGTTGCGCACGATCAGTCAGGCAGTGCAGGGCTCACGCAAGGTCCTGCAAACTGTGCGGAGGCCACAGGGGTGGGGAGGTTTGGGCGGCCCGTGGGGGCTCTAGCCTATTATGGCAGGATCAGCGGTGTGTGTACACACTCCAAAGGTTAGGGTATGCTCCAGTGGTTGCTTGCGGTCCAGTCTGGTCGGGGTCCCGGAAAGCGGGGGTATTGGGATTGAGGGGGTAATGGGGCGGGTGAGCGGGGTTCAATTGGGTGAGGTAGAGGTCACTCGGCCGGGTGGACACAGTCCTTGCCAGATGATATCAGACAGTCTCCGTTTTTTCCCTTTTTTTTTTTTTTTCTCCTCTCTATGTTGACTGATTATTCTCTGCCCACTGCAAGTGCCGAAATTACGCGGTGGGGCAGATGACCCTCACTTTCTTTTCCCCTTATCTCCAGTGGCTCCCCCTGTTCAAGACTATCTGTTACTGGGAGTGCCGCTTTTGGAGTATGTTGGTTCCAGCTTCACCCCTCAAGCTCAAAGGAGTTGGGGCTGTTGCTGCATGCAGCGGCGGGTACAAGTTTAAAAAGCCAGTAGTTTCTCAGTACTGTGATTTTTTTTAAAAAGCGAGTTTAAGATTTTGAAGTACTGAGACTTATGGTGGCTGTAAGGGTGTGGGTTCGCCACAGGAAGGTTTCTTTCATGAGTTCCCCTCCTCTGAACCCGGAGTCTCTCTCACCCTTGCCATCTGGCTGTCATGGCAAACCGGAAGTTCCAATGATCAATACATCTTGATTGCATGTCTGATCAATTTCAGATTGAAGAAGTTGGTAGAATTCTTCTATTTTATCTTCACTTGCTTTAGTGGTTGCTGCATAAATTTGAATAATAGTGGTGTTAACTGGGCTTCCCTGTAGGTGCAAGGATATTATCCTTTCACAGATAGTGTTGTACCGCATGACTGATCTGGATATGTTCTTTTTGACACTGAATGCAACACCATTCCTCTTCAATTTGTCATTCCCGGTATAGTAAGCCATGTGGTTGTCAGATTCAAAATGACCAATACCAGTCCATTTTAGCTCACTTATGCCTAAGATATCAATGTTTATGCATTCTGTTTCATTTTTTGACAACTTCCAATTTTCCTAGATTCATACTTCGTACATTCCATGTTCCAATTTTCAGTGGATGTTTACAGCTGTTTCTCTTCATTTTGAGTTGTTATCCATCAGCAAATGAAGGTCCCGCAGGCTTTTCTCCCATGAGCTTTACTCCATTCACATCATCATCGTCAACTCTACTTTGAGGAGGCCGCTCTTCTCCAGTTGCATTTGAGTGACTTCCTTCCTGAGAGGCTCATTTTCTGGCACTATATCTGACTGTGTTTCTCTGCTATTCATAAGGTTTTGAGTGACTAAATATTCGGAAGTAGTTTGCCACTTTTTTTTCCTAGTCTGTCTTTTTCTTGAGTCTCATCTGAAACCTGTCTGCCGTGGTAACAATGACTCACTATTGAATCATAAGAATCTTATACTCATCTCTTTTTACCAGACCAATCTAGACAAGATAAAAACTATTCAGTGGGGACTCTATCTCCCCCCTACACACACACACACACACACACACACACACACACACACACACACATAAAACTAAACTCCCTCTTGAAACCTTGTAATCCAGTCACTTTGAGCCTTTTTCAACCCCTCATATTAGGTAGACAATATCTGTGTTGCCCATTCCTATCTACCCTGCATTCAGAAAGGATAGCACTGATATTTGTTATGAGGACTCCTTCCCTCTCTGTTTGTATTTTGAGCTACTATAGCCATGAGTATAGGTCAAGGTCATCAAATTGTAGCAATTAACCTGTGTTTCCTTTATCAAAAAATTTTTTTTTTTTTTTTAATATTTCTCTAGTTGAGTTCTAATTATCAAGCTATTGAGGCTAGGTCATATGGGTACTATCTGCAAGTTTGGGTGTTCTTGTGCTTCTCGCCTCACTTTGTAACCATTGGTTGCTTCACTCTCAGTTCCAGCCCTCTGTGGATATGACCTTCTCCATGGGCTCAGGTGTCTCCAAGTCTCAACACACTTTGGACCAACCAGCTCTTCCTCTTCTCTCTCTCATCTGCAGGACAATGGGAGTCTTTGGAACGTGGTTGAGCTCAGCCCATTTCTTCATTGCTGCTTTTCCCCCTCTTCAACTCAACAGTAGATCAGCAAGCTTACATGCCTGCTCTTGTGTTCCCTTTGAGTTTCAGTCTTAGAGGGGGGCGTTGTTTGGAAGGGACTTGATTGCTTGCCTTGATGGCTTCACAGCCAAGAACTTGGTTATACTTTTAGTAGTCAATCATACTGCCATTTTTGCTTTGTGTTTTTCCTGGTGATCTTTCCTTGAATATGTATCTTTTGTTGCTCTAGCTGTTCCAGACTGGTCTGCTTGTCCTTTCTGGTGGGAATGTCCCTCCTCAGAAGGTTCTGAATGGACCTCATGATTCCACCTGAGGTTCTACAGAGGCCGATTTCACTGGGCAAGTTGTAGAACTCCTTTTAGGTATTCCAATCAGTTATAGGCTGATTACGGGCTTACAAGCTTTCTGTAATCATATTTCCCAACACTCCTTCCTATTCCACTCACGTCTCTATCTTACAATAGTAGGCAAGGGAAACCAATATTCATAAGACAGGCAAGCATCTTAGTGTTTTTTACCCTCTTCAGGGTATGTCTCCCCTGTATCACAGAGCCTTGTTGTTCCAAGTTTGAGCACGCATCACTATTTACCTCTGTCCCATTTAGCCCATGCAAACCTGTCTCAGTGTTCCCAGATCTACCTTGTTCTTCCACCCCTCCCCCTTCTTGTGTATTGTCTTCCCCAACACCCGAATTATGATGTGTCTGCCCGCTACCCTGTGCTCTACTATCACCTCCCTCCACCTCCCTTAACCCCCACCCCCAACCAGTAACCAACAAAGATTGTTTTTCCCACCAACAAAGATTGTTTTTTCCCTTTTAATATGGAGATCTTTTCTTACACTTTTGCAATAATGGTCTCATGCAATATTTATCTTTTTGTGACTGACTAATTTCACTCAGCATGTCCTCAAGGTTCATCCATGTTATGTGGTGGCTTATGGCTTCCTTGTCATTCTTCAAGTTAGCATAACATTCTGTCTGTGTATGTATCAAATTTTGTTTATCAATTCTTCCATTGATGGGCACTTAGGCTGTCTCCACCTTTTTGCTATTTTGAATAGTGCTGCAATTAACATTGATGTGCATATGTCTACTCATGTTATGGCTTATAATTCTTGTGGATATATACCAAGTAGAGGAATTGCTGGATCATATGGTATTTCCATTTCCAGCTTTCTGAGAAAGTGCCATAATGTTTTCCAGAGTGTTTGGACCATTTTGTATTCCCACCAGCAATGTAGGAGAGTCCCAATCTCTCCACATCCTTGACAGCATTTATTATCATCTGCATTTTTGAACTTCACTGTTATTGCTGGTGTTATTAAGATGATATCTCATTGTTGTTTTTATTTACATTTCTCTAATGGCTAATGATCGTGAACATTTCTTCATATGTTTGTTGGCTGCCTGAATGTCTTCCTTGGTGAAGTGTCTGTTCATGTACTGTGCCCATTTTAAAACTGGGTTACTTATCTTTTTCATGTAGATGTGTTGTAGTTTCCTATAGATTTTAGAAATTAGTCCCTTGTCTGATATATCATAGTGAATGATTGTTTCCCATTCTGTGGATCCCTTTTTACTCTTTTGGTGAAATCCTTTGGTGCACATAAGTTTCTAATTTTTAGAATGTCCCAACCATCTGTTTTGTCTTCTTTTGTTTGAGTAATTTTCTCGCTGTTTGGTAATTTGTGTGTACCCTGTGTTGTTGTTGTTGTTGTTAGGTGACATTGAGTAGGTACTGACCCATAGTGACCTTATGCACAGCAGAAAGAAACACTGCCTGATCCTGAGCCAACCTCACTACTGTTGCCACACTTGAGTTCATCGATGCTGCCACCGGGCCATCCATCTCTGGGGGTCTTCCTTTTTTTCTCTGACCCTCCACCTTACCAAACATGATATCCTTATGTCTGAAGTATGAGAGACGAAGTTTGGCCATCTTGGCCTCCAAGGAGCACTTTGGCTGCACTTCTTTCTAAATGGATCTGTTGGTTCTTTTGGCAGCCCATGGCACTTTCAATATTCTCCTCCAACACCATAACTCAAAAGCATCAATTCTTCTACGGTCTTCCTAATTCACTGTCCAACTTTCACATGCATATGAGGTAATTGATAATACCATGTCTTGGATCAGGAGCACCTTAGTCTTCAAGCTGACACCTTTGCTCTTCAACAATTTAGAAAGGTCTTGTGTTGAAGATTTGCCTAATGCAATACCTCGTTTGATTTCTTGCCTGCTGCTTCCTTGAGTGTTGATAGTTGATCCAAGAAGAATGAAGTCCTTGACAATTTCAATCTTTTCCTTGTATTTTTATTGTTATTGTTAAGTGCCATCGAGTCGGTTTTGACCGATAGCAACCCTGTTCAGTGATTTCAAGGCTGTACATTTTTATGGAAGCAGAAAGCCTCATATTTCTCCCGTGGAGTGGCTGGTAATTTCAAACTGCTGAACTTAAAGTTTACAGCTCGATCCCTAACCACTACACTACCAGAGCTCTTTCCCTGTATTAGAGCCTTTAAATTTGTCCCTATTTTTTCATTGATGACCTTTATAATTCTGGAATTCACATTTAGGTCTTTAATTCATGCTGAGTTGTTTTTTTCTATATGTTGTCAGGTGCCATCAAGTCGGAACTGACTCATAGCGATCCCATGCACAGCAGAACGAAACAATGTCAGATCCTGGGCCAACCCCACCACCGCTGCCACACTTGACGCAATCAATGATGCCACCTGGCTGATCCATCTTGTTGGGGGTCTTCCTCTTTTTCTCTGACCCTCCATCTTACACAGCATGACATCCTTCTCCAGCAACTGTTCCTTCCTGACAATATGTCCAAAGTATGAGAGACGAAGTTTAGCCATCTTGGCCTCCAAGGAGCACTCTGTCTGTACTTCTTCCAAAACAGATCTATTGGTTCTTTTGGCAGTCCATGGCACTTTTAGTATTCTCCCCCAACACCACAACTCAAAGGCATCAATTCTTCTACAGGCTTCCTTATTCACTGTCCAGCTTTTGCATCCATATGAGGTTATTGAAAATACCATGGCTTGGGTCAGGCGCACCTTAGTCCTCAAGCTGACATCTTTGTTCTTCAATACTTTAAAAAGTTCTTGTGCAGCAGATTTGCCTAATGCAATACGTCGTCTGATCTCTTGACTGCTGCTTCCGTGAGTGTTGATAGTTGATCCAAGAAGAATGAAGTCCTTGACAACTTCAATCTTTTCTCCGTTGATAAGAATGTTGTTTATTAGTCCAGTGGTGAGGATTTTTGTTTTTCTGACATTGAAAAGGTCTTGTTTCAATCTTTACATATGAAGTTCCAGTTCTGCCATCACCATCTATTGAAGAAACTATGTCTTCCCCACTCAATGTACTTTGGCCCTTTGTCAAAGATCAGTTGGCCGTATGAGGATGGATTAATTTCTGGATTCTCAATTCTGTTTCATTGATCTATCTTTCATTGTACCAATACCAGGCTGTTTTGACCACTGTAGCCAAGTAGTAAATTTTGAAATCAGGGAGTGAGAGGCCTCCAAATTTGTTCTTCTTAAGCAGTGCTTTGCTTGTTCTGCGTCTCTTTCTTTTCCAAAGAAAATTTGTAATTGTTTTTTCCATCTCTCTAAAGAATGTCATTGGAATATGGATTGGGATTGTGTTATAGGTGTAGATTGCTTTGGGTAATCTTGCCATTTTCTCAATGTTAAGTCTTCTTATCCTAGAGCATGGTGCATTTTTTCCCCGTTTTTATAAGTCTCTTTTGGTGTTTTGTAGTTCTCTTAATATAGGTCCTTCTTTCCTCTGGTTACATTTATTCCTAAATATTTCATCCTTTGGGTGGCTATTATAAATGGTATTACTCTCCAAAATTCCTTTTCAGTGTTGTCATTAGTATATAGTAATCGAACTGATTTTTATATGTTGTACCCTGCCACTTTGTTGAATCTTCCAATGAGTTCCAGTATTTTTTTTTGCTGAGTCTTTGTGGTTTTCTATGTATAAGATCATATCATCGGCAAACATTTTAATTTGTGTTCTGTAAATTCCCTCAGCCTTGTTCATCACAAATGTATTCAAGTTCTTTCTTCAGTATCATCAGTTCCTGATCATATCTTTTGAAAAGGTTGAACACTGATCATTTTTTGTTGGTATAGTGACTGTGTATTCCTTTCCATTTCCATTTCATTTTCATTCAGTATTTTGCCTATTTGTTGTTTGTGTTGTTCATTGCCATGGAGTTGGTTTTGACTCATAGCAACCCTGTATAGTGTTTCTGAGGACTAGCTGGTGGGTTTAAACTGCCAACCTTATGATTCACAGTCCTGTGTTGATCCTACAGCACTACACTAAGAGTTCATTTTGTTTATAGCATCTTTCAGTATTGCCAAGTTGACACTTGGATTTTTTCTTCAGTTCTTCAGCTTGAGAAATGCTGAGCTTGCTATTCTCTTTTGGTTTTCTAATGCCAGGTCTTTGCAGATTCCATTACAATGCTTGACTTTGTCTTCTCAAGCTGACCTTTGACATTTTCTGTTCGTTTCTTTGACTTATTCATTTTTTCCACTCGCTTTCATATCTGTACACTGGAGAGCAAGTTTCAGAGTCTCTGCTGTCATTCATTTTGGTCTTTTCTTTCTTTCCTGTCGTTTTAGTGACCTTTTACTTTCTTCCTGTATGACGTTATTGATATTATCTCACAACTCTTCTGGTCATCAGTCATTAGTGTCTAATGCATCAAATATTTTATTGAGATGATCTCTAATTTCAGGTGGTAGGACATGTTCAAAGTCTTATTTCGACTCTAAATGGGCTTGTTTAGTTTTTTTAAGCTTCAGCCGAACTTTCATATTATCAATTGATAACCTGTCCCACAATTGGCCCCTAATTAAAAAAAGAAAAATTTAACGATGCAGGGCTCTTCCATGTTCTCTTCCAACAGATGTAGTCAATTTGATTCCTGTGTAGTCCATCTGGTGAGATCCATGTGCACAGTATCCTTTTATGTTTTTTTAAAAAGGTATTTACAATGAATAAGTTATTGGCATTGCAAAATTCTATCATGGGTTTGCAGCATAATTTCTATCACCAAGGTCATATTTTCCAACTACTGATCCTTCCCCTTTGTTTCCAGCCATCACATTATGATCACCAACTGTTGTTGTTGTTAAGTGCCATTGAATCGGTTCCGACCATAGCAACCCTGTATAGGGTTTTCAAGGAGCAGCTGATGAGCTTGAACTGCCAACCTTGCAGTTCAAATGGCTTGGTGCATTAACCTACAGCACCACACCAGGACTCCATGATCACCAGTAACTAACAATATATCTTGATTACTGTTTAATCAATTTCACCCTGAAGAAATTTTCTAGAATTCTTCAATTTCATCATCATTGACTTTAGTGTTTGGTGCATTAATGTGTATAATAGTGGTATTAACTGTTTTTTTTTTCTTATTTTAGGTTTATGGATATTATACTGCTACAAACAGCATTGTACTTCAAGATAGATCTTAAAATGTTCTTTTTGACAATGAAAATGATATTATTCCTCTTCATTATATCATCAAATATATCATACAATTGTCATATTCAAAATGGCCAATAACTGTCCATTTCAACTCACTAGTGCTTAGATTATTGTTCTTTATGCATTCTATTTTATTTTTGACAACTTCCAACTTTCCTAGATTCATACTTTGTACATTCCGTGTTTCTATTATTAATTAATGGCTTCAGTTGCTTCTCCTTATTTTGAGTTGTGCCCCATCAGAAAATGAAGGTCCCAAGGGCTTTATTCCATTTTGTCATCATGATCAATTCTACTTTGAAGAAGCATGTCTTCCCCATGGCTCATCTGCCACTATTTCTGATAATGTTGTCAGTGGATAACCATTCAGTAGTAGTTTGCCACTCCTTCATATTTTCTATTAGTATGGAAGCTCAGCTTACACCTGTCCACTGTGAGTGACCCAGCTGGTATTTAAAATACTGGTGGCACAGTTTCCAGCATCACAACAACATAGAAGGCACCACAGTACAAAAAATTGACAGATGAATGGGGACTGTCGTCTAGGAACTTGTAATATTGGGCACATGAAACTAGTGATACATGAAACCAGCACAAATGTCTAAATGGTAAAAATCACATGCCCAATATTGTGGTACAGTTTACATATTCCTCATTTTAGATGAGATGAGATGAGAGAAGAATACAAAATAAAAACGTGACTCATATGATGTGAAAGAAGAAAGTTGAATGAAATTGAACCCTTGGATCTCACTCATTAATACATCCTGATGGTAAAAATAATTTAAAAGTTAAGTATGATGTGGCCACTACACTTTGCAACCATGCAGAGGAAGACAGTTCATTCTTTCTTCGTTCTTCTTTCTCTGCACACTCTCTGGCAGCCATTAAAGGCAAGAGAAGTCTGGTCTCCAAGACAAAATTAAATGGCATTTCAAGGAAGGCATATATTTTATATCCACAGTTGTTCTTCACTTCAAAAGCCTTTCTAGTTTCATCTTAGTTTTCCTACATGTTTTCATCTTAGATGAGTAAAGTGGCTTCTAATTTCCTGATAATAATATTTCAGAAGGAAATATCATGTGATTTTTTGTTTGTTTGTTTTCTCCCAGACTTCTATGATATGGTGACTGGGTGACTCAAGAGGACCCTTATCAGAACCTTGTTCCTGAGAGATTAAGTTAATTGTCCAGCTTCACAAAGGTAGTAAGTAGCAGATCTGTGATTGAAAGGATATAAGGTGATTCAAAAGATGTAAGGATTGATGATATTTTGTAGAAAATGCCTGGCACAGAGTAAGCACTCAGTACATGCTAGCTCTAGCTATTACCCTAATTAATCATGCCTAGAGAATAAAAGGCTGAACAATACAATCCTTGAGGTCTCCTGCTGTGCTTTGAAATGTGATCTTTTCTCAAATAATAAAGGGTATTATAAGGATCATGGTTTATCTCTCTAAATAGAACCTATTATAAAGTATGAGCCATCCATGTGTTGAAACTCTTTTACTAAATTTTAGTGGAATACATTAACCATGATATAATGAATCTGCATAATTTTTACATTTCTCTATGATTTAATTAGCCCAAGCCCTTTTCTGTTCTTTGTTTTTGTTGGTGCCCTCTCAATCTTTGCCACTTTTTACTATGAACACTTAGTAATAGACATATTCTTAAGGCTGCTAAGCTTGACCCAGGATGTTAGAATTGTTTTTGTATTTCGTGTACCTTAAATAATCGAAAATACAGTTTTAAACATTTTAAACATTGAGTTAGGTATTTGGATTTCATATTTAAGGGTGGGAATTGTATAGGATATTGCAAACAATTTTCTTTCCAAACCATAATATCTGACCACTATCATTAATGATTGTTTCTGCTATCAATTTTATTACAATATACCTTATCTAGAGTCTAAATGATGCAGTGGGGTAAGCTTTGGGTCATTATAAGTCAAAATCAATTAGATAGCAACGGATAGAGTTTTGCTTGGTTGGTTTTTAGTCTTAATGCTCTAAATTTGGATTTCTTCCACTTGTATGGATTAGTCCAGAAGTTGGCACACTATAGGCCATGGGCTAAATCTGGCCCACTAACTCTTTTTTTTTTTTTTTTTAATGATGTTTTATTGGGATATAGTCACACCCATTCATTTAAATTTTCTTTATTACTGCTTTTGTGCAACAATGTTAAAGTTAATTGTGACAGAGACCCCAAGGCTCACAAAGCTAAACATACTTACTAATTGGACCTCTAAAGAAAAAAGTGTTTATCAACCCCTAGTTTAGTCCTGGTGTCATGCTTCAGGATAATGCACTGGACCACAAGGATGGTTTGAACCACAAGGTCAGCAATTTAAACTCACCAGCCGCCCCCTGGACACTCTGTGCAGGGTAACTAGGAGTTGGAACTGACTCTACAGCAATTAACAACAACAGTTTAATCCATATGATTTATCATCTACTTCCAAAAAAGATTATCTTATGTGAAATGGAATTATGAAAATTTTTTCTTTGCTCTTCCTGCCTTCTTAGTACTGAACACTCTTCTCAGCATTTCAAATAGTCAATGACCAAAATGACACATTTGATGTTGGCAATCTCCTTTAGCTCCACTTTCCTGAAAGTTTACTGAGGAAACTACAATACCTATCTGGAAAAATCCTACTCTTGGACATGTTGCAACAATTGACTTTCTCTCATTATGTCACCACATTTGCAAATAATGGAGTTTTCTTGAAAGAAACAGAGTTTTTTGACCTTCATTGAGTTATAGAAGACTGGACTTCACTACTTTGCAATACTTTGCTATTTCAGCTAAATCTACTTTACTTTGAAATGTTGTACATATTTCAATAAAAAGATTCAGAAATCATTTGCAGATGAATTTAATGAGCCCATGAGGGAACATTTCAAACTTGCATTGCATGTGATAAATAAAGGCCAAAGTGACTTAGCAAAAGAAATCTAGCATTTCCAAATTAATCAGAAGACTTATATAAAATATAAGGAATGACCAGAGAATGTTTTTTTTTTTTTAAATAGAAGTTCAAGGTTATGAACATTTTGACATGTTATATCAACCCATATTTGCATACATTCACTTTCTCTAGTTTCAAGTCTAAGAAAATATCTTCTCTCTGCTGAGTCATATAAAGGTATAAATGTATAAATGTATGCAATATAAAAATATGTATAGAAAAGAGCCATAGAATTGAAGAGTTCTACATTGCTGTCAGTACAGTTGTATAAATTCATGGTACCTCTGAAGGATAATACACATGTATATTCTAGCTGGGGTAATTGCACCCAAATTTACCTAAAATTTATTCTGCTATCTTAAACTGATAGGCAAGACTATCCAGTTGTGTGGTGCTGTAGGATAAGCACTAGACCACAAGGTCAGTGGCTCAAACCCACCAGCCGCTCCTTAGCAACCTGATACAAAGTTGCTATCAGTCATAAGTGAATCGATGGCACTTAGTAGCAACAACTATTCAGTTACATGGAAACTCACAAATTCTTAGGGATAAGCATTTTAATAAAAACCAGAAAGAGGTTTATTCAATATTTTTTGGTCTGGTCAAGAGTGACAGAATATCAGAAGCCCATCAGTAGAGCCATCATTCATCTCTTACCTCTATTTAGGTGATAAGGAAGGCTCCAGTGTAGCAGAATATCTTGAGGTTTAAAATACATCACACACTTGGTTTGAACATACCCAGTCTCCCTGCTTTAGGTACTAATACATTTCCTCTTCATGAAGCATGACTTTCTGTCTTCACAAAATAACAGACAAGTCTGTTCTTTGGCACATTCACCACAGTACCTTTTAGAATAGCAAGCTTGTTTATCTAGACCTTAAATGCATCAATAGCTGTTGATTCCCTCTTGGACTATTTGGAGATTGGAAGCATAAAAAGTTTAAATCTAAGAACTTCAAAGTTATAAATGTCTTATGATTTGATTTTTAGCACATCTGAAACTTGTTTTGGTGTCTTGCATGGGATAAAATTATATATTGATTTATTTTGATATCTACTCAATATCCAAATGTCATTGTTAAAAAGCAAATCATATATTCACCACTGTTTGGTGATGCATTTTTCATTATATCCTGAAGACAAAAACATTTGCTTTATGCTGTATATCAAAGACATGAAAGGTATACGTAGCATATATATAGTTTAAAAATTGCGTGAACACATGAATACCTACATACTCAGGACCGCACTTAAGAAATAGAGCACTGACAGCACATATGGTACTCCTGGATATCCCTTTTTAAAACTGTATCCCCTTCTTTCTAGTGCCAAAGTATCCACAGCTTTGAAATTTGTGTTTAGCATCTGCTGTTTCCTTATGGTTTTGGTACATATGTATTACCAAATCCCCTAAAATATATACTGGAATGGGTATGGGAGTATAGGAGTCTACCCACAAATATGTGTGGGTCTAATGTTGTGGAGTCCTGGTGTGGTGCTGTGGGTTAATGCGCCAGACTGCAAAGCCATCTGAACTGCAAGGTTGGTGGTTCAAGATCACCAGCTGCTCCTCAGAAACCCTATCCAAGGTCGCTATGGGTCAGAACCGACTTGATGGCACTTAAGAACAGCAACAACAAGGGGGATTAATGCACTGGACTGCAAATTTGGTTTAAACTGCAAGGTCAGTGGTTCTAGCTCACCAGTTGATCTTTGGAAACCCTAATCACGGTTGATACGGATCAGAACTGACTCAATGGCACAAAACAACAACAACAACATATATGGAGTACTGGTGCGCGGAAGGATAATCACTGAACTGCAAAATCAAACCCACTGACCTTATTAGCACTTAACAACAAAACAACATATATATACATATACATATACATATACATATATATATATATATATATATGTATATATATGTATGTATATAGGCATGACAAAAGATATTTGTACATGAGTATTTAATTTTCCTGCAAATAAATCTATGAATGTATTGGAGCATACAAGGGGCAAAGTTATGATAACATTTTACACATAACCAGTCACTTTGAAGGAATAAGTTGCTGGGTCTGGGGCTCAGAATCATGGTCTCCAGAGACACCAAGATCAATTGGTGTAGCATAGTACACAAAGACAATGCTCTACATCCTACTTCGGTGAGTAGTAACTTGGATCTTAAAAGGTTGTGAGCAGCCATCTAAGACACCACTATTGGTCTCTCCCTGTATGGAGGAAAGTAAAGTGACGAAAATTGAAGATTTTTACAAATAATTAGTATAGTGGACTAGTGGAGCATGTGAACATCAGTATTAATGACCATGAGACCAGAAGAACTAGATGGTGCCCAGCTATCACTACTGACTACTATTAGAAGGTCCTGATTACAGTGGGTGAAAAATGTTCAACAAAACTCTAAATCATAAAATTACCAGTCTTACTTGTTGGATAGGGACTGGTGGAACCCCTTAGACTATTACCCTTAGTCACTCTTCAGGTCTGGAACTAAATTTGACCCTGTGGCTCAATTTCCAGGAAATAATAAGCTTGTAGGAGAATAACAGCATTAGTGAGGTACTTACTTAACATTTTCAGTTCCAAGAAGTGAATGATTAATTAAAAAAAAAATTTTGTGTGTGAATTATGTGTTAGTTATGTGGGTGAACATTATCTTTACATTCATCTTATCGTATTTTGTTTTATTGCAATGATCACAATACCCTACATGCATCATCAAACAACCAAAGGGTACAACCCACACGCCTGCCCCCCCAGCCACCATCACACAGCCTCTCTCCCTCCCTGAATGCAGAGTCCCCAGCCACTCCGTCTGTCCACGTTATCATCTTTGCCTCCATCCGTAGTGTCACTGCCTCCACTGACAGGGTCTCGCACTTCGCTTTTATCCCTTGATGGTTCCAGGGATCTCCACTCCTGTACTGCAAAATCAGCCACTCCCCTCTTTTGTTACCAAACATTTACATTTACCTTTCCAACACTCACTGTCAGACCTAATAGCAATCATTCCCTATTGGACCTCAGGAGTCCTTTCGCCCTTATCTTTTATCCACCCCATCCAGACAGGTTGGAAACAATTCAGTGGAGATTCTACCTTTCCCTATATTCTCTGGAGCTAGGTTCCTTATTGAGAACTTGTAAGTCAGTCACTTCTTGCCTTTGTAGTTCCCCCATTTTGGGTAGCCAATGTCTAAGTTCCCCATCACTGTTGAATCTGTGTGCCAAGGGGGTGGGAATGATATTCACTGAAGGCATTTGTCCACTCCTTTGTCATACTGCATCCACAAGCATAGGTCAAGTACATTCACTTGTAGTGGGTTTCTCTTTTTTCCCTCTTCTTTCTTCCTCTAGCCATAATCTCATCAGCCAGTCATTGAAGCCAGGTCAAATGGGTACTATCTGCAAGTGTGGGTGTTTTTGTGCATCTCCCCTCACTTCATATCAGTTGTATGCTTCACACTAAATTCTAGTCCTCTGGGGCCATGTCCCTGCCCCTGGACCCAGGAATCCCTAGGTCTCGTCATACTGCTGGTTAGCCAGGTCTCAACCCAGGTTAACAAGAATCTATTGAACATGGCCAGACTTAGTTCACAACTTCATTACTGTTTTTGCCCCACTGCCCTTATCGGTGTCCAACATGGTCAGCAGCAGGACCATATGCTTGCTAGTGTATTCCATTTGAGTTTCAGTCTTGGAAGGGGCTTTGCCTTGAAAGGACCTGGCCATTTGCCTTGATGGCTCCCTGGGGAACAACTTGCTTGTTTTTGTAGTAGTAAATTGGATGTTTTTAAACTTTTCTGATGTCTTTCTTTCAAGAAATATCTTCTGTTCTTCCAGCAGCTCCAGGCTGGTCTACTTAGCCTTTCTTTCTTCTTCTTTTTTTTTTTTTTTTAAATGTTTTATTGTGAATCATGTGATAGTTTACATGGGAGAACATTAGTTTTACATTCATCCTATTGTATATAATTTTATTGCCATGGTTACAATGCCATCCATGCATCATCAACCAACCAAAGGGTATATACCCTGCAAACCTACCTCCCACCCCGGTCATCAGCACACAGCCCCTATCCTTCTCTGGGTCTAAAGTCCCCACCTACTCCTTCTCTCCAAGTCATCATTTCTGCTTCCATCTCTGGCAACACTGCTTCTCTGGGTAGGGTCCTGCTCTCTGCTCTTCTCCCTTGATGGTCCCAGGGACATCCACTCCTACACTGCAAAGTCAATCACTCCCTTCCTTTTGCTACTAAACGGCTGCCTTTACATTTCCAACCCTCACAATCAGTCCTGATAACAATTACTCACTATTGTAT
This sequence comes from Chrysochloris asiatica, assembly GCF_000296735.1. Lineage (NCBI taxonomy): Eukaryota > Metazoa > Chordata > Mammalia > Afrosoricida > Chrysochloridae > Chrysochloris > Chrysochloris asiatica. The sequence continues at coordinate 2,076,954 of NW_006408652.1, read as the reverse complement.
CACAAGAGACCTAGCCACATCTCCTTTCATCAGCCCCACCCAGACAGATTTGATACTGCTCAGTAGAGAGTCCACCTTCCTTCGTGCCCTCTGGATCTAGGCGCCCTCTTGAAAGCTTGCAAACCAGTCAATTCTTGCTTTTGTAGCCCCCTCCCCCCCCATGTTGGGTAGCCAATGTCCAAGTTGCCCATCCCTGTTTACTCTCTGTATGGAGGGGATGGCAAGATCCTCGCTGTAAAGATTTGTTCCCTCTTTTGAGCTACTACATCCATAGGTGAAGGTCAAGTTTGGTAAATTGTATCAGGTTATTCTTTTTGCCTTATTTCTTACTCTAGTTTAGCTCTGATCATCCAGTCATTGAAGCCAGGTCAAGTGGATATTATCTGCAAGTGCGGGTGTTCTTATGCATAGGCCCTGTCTTCTAATTGGCTGGATGCTTCACTCTCCACTCTAGTCCTCTGTGGCTATGTCACTGACTCTGGGCCCAAGAGTCTTCAGGTATTGCCACACTGTTGGCCGACCAGGTCTCCACGCCACTTCATTGCTGTTTTTCCCTCACTTCCCCTTATAGGTGATGAGCATGGTCACCAATCAGAGCATGTATTCCCATTGAGTCTTATTCTTGGAAGGGGTTTGCACTGAGGGGACCCGACCACTTGCCTTGATGTTTCCTGGGCAAGGAACTTGTTTGTTTGATGTATTTTTTTTTTTTTTTTTTGATGTGCTGCTGGATTCTGTTGGCTAGGATTTTGTTGAGAATTTTTGCATCTATATTCATGATGGATAGTGGTCTATAATTTTTTTTTTTTTCTTAGTAATGTCCTTCTCTGATTTTGATATGAGGGATATGTTTGCTTCATAAAATGTATTAGGAAGTTTTCCATCCTCCTCTATACTCTCGAATAATTTGAGTAGAATTGGTGAAAACTCTTCCCTGAATGTCTGGTAAAACTCAACAGTGAAGCCATCTGGACCTGGACTTCCACCCCTTTTTGGAGAATTTGAATTTATTTCCATATTATTCTTCTGAATTCCTTCTCAGGAAGATCCAGAACCTACTCTTTCACTGGAAAGTTTGTGTCTAATTCCAGCTAATTTATCACAGTTACTTTTTTCTGGTTTTGGACAAATGTTGAGATCTTTCATTGTGTTTTCTTGGATATTTTCAGCAGTTATGTGGATTTTTAATGCTTAAATGGATGCATGTTGCTTTGTTGTTAAGTTTACTGAGCGTCTCCTGGTGAATATGATATGGAAATAGGCTTCCCTTTTCACATGTAATACATAGCAGCTGTTTTTGACTCTTCTCCAGATGGTGGGGTATTACAGGGTATGCTTGTAGCTTGGCTATATGAGCACAGTTGCGGTCTCTTTTTGGGTAAGCTTCAACCCCTGGGAGAAGAGTGAGGCCAAAAGGACCAAAGACAGAAACAATATAAAAGCAGAATCAGAAACCACTAATCAAAAACAAAATTAAAATTGTGATTAAGTGTTCACTGGTCTTTGCTGTGCAGGCATGGATAAAGGGTCCCACCCATGTCAACTTTGGGACTGGGTCCCAGAGCCCAATGTCATAAGATCAGCCTGCGGGTTTCCTATCTGCGCCATTGGAAAAGTGTGGGTGCAATGTTGGACCCTTTGGGGGCTGTGCTCCCACCTGCACGAAGGCCCCTGGGCTGGGCAGTGAGGGTATGATTGGAGTGAAGAAGAAATATTCATGAAAAAATGAAAAGTGAAAGATGAAAAATCGGTCAGACCTCTCCCTCCAGATGCTCAGTGTCATGGCCTCTAGTGCTGGGTCACTGCCTTCACTTGGCTGTGGGCCCACCCTCCGACATCAGAACCTCTGGCTGCGGGGATCGATTCAGCCAGGATCAATTCAGAGATCAACATACTTTGATTCCACAGGAAGATTTCTCCACTGGTGGGCATGGGAAACTGGCACCCAGAATCTAAAACAAGATGGAAAACTCCGAAGCTGTGCTGCAGACTGCTCTTCCTCTACTTTTTTGGTCTTTAGCAGAGGTGATTTTGCTATCTGTCTCTGCTTACCCACCCAAACCAGAAGTCTATGGCTGATTAATTTTGCCTGATTATTTTTATTGCTATTTAAATTAAATAGAATTGTACACAATCTACTTGGGTTTTTTTCACTAAATAATTTTTTTTCCATAATAGCCAAATGCCCATAAAAAATTTAATAGCTAAATAAAATATGGTATGTACATACCTTGTACAATGGAATACTTGTCAGCCATAAACAGGAATGAGCTTCTAATACATGTTACAATCGACATGAACCTTGAAAACATTATACTGAGAGTAAGAAGTCAGATCACATATTGTATGATGTCTTTTTTTGTTTTTTTTAATTTAAGGTTTGTATTGTGGATTGAGTGAAAGTTTACAGGGCACATCATCAGTTTCACATTCAACACTTCATATAACTTGTTTCATTACATTGATTATAATCCCCTCCATATACCATCAGTTAAAAGTATTTCTCTTTATCCACTTTAGCTTTTTTAAA
>NW_006408652.1:2069414-2071047 GCF_000296735.1 Chrysochloris asiatica | reverse complement strand
AGCCTTCCAACCTTCTAAGTATTCCTTTATATGTGGTTCAGAGTTCTGGAACCAGCCCCTGAACCTGCTTGGTCAGGTATTCTGTGTTGTTGTTGGCAGAGCTCTCTGCTATACATCCACCCGATCCGCCATCTTGTTTGTATCCCTTGTTATCATGTTGATAATAGGCACAGCCAGCCCCTACTCATGTACACTCTCAGTGAGCTCCTGCTCTCTGTGTGGTCAGAGCCACACAATGGTGAGCCACACAGTTAATGTGCTACATCAAAGTGAATTGGAATCTATCTGTTTTAACTCCAGCACCTGAATTCAGGTGATGCCTCCTCCAGACTTGCAGTGCCAACTTTGCCCAGCTCTGGCCTAGTGAGAACTCTGATACCTATCTACATTCTAGAATGGAAAGACCCTGATCCCAGATGCTTTTGGGTCTATGCGAACTACTTGATGGAGTGCCCAGAACAGAACACCAAATAAGGCTAGGAGTGCCACCATTTCATCCCTTGCCTACCACTATGTGAGCTTCTTGTCTGGCAGGAGCAACCCAGAGTTTTCTCCTTTCTGGATCTGGCACCTGCTGTGATCTTTCCCTTGTATTGTTTTTGTTTGTTTATCCTTTCTTTTCCTTATTCCTCTTTTCCCTTCCCTTGTTTTGCATTCTTCTGGTCTCCACTTTTATTATTTATACTTTTATTCTCTTTCTCTGCCCCCTCCACTGCTACTTTTATTCCCCCTTTTTTCTGGTTTCAGTCTTTATTTTCCTTTACTACTGTGATCTCTTTCACTTTTACTCATACCTCTCCCTAATTGTTTTTAATGCATTTTCTTTCTTTTTGTTTTCCCTCTTATTTTTCTCTTCCATGGCTTTATTTTCACCTCCCTCTTTTTTTCTTTTTAGTTCCTGTATTACTTTTCTTGCTGTTGCCTCCTTCTCCCCCATTTTTACTTCTTTACTATTTTATTTTCTCATCATTGTTTGCTTGTTTGTTTGCTTTTCTCTTGTGTGTACATTTTCAATTATTGCCTTACCCAACAGAGGACAACAACCATGTTCATCTAGCTTAGCCACGACTGTATACTCTATAGCCCCACTGACTAAGCAAGAGCCAATATCAGCTGTTATACACCTGTTCAATGACAACAGCCAATATCAATCAAACTCATCCTAAACTAAGCTTCACAAATAGTGAACAGAGAACAGTGCACATGTTTCCATTCTTTAATCACATCCTCCAGGAGGCAGTTGGGAAGTGCCTAAGAACATACCAACATACAATAATCAATTAAACATAAATGCAATGACAAAACAATATCTTGTATGTCTTATGTTCACATCAAGAAACAAGACATAGTGCATCAAACAAGTGACCAAGAGGCAGAGCTAGAAAACATTTTTGAGAAGAAAAAAAAAAAAAAGGATTGGAAAGCGAATTATATTTATGTACATGCTATGGGTCGGAACCGACTCGACGGCACTTAACAACAACAACAACAACAACTTTCAAATTATTGATAGAAAGGCCCAGGAAATCAACAATAGGAAGACCAAGAAAATCAAGTCAAATACATGGAAACTGAATAAAACCCTGCTGAAAAGTGACTGGGTAGTAGAAGAAATTAAACGTGAATTCACAAA
>NW_006408652.1:2061099-2069169 GCF_000296735.1 Chrysochloris asiatica | reverse complement strand
GGCAAGACCTGGGGACTCTTGGGCCCAGAGTGAGTGACATAGCCACAGAGGACTAGAGTGGTGAGTGAAGCATCCAGCTGATAAGAACAGAGGGGATATGCACAAGAAAAAAGAGTGATGAAAATTGAAAATGCTTGTTATTAAAAAAAAAAAAAAAAGATTTTATTTACTCAACAAATAAATTGAGTACTTATTACATATTCCCTAAGTGAAAAAGAGGAAGACCCTCAATGAAATAGATCGATACAGAAGCAGCAACAGTGATGTCTAATATAACAACAATTATGAAGATTGTGTAGGACAAGGCAGGGTTTCTTTCTGTGTGTATAGGATTGCTATAAGTCGGAAGGAACGTAAAGGCACATAACAACAAGCACTTTAATGTATTAGCTCATTCAGTTCTCACAACATTCCAATGAAGTAGATACTATAAATATACCCATGTCATAGGTTGGGAAATTGAAGCTTCCTAAGAGTGCCAGTTAAAAAAATTTTTAGTGAAAGAATTCCAAAGATAGTCAAGATGGCCTAAGCTTTATTGATACTTAAACACTGAGTGAACCATTTCGAGAAAACTTCTTTACCATCCCATTGACACATTCAGATTAATCACCCAATTATTTTAAACACATATCTTCAATGACCCAGATCATCCAATTGTTCTTCATTTAGTCAACATCTAAACTGAAGTTCTCCTGAGAAGTAGGATAATGGGTTGATTTAACTTTAGAGGGCCATTTCAGCTCAAGGTTTTGTGATTGAAGTTTTAGATCAAACAGATTCTTTAGACATTAAAAATGTAGAATGTGTATCTGTTTTAACCCCATATAATAGCCCTCAAACTAGCTCAGTTTTTTTTTTTTTTTTTTTTTTAAATACATGAATAAACTGTCTTATAGCAGAGTCCTCATCAGTTTAGGTTTAGCAACTGAAACACAGATGTGTCCCAGGACACATTAAAAGAACAATTTCCCTAAAGGGGGAAAAAAATCCTGTTTGGGTTTTTTTCACAATAACTTATCCTTGCCAGGTTAAACATAAATATGAAATAGTGGTGTGGATATTTCACTATTATTATTATTAATTAATTTCTTTTTAATTTACCTAACTTAGGAAGTTTTCAATAGTCACAGACTAGTGCAAATAGTTAAAAACTTGACTACTAGTTAGAAGGTTTTCGATACAAACCCTCCCAGAGGCACCTCAAAAGGACAGCCTGGCAATCCACTTCTAAAAGGTCACAACCTTGAAAACCCAATGGTTGCACTTCTATTCTGCAATACTTGAGGTCACCACTAGTTGGAATTAACTCATCAAACTGGTTGTGAAATTTTGAAATGAGTTTCAACTTCATTAAATCCTTTGAGACTCACAAAGGTAGCTTGACAAAGGAAAGATAATGATACAGTTTTCCATGTTTTTCAAATTATTATATAGAAGTTCCTTTATCTTCCATTAACTTTAGGACCAGTGTCATTCTGATTAAATATTACAATTGCACACAGAGTTCTTAAGACCTTTCCTAGACAAAGAAGTTTTTAAAATGTTTCCTCAGTGAGTTGCCAATCTTAGATAAAGTAATTAAAATATAAATCACCAGGATATGATGGATGATTGGCACTGATGTGATATATTTGGCAATTGCTGTTATTTTAATCACCGGTGTCCTGCAGAGCCCAGGATCTTCATTCAAAGGGTAAAAAAAATTGATGGTCAAGAAGGACACCGTGAAAAATTGTGTTTGGAGTAGGGACTTGCATTTCAGTGGTAAGAAAAAAGTAGTCAGGCAAGCATAGTAATTTGGGATCACATTGGAAGAAAGCAAGAAAAGGGAGAGGGAGAAGAACCCCCAAAACTGACAGAGGGTTCGTTTGCTCAATGATATAATTTTGTGTAGAGAATAATGAGAATAGCTTCATATGTTGTTGTTAAGTTTAAAATAATGATATTACCTTCAAATATACACCACTCTTCAAATTGGAAGGAGTCTCGGTAGCACAATAGATACGCTTGACTACTAAGCACAGGGTTGGTGGTTTGAACTGACCAGCTCACTCAGTGTTATATGTGTGTGTGTGGTGGATAAACACTGGACTGCTAACAAGGTTAGCATTTCAAACCAACCAGCTACTCCCTGGGAACTCTATGCAGGATCACTGAGTCAGAACTGACTCCACGGCACTTAACAACATATATATATATATATAAAGTCTTGTTATGACACTGTGGAATAAGCAATGAACTGCAAGGTAAGTTTGAACCTCAAGTTATGTGATTCAAACCCTCCAGCCCCTTCTAGAAACCCTAAGAGTCAAAACTAATTTAATGGCACTTAAAAAAATTTGATCCACACAAAAATTTGTAGTACATTCTTCCTGCTCAGTTCACAAATGTTTATTGAGTACTGACTGAAGTGTCAGGAACTCTCCTAAGCACTAATGACTCTGCACTAATTAATATAGTTCTTGCTACATGTAGCACTGTGGAATAATGCACTGGACCACAAAGTCGATTTGAAATGCAAGGTCAGTGGTTAAAATTCACCAGCTGCTCCTCAGAAACACTATACAGAGCTTCCATGAGTCGAAACTGACTCAGTGGCACTTAAACAACAATACAACAATACATGACTCTTGTATTTTCTTAGGAAAGTGGAAATGAAAAATAAATGATTAAGTAAATCATATTATATTTTGATTTTAAGTGCTAGTGATCCTTCCTCTTTTTATAACTTTCAAAGTACAATCACCAGTAGTTATCAATTCTTCTTTATTGCAAGTCTGATCAATTTCATACTGAAGACATCAGTTGTTGTTGTTGTTAAGTGCCGTCGAGTCGGTTCTGACCCATAGCGACCTTGTACAGGGTTTCTGAGGCTGTAAATCTTTATGGGAGCAGAAAGCCTCATCTTTCTCCTGCGGAGCGGCTGGTAGTTTCGAACTGCTGACCTTGCGGTTCGCAGCCCGATTCATAACCGCTACGCTACCAGAATATTTTAAATTTATCATTGCTGGTTTTAGTGGTAAGTGTGTATATTTGAATCATAGTGGTATTAACTGATCTTCCTTTGTTGTTTTTAAGTGGCGTCGAGTCTATTCTGACCCATAGCGACCCTGTATAGGGTTTCCGAGGAGCAGCTGGTGAGCTTGAACCACTGACCATGCAGTTCAAACAGCTTTGCAGTCTGGCGCATTAGCCCACAGAGCCACACCAAAACTTCCTTTGTTGTTGTTTTCAGGTGCCATCGAGTCCAAATCGACTCATAGCACAGCAAAACGAAACAATGTACGATCCTGGGCCAACCTCACTCTGTTGTCACACTTAAGTCCATCAATGCTGCCATCTGGCTGATCCATTCTCATTGGGGGTCTTCTTCTTTTTCTCTGACCCTCCATCTTACCAAACATGATAACCTTCTCCAGCAACTGTTCCCTCCTGACAATATGTCCAAAGTATGAGAGAAGAAGTTTGGCCATCTTGGCCTCCAAGGAGCACTCTGGCTGCACTTCTTCCACAATGGATCTACTGGTTCTTTTGGCAGCCCATGGCACTTTCAATATTCTCTTCCAACACCATTACTCAAATGCATCAATTCATCTATGGTCTTCCTTATTCACTGTCCAGCTTTTGCATCCCTATGAGGTTATTGAAAATACCATGGCTTGGGTCAGGCGCACCTTAGTCCTCAAGCTGACATCTTTGCTCTTCAATATTTTAAAAAGTTCTTGTGCAGAAGATTTGCCTAATGCAATATGTCGTCTGATCTCTTGACTGCTGCTTCCACAAATGTTGATAGTTGATCCAAGAAGAATGAAGTCCTTGACAACTTCAATCTTTTCTCCATTGATAAGAATGTTGTTTATTGGTCCAGTGGTGAGGATTTTTGTTTTCTTGACATTGAGATGGAATCCAATGTCAAAGGCTGTGCTCTTTGATCTTCATCAGCAAATGTTTTAAGTCCTCTTCACTTTCAGCAAGCAAGGATGTATCATCTGTATATCGCAGGTTGTTAATGAGTCTTCCTCCAATCCTGATGCCACATTTTACTTCATAGAACCCAGCTTCTTGGATTATTTGCTCAGTATACAGGTTGAATAAGTATGGTGAAAGAACACAACCTTGTCGCACACCTTTCCCAATTTTAAAACATTTAGTATTCCCATGCTATGTTCGAACAACTGCTTCCTGGTCCAGGTACAGATTCCTCATAAAAGACTTCCTTTAGACATATGGATATTATCCTATCTAAGACAGCATTGTATTTCCGGATTGATCTTGAAATGCTCTTGTTTATGATGAATGTGACTCCATTCTTCAATTTTTCATTCACAGCATAATAAACCTTATGATTGTCTGAATGAAAGTGGCCAATACTTGTCTGTTTTAGTTCATTAATTCCTAGGATATTTATCGCTATGCATTCTTTTTCATTTTTGATAATTTGCAATTTTCCAAGATTCAAATTTAATGTGTTCCATGTTCATTAACAGCCTGCGGTATGCAGATGGTACAACCATGCTTGGCTTGCTGAAAGCAAAGAGGACTTGAAATTATTACTGATGAAGATCAAAGACCACAGCCTTCAGTAGGGTTTGAGCCTCAATGTAAAGAAAACAAAAAGCCTTTACCAATAGACCAATAAACAACATCATGATGCATGGAGAAAGAATTGAATTTGTCAAAGACTTCATTTGGCTTGGATTCACTATCAACACTCATGGAAGCAGTAGTCAAGAAATCAAACAATGTATTGTGTTAGGCAAATCTATTGCACAAGATCTCTTTAAAATGTTCAAGAGCAAAGATGTCAGTTTGAGGACTGAGGTGCACCTAACCCAAGCCTTGGTATTTTCAATAGCTTTATATGCATATGAAATATATACATATACAACAAATAAGTAAGACCATAGAAGAGTTTATGTATTTGAGTTATGGTGTTAAAAAAAATATTAAAAGTATCATGCACTGCAAAAAGAACAAACAGTCTGATTTGGAAGAAGTACACCCAAATGTTCCTTAGAAGCCAGAATGGTGAGACTTCATCCGACATACTTAAGATATCTTATCAGAAGGAGCCAGTCCCTGGAGAAGGACATCATTCTTGGTAAAGTGGAGGGTCATCAAAAAAAGAGGAAGACCTCAAACCAGATAGATTGGCACAATGGCAGCAGCAATGGGCTCAAGTGTCACCTCAAATGTAAGGATGATGCAGGGTTGGGTAGTGTTCCATTCTGTTGTGCATAAGGTTACTATTAGTTTGAACGGACTCAACAACACCTAACAACAACAAATATACTCTGCTTATTCATGGATATTTGTAACTCTTTCTTCTTATTTTGAGTTTTCCTCCATCAACAAATTAAGGACCTGGAAGATTTGTTACATTCATATCAATAAGTTCAACTCTGTTTTGAGGAGATAGCTCTTCTCTAGTCATAGTTCAAGCACCTTCCTACGTAAAGGGATCATATTCTGGCTCTATGTCTGAAAATGTACTGCTGGTCTAATAATGTCTGATAAGGTTTTCAGTGGCTAACCATTCAGAAGTGGTCTGCCTTTCCTTCCTAGTATGACTTCCTGAAGCTCTGCTGAAACCTGTTAATTATGGGTGATCCGGCTGGTGTTTAAAATACTTAGATACTTGAATGTACTCATATATGTTTGCAAAAAGAGATGAGGGAGCTCAGTGTGTGCCAGGTGCAGAGGTAGCAGCAGCACATGTTTTGTTTGACTCAGACATAAATGTTTTGCAGGTTACAGCAGGTGTTAACATTGGGGAAGCAGTGTTTCCTGAGATCTACTTGAGGTCAGTGTTAATAATGGCAATATTACAGGCTACTACAGCCATCCTTCAGAATCTGTGAGTAATGTGCAGGCAACTCAATTCATTAGGATGCATTCTAGATGTCAATGAGAATTATAGCATGATTTGAAGGACTGTATTGAACATATATGAGTACATTCAAGTATCCAAGTCTTCATCATAGCAAAGGTAGTATAAATACACATAAATCACTATGTGTTTGTCTTCTAAATAGTATGGAGTAATGATGTTCTTATCTTCTCATAATATAGAAAGACTGATGACATAAAGGTGATTTATATTCCTAATAGGAGAAAATTAACTAGTGAAGTAGGCAGTTATTTGAAAATCTAATCTTACATAGCCCTTCATTCTTCTGACAATTTGTTGTATTATTGTGGCTTTTGTGTTGCTGTGATGCTGGAAGCTATGGCACCGGTATTTTAAACACCAGCTGGATCACCCATAATTAACAGGTTTCAGCAGAGCTTCAGGAAGTCATACTTATAAAGACAGTGAAAATTAAATGTCAAGGTAAGGATGAGCTCCTCACATTATGATAAAAACAGTAAATTTTACATTTAGTGACATGTAAGACTAGTTTAGGTAGTGCAGTGGCTCCATACTAAACACTGGACTGCAAATCACATGGTTACTGGTTTGAGCCCACCAGCTACTCTGTGGGAGAAACATAAGGCTTTCTACTCCCAACAAAGATTTAAAACCTAGAAAACCCTATAGAAGATTGCTGCGAGTAGAAATCGACTTAACTGCATTTAACAACAACAGCATTTTAAATAGCAATAATAGTTGCTATTTAAACAATAGTTCAACAACAACAAGGCTATTTTAAATAGCACTGGTGGCACAATGGTTAAGCATTTAGCTGCTAACCAAAAGGTAAGCAGTTTTAATTCGCTAGCTGCTTCACTAGAGAAAACACTTAGCAGCGCTTTACTCTGGCATATATCTCAACCTACAAAACCTTATGGGGCAGTTCTGTTCTGGCTTAAAAAGTTGTTCTGAGTCAGAATTGACTTGATTACACACAACAAGGCTATCTTAGTCCAGAATATGAAGGATAAATGGGAAAAAATAAACCCAACCCAAATGCAACATAATATAGCATGATCGTGTGTATGTATATGTGTGTAAAATGTATTACACACACACACACACACACACATATATATATGGTCCTTAACAACAGCAAAAATTGTCCAAATGTATACCTGTATGTATATATATATATATTTCTTGTTGTTGAGTGCCTTCGACTCGGTTTCAATGCACAGTGACCCCACATAGGGTTTCTGAGTAACATATGCTGAGTTTAAACTGCAAACCTTGTGTTTTGTGTTCCAGTGTTGACCCTACAGTGTCACACCAGGAGTCTATAGGTATGGTGGTAATGGTGGTATGCCATGGAGTCAGTTCTGAATCTGTAGATATAGAGCTATATAGAGAGAGCCCTGGTAGTATAGTGATTACCAGTAGGAATGCTAATCTCAAGGTCAGCAGTTCAAAACTAGAAGTCATTCCATGAAAAAAGGATGAGGTTTTCTGCTCCCATAAAGATTTACAGCCTCAAAAACCATATGCAGGGCTTCTATGATTCAGAATGACTCCATATAAACATCATCCATATAAATGGAGAAAAGATCGAAGTTGTCAAATAATTCATTTTGCTCGGATCAACACTCAACACTCAGGGAAGCAGCAGCCAAGAAATCAAATGAGTTACTGCATTAGACATATATGATGCACAGCATCTCTTTAAAGTAGTTGAAGAGCAAAGATGTCAGTTTGAGGACTAAGGTGTGCCTGACCCCAAGCCATGGTATTTTCAATAGCCTAATGAAAGTGAACAGTGAATAAGTAGGGCTGTAGAAGAATTGATGTTTTTGAGCTATGGTGTTTTAGGAGAATGCTAAAAGTACCATGGGCTGTCAGAAGAACAAGTAAGTATGTGTTGGAAGAATTACAGCCAGAGTGCTCTTTGGAAGCCAGGATGGTGAAACTTTGTCTCTCATACTTCTGACATATTGTCAGGAGTGACCAGTTATTGTAGAAGGATATCATGTTTGGTAAAGTGGAAGGTAGGAGAAAATGAGGAAAACCCCCAATGCAATGGATTGGCACAGTGGCAGCATAAATGGGCTCAAACATAGCAATGATTGTTAGGTTGGTGCAGGACCAGATAGTGTTTTGTGCTTTTGTGCATAGGGTTGTTATGAGTCAGAACCATTTCAATGGCACCTAATAAT
>NW_006408652.1:2047352-2060638 GCF_000296735.1 Chrysochloris asiatica | reverse complement strand
AATTGTTGTATATATGTGGGTTCCAACCCATACTGACCTTGTATAGGGTTTCTGAGGAGCATATGGTGGGTTTGAACTGCTGACCTTGGGTTCACAGTCTAGTATTGATCCTACAATGCCATACCAGGAGTCTCTCTTTCTTACTATATATATAAATATTAGGCAAATATGCTGCACAACATCTCTTTACAGTGTTAAATATATGAATCAATATTGGACAGTGTTTCATTTTGTTATACATAAGGTCCTAAAGTTACCATGAGGGAAAATTCTAGGAAAGTGGTGGCTTAAACAAACCATTGTTCTTACTCTCCCTATATTACATCAAAGAAACAGTGCTTGAGTGACCCTGAATTGTAGTGCAGGGGAAAGCAGTGGGAAACTTCAGACAGAAAAACATTCACAAATCAACAACAAGTTGCATATAATCAGAAAACTGCTTCTCCCACCATGGTTGCCCCTCCCTTAGTCATGAGGACCACCAACTACTGTGAACTAAGTGGTAGCCCCAGCAAAGGAACCTTTTCATAACCACCACAGCCCCTGCCTCTATAGAGATATAGTCACACGCTTCTGCCCTAAAATCAACAAGACAGACTTCTCCAGGGTCTGCTTGGTGTGTCCCAACACTTCTCAAACCCAGGCTATCAGTTTCAAGTCTACTGTGAATTGCTACAGGAAGGACCAAGCAGTAGAATCTGCTCATACAGTCAACACTCTACCTGCTGCCTCCCGACGTATGCCATAGTTCAAGTCTCTGAAACCAACAAGACAAACCTCCCAGAGAGTCAGTTCAGGTCTGTCTGCTTTTCAGGCAGTGCTGAGGGCAGCTGACTGAGGCTACTGTCTGCTAAGAAGCAGACACACTGCAAGAAGAGCTCTGATAGCAACAAGCCAGACCTCCAAGGAAGTCCGTTAGGAGCATGAAAGGCCTCATCCATTCAAACACTGTCACCTGCAAGCCTGTTGTGAATTGCTACAGAAAGAGCCATGAAGTGAAGTCTGCTCCCATAGTCATCACTCTACCTGTATCCCTGCACCTCTCACTTCTGAAATCAACAGGACAAACCTCCTTGGGAGACAATTAGTATTAGTCAGTCCCCACTTCCAGTTGGTGTTGAGAACTGCAAACCTCAGAGGTTGTGGCAGAGGCTGCTGTATTAGGAAGCAGGAGTCTTGAGTGGAGGGCTGCACTCACTACTAACAATCTGCTATTAGGACATTAAAAGGAACAAGCAGACATCCATGGTAATATGACCAGAGAATGGGACGTTCTATGTAAACTGGTCATTGTTGGTTGTCCAATTATTATTGCCTGGCTGTTGCAAATGGCTAAAGAAGCACCCCATAGTGTAGTATGCTCCTATAGTTGGCACTCTATATGCTTCACTGTGCATTTATTGCCCAGGCCTCTGAAACTTAGTAATTGTTGGTTGTCCTACTTGCAGTTATCTTTGCCTGTCTGTTGCAAATGGCAAAAGAAGGCTCACACAATGGAGTATGTTCCAATAGCCAACATTCTATCTGCCTCCCTGTGCGTTAATTGCTGAGACCTCTGAAACTAAGACAGACCAAAATTAATCATTATGGGCCCATCTAGTCCCCCTTATTTTGGCCCCGAGGATTACATCCACAATCAACATAGTATGGGGTGGGCTCTGATAGCAATAAGGCAAACCTCCCTAAAGGTCTGTGCTGAGTACGACTACCTCTTCACCAACTAAGAACTGTTGGCTATTGGATTGATATGATCTTCTACAGAAGGTTCCCTATAATGAAGTCAGGAGATGGGTCACCTAGGTAGAGACTGTCCACCCAACCAGCATAGGACCACTGGGGCTATGAAACAAACAAAACAAATTAACTTTCTGGACTATGTATTGCCAATTAAATTTGGTGCTCCCCATGACCATGGTCCTAAGCCCCCAGGTCCAGTGACTCTTACCCTCAAAGTATTTGGTTATGTCTAAGTGTTTTTCATAACTTTGCTCCCTGTATGCTCCACCCATTCATGCATATATTTTTAGTAAAGGTAAATGTCAGATACCCTATATCAAATGTACATATATTCATGGATATAGCATCACTCTCTCTCCCACAACCATCCAGACTGCATCACTATCCACATATCTACTCATAGATCTCTATTATTGCAGAGTATATAAGTTTCTCTCCCAAATACTAAGAGAAATAGAAGCTGGGTTCTATGAAGAAAAACGTGGCATCAGGATTGGGGGAAGACTCATTAACAACCTGCAATATGCAGATGATACAACCTTGCTTGCTGAAAGTGAAGAGGACTTGAAACATATACTTGTGAAGATCAAAGAGCACAGCACAGCCTTCGATATGGATTACATCTCAATGTCAAGAAAACAAAAATCCTCACCACTGGACCAATAAACAACATTCTTATCAACGGAGTAAGAATTGAAGTTGTCAAGGACTTCATTCTTCTTGGATCAACTATCAACATTCATGGAAGTAGCAGTCAAGAGATCAGAGGATGTATTGCATTAGGCAAATCTGCTGCATAGGAACTTTTTAAAGTGTTGAAGAGCAGAGATGTCAGCTTGAGGACTAAGGTGTGCCTGACCCAAGCCATGGTATTTTCAATAACCTCATATGGATGTGAAAGCTGGACAGCAAATAAGGAAGATCATAGAAGAACTGATGCCTTTGAATTATGGTGTTGGAGGAGAATACTAAAAGTGCCATGGACTGCCAAAAGAACCAATAGATCTGTTTTGGAAGAAGTGCAGCCAGAGTGCTCCTTAGAGGCCAAGATGGCCAAACTTATTCTCTCATACTTTGGACATGTTGTCAGGAGGGAACAGTCGCTGGAGAAGGATATCATGCTTGGTAAGATGGAGGGTCAGAGAAAAAGAGGAAGACCCCCAACAAGATGGATTGGCCAGGTGGCAGCATTGATGGACTCAAGTGTGGCAGTGGTAGTGAGGTTGACCCAGGATTGGACATTGTTTTGTTCTGCTGTGCATGGGGTCACTATGAGTCAGTTCTGACTCGATGGCACCTGACAATAACAACAACACAGTAGTAGTTTCAGTTCTAATTCTGATGTAATCACCAAGTCATATGATTGCTGTTGTGTGCAGTTGAATAGGTTGTGACTTATAGTTGTCCTGTATAGGTATTCCAAAGCTGTATAAATCTGTGGGAGCAGAAAGCCTCATCTGTCTTCCATCAAGTGGCTGGTAGTTTCGAACTGTTGACCCTGCAGCTCATGGCCCAACATGTCATCACTGTGTCATCAGATATACTGTAATATGATGTGCTACTCCCTTTTATTCATTGAAATATGCACAAATCAATGTAAAATTTAAAATATCCAAAGAGCAAATAAATTTACCATGAAACAAGGAAACAGTATACTGTAATGGATACATATGTATGTTGGAGTCATCTTTGTTCAGCTATAAGAAGGTGGTGGAGCATGGATGGTTTGTGCAGAGGATTTTAGAAACCAGAATTAGAAGTGGTGTACATCCCTGCCACAGTCACTTTATTGCTCAGTAATCTGTCACATTATTCCTTCTACTACGTGCAAAGGAGGAGGGGAAAGAAGGCTCTGGATAGCGTTGTTTTCCTAAAGGAGTCCTGGTGTGGTGCTGTGGGTTAATGTGCCAGACTGCAACGCCATTTGAACAGCAAGGTCGGAAGTTCTAGCTCACCAGCTGCTCCTCGGAAACCCTAGAAAGGGTCACTATGGGTCAGAATCGACTCGACAGCACTTAACAAAACAAATAAATAAAAATGTGAACACAGAGTCCTCTTTGTCATAGGAGGAATAATGCATCTAGGGTTCTTTTGTTTTGTCTTATTTTAAACTTTTTATTGTGAAAGGAGTAAATGACAGAGTAGACCATCAGTTGTACATTCAACAAGTCATATACTTTGTTTCATAAAAGTGATTGCAATCCCCTCCATCAGTTAACAATGGTGGTAGTGGGTGATGTGCCATTGAGTTGCTTCCCAGTCATAGTGACCATGTATAGAGTTTCTGAGGCTGTACATCTTTACAGGTCCAGGAAGTCTCATCTTTCTCCCAAGGAGCACTTGGTGGACTCAAACCTTGCAGTTTAGTAGCACAACACATAACCCACTATGCTACCAGGGCTCCTCTATTCACTTTACCTCTTGCATTCCTCCCTGTGTCTTCCACTACCTTCTCTGCCAGCCTCCCTCTTATATATCACCTTCCCTGTCACCCAAATAAACATCAGTCTACTTTCTAACTCATGAATAATTTCCCCTTCACTCTTACCCCTGGTAGCCATCTTAGAATGTTTCTTTTAGCAAGAAAATCTTTTCTTAACTTAAAAGAAAAATGTTTATTGTGAATAAAGTGAATGCTTACAGAACAGATCATAAGTCCTATATTTAAAATATCATACACTTTGTGTCATTACAATGACTGTACTTTCTTTCATGTATCATCAGTTAACAGTATTTGCCTCTATTCCCTTAAACAATAACATTTCTTCCCTTGCTTTCCACTACCTTCACCTTTAGTCGACCAACCTTCCTCTTGTTGTACATTGCCTCCTCATCATTCAAATTAACATTTGTCTACCCTCTAGCTTGTGAATAATTTTCCCTTTACTTCCACCACTGGTAACATCAAGGGTTCTTCCAGCCCCAAATATATTCCCTACCTGCCCTTCCCAGATAATGGCAATTTTCAATTATTATGGAGAGTTCCAAGTGTTTGAAAAAAAGCATGTGTGGTGTACATGGTGAAATCATTTTAGCTACCTCTATCATTGCTCTGATGTCACATCCACTTTTGAATCCAGCTTGAAACTATGGAAGTTCTCTGTCAATGTACAGTTGCAGCCGTGTCTGTATTACCTTTAACAAAACTTTACTCACATGGGATATCAAAGATATTGTCCAATGATTTCCACATTACATTGCATCACCTCTCTTTAGAATGAGCACAAATATGGATCTCCTCCAATCAGTTGTCCAGATAGTTGTCTTCCAAATTTCTTGGCATAGATGAGTGAGTACCTCCTATACCGCCTCACTTTCTTGAAAGATTTCAATTTTTATTCCATGAATTCCTGGTGCCTACTCTTTGCCAATTCCTTCAAGTCACCTTGGACTTCTTTCTTGAGTATCATTGGCTCTTGATCATATGCTACCTCTTGAAATGGTTGAACACCAACCATTTCCTTTTGATACAGTGACTCTGTATATTCTTTCCATCTTTTTTGGTACTTTCTGCATCATTCAATAATTTGCCCAGAGAATCCTTGAATAATGAAAGTTGAGGCTTAATTTTTTTCTTCAGTTCCCCCAGCTTGAAAAATGCTGAACATGTTCTTCCCTTTTAGTTTTCTGACTCCAGATCTTTGCACATTTTGTTATAATATATGACATTGTCTTCTCAGTTGACCTTCGAAATTTTCTGTTCAGCTCTTGGACCTCTTCATTTCCTCCATTTACTTTAGCATCTCTATGCTGGATAGTGAGTTTCAGTGTCTCTTCTGGCATCCATTTTGATCTTTTCTTCCTTTCTTGTCTTCTTAATGACTTTTTGCTTTCTTCATGTATGATGTTCTTGATGTCATCCCACAACTCTTTTGTTCTTCTGTCTTTAGTGTTTAATGTAATCAAATCTGTTCTTCAGATGACCTCTAAATCCATGTGTGATGTATTCAAGGTCATATTTTATTTTTTGTGGACTTGTTTTCATTTTCTTCTGCAGCAGTTTGAATTTGCACATGAGAAATTGATGGTCTGTTCCACAGTCTGCTCCTGGCCTTGTTTTCACTGATGATATAGAGTTTATCCATCATCTCTTTCCACAGATATACTCAATTTGATTTCTGTGTATTCCATCTGGTTAGGTACATGTGCATAGTTGTTTCTTATGCTGTCTAAAGAATATATTTGAAATTAACAAATCATTGATTTTGCAGAATTCTATCACGTGATCTCCAGGATAATTTCTATAACCAATTCCATATTTTCCAACTACTGTTCCTTCCTCTTTGCTCCCAACCTTTGCATTCCAATCACCAGTAATGATCAATATATCTTGATTGCATATTTGATCAATTTCAGATTGAAGAAGTTGGTAGAATTCTTCTATTTCATCCTCACTTGATTTAGTGGTTGGTGCATAAATTTGAATAAGAGTGGTATTAACTGGTCTTCCCTGTAGGCACATGGATATCATCCTAATACAAACAACGTTGGACTTCATGATTGATCTGGATATGTTCTTTTTGAAAATGAATACAAAAACATTCCTTTTCAATTTGTAGTTCCTGGCATAGTAAACCTTGTGATTCAGAAGAGGACGTGGACTGAAGGATATCATTGATGATATCAGATGTATCTTGCCTGAAAGCAGAGAATACCAGAAAGATGTTTACCTGTGCTTTAATGACTACACAAAGGCTTTCAATTGTGTGGATCATGACAAGGTATAGACAACATTGCAAAATATGAGTATTTCGGAACAATTCATTGTGCTCACGAGGAATCTGTACTTGGACCAAAAGGAA
This sequence comes from Chrysochloris asiatica, assembly GCF_000296735.1. NCBI lineage: Eukaryota > Metazoa > Chordata > Mammalia > Afrosoricida > Chrysochloridae > Chrysochloris > Chrysochloris asiatica. The sequence goes on along the minus strand of NW_006408652.1, from coordinate 2,054,099 downwards.
CAGAACAGAACATGGGAACACTGAATGGTTTAAATTAAGAAAGGTGTGTGACAGTGGTGTATTCTTTCACCATACATATTCAACCTGTATGCTGAGTAAATAATATGAGAAGCTGGGTTATAGGAAGAAAAACATGGCATCGGGATAGGAGGAGGACTCATTAACAACCTGTGATATGCAGATGATACAACCTTGCTTGCTGAAAGTGAAGAGGACTTAAATATTTAATGGTGAATGTCAAAGAGCACAGCATTCAGTATGGATTGCATCTCAATGTAAAGAAATAAATACCCTCACCACTTGACCTAATAAATAACATTCTTATCAATAGCGAAAAGACTGAAGTTTTCAAGGACTTCATTCTTCTTGGACCAACTCTCAACACTCATGGAAGCAGCAGTCAAGAAATCAAACGATGTATTGCATTAGGCAAACCTGCTTTGCAAGACCTTTTTGAAGTGTTGAAGAGCAAAGATGTCAGCTTGAGGACTAAGGTGCGCCTGATCTAAGCCATGGTATTTTCAATAACATATGTATGCGAAAGCTGGACAGTGAATAAGAAAGACCATAGAATAATTGATACATTTGAATTATGGTGTTGGAGGGGGATATTGAAAATGCCATGGGCTGCCAAAAGAACCAATAGATCTGTGTTGGAAGAAGTGCAGCCAGAGTGCTCCTTGGAGGCCAAGATGGCCAAACTTCATCCCTCATACTTTGGACATATTGTCAGGAGGGAACAGGTGCTGGAGAAGGATATCATGTTTGGTAAGGTGGAGGGTCAGAGATAAAGAGGAAGACACCCAGCGAGATGGATTGGCAAAGTGACAGCATCAATGGGCTCAAGCATGGCAAAAAGTGTCAGGTTGACCCAGGACCTGGCAGTGTTTAGTTCTATTGTGCATAGGGTCACTATGATTTGGTACTGACTGGATAGCACCTAACAACATCGACAACATCATCTCTCTGGCTTACTGGAGAAAAATCAACTGTAGGGCATTATGGTTACTATGGTCTTCTTCAATCACCTTCATTATTGGCAGCATTTTCAGAGTATGTTACACTCCATCAAGTACTTCACAGACTTGCTATCATTTGAATCTGACAATAACCTTAGGATTCAGGCTTGGTAGGAAGCTCTTCTCCCATTTTATAGAACAAGAAACTAAGTGTTTGAGATGCTAACAAATTTCCTCTAATTTGACTATGCTAAGAGTCATGGTGGAGTCCAGGTGTGGCACTGTGTGCTAATGCGCCTGACTGCAAAGCCATTTGAACTATAAGGTTGGAAGTTGAAGTTCACCAGCTGCTCCTCAGAAGCCCTACACAGGGTTGCTATGGGTCAAAACCGACTGCAAAGTCATTTGAATTTCAAGGTCAGTGATTCAAGCTCACCAGTTGCTCCTTGGAAACCCTATACAAGGTGGGTCAGAATTGACACAACAGCAGTTAACAACAACAACAAAGAGTCACAGTGCTGAGTCCTGGTGTGGTGCTGTGGGTTAATGTGCCAGACTGCAAAGCCATTTGAACTATAAGGTTGGAAGTTCAAGTTCACCAGCTGCTCCTTGGAAGCCCTACACAGGGTCGCTATGGGTCAGAACCAACTCGACGACACATAACAACAACAAGTGTCATGGTGTAGTGCTGTAAGATAAGTGCTAGACTGCTAACTGCAAGGTCAGTGGTTAAAACCCACAAGTTGCTTCTCGGAAACCCTATACAGGGTCACTAGGAGTCATAGTCAACTTGATGGCATTTAACAACAACAACAACAGAAGGTAGCCAGGGATCATGGTAGTTTGGCATGATAAGCACAGGACTGAGAACCACAGGGTTGGCAGTTCGAGCCCACCAGCTGCTCTGCTGGAGAATGAGACTTTCTGCTCCTGTGAAGATTTAAGGCTTCAGAAACTCTATACAGGGTTGCTATGATTTGGAACCAATTCCAGGACACTTACAAAGAACAACAATAGGAGGTTGTCAAGGAGACCTTGTAGCACAGTAGGTTACCCATTGGGCTACTAACAGCAAGGTCAGCAGTTTTAACCCACCAGCCTCTCCATGGGAAATGAGGCTTTCTTCTCCCATAAAGATTTACAGCCTCAGAAACCCTAAAAAGGGTGGCTATGAGTCAGAACCAACTGATGCACTTAATAACAAGAGATAGCCAGGAGGACTGGTAACGCTGTTGGATAAGCACTGGGCTGCTAACCACAAGGTCAGCAGTTCAAATCCACCAGCCACTCCACAGGAGAAAGATGATGTCTTCTGATCCATAAAGATTTACAGTCTTGGAAACCCTATACAGGATTGTTATGAGTCATAACTGATCTGATAGCACTTATCAGCAACAATGCTAGGTGAAAGGTTGGGGCCAAGCTAAAACTAGAATCTGGGTCTTGGATACCTAGTACCAAGGACAATGCCATTTTCACTGTTCTGAATTACCTCTCACAACTAGAGCATCCATAGAGAGTTTCCTATCCGAAGTTTAGCTAAAGAGAAATCCCTGGATATTCGGTATTTAAATAGTTCTATTATTTATAAATTTTGGTATGGACTTAAGTCACTCAGTCAATAAGCATTTATTCAGAACCCACAAGAGCTAATAACAGTTATGCAATGGCTTTGTAAGAAATTTATACTTTGTGATGTGCTTGAAAATTGACTTTCACAGGATGAAAAACTTTTGCCTTACGTTTGAGCAGAATATTGATCTTTAGAGCAAAAGTCTCTTAGATAATTTTAACATAGCAAGATTTTACATGGTCTATAAGTCAAGCCAGTTTTTCTTGTGGCCTTCAAATTGGAGCCAGGGACAATGAGGGGAAAAATAAGCTAGTGTATTGGGAATAATTTTCTTCCACTATTCATATCAATAAGGAGCTCTGGTAGCGTAGTGGTTACGAATTGGGCTGTGAACCGCAAGGTCAGCAGTTCTAAACTACCAGCGGTTCTGCAGGAGAAAGATGAAGCGTCCTGCTCCCGTAAAGATTTACAGCCTTGGAAACCCTGTGCAGGGTCGCTATGAGTCGGAACCGACTCCACGCACTTAACAACAACAACAACATTCATATAAATGGACTCCTGGTGTGGTGCTGTAGGATCAGTACTAGACTGCAAACCACAAGGTCAGTGGTCCAAATCCACCAGCTGCTCCTTGGAAATCCTATATAGGGTCACTGTGCTTCAGAACTCACTTGATGGCACCAAACAGCAACAACAACAACAACATTCATATAAATAATCAGTTCCCTCACAATGGACAGAGATACAAATAAGTTAGGTCTTTATGTCATGAACAAATCTATGAAAAGAGCTAGAGGCTGCCAGGCTCAGGCAACAATACTGGATTGCCATCTCCTTTTGGACACAACTTCAAAGCACACATGAGATGTCTAAACACTGTCTCCACATCTGGAACTCTCAAACAGCATATGATGAGAGAGACCAGCAGTATACAGAGACAACCTAAAGAAACCGAATAGCTTCTAGGTTTACAAGGTTTCACTGTCCATCAGCAGGAAGGTTGTTGCTGTTAAGTGCCATCGAGTCGATTCCGACCCATAGCGACCCTGTACAAGGTTTCCAAGGCTGTAAATCTTGACAGGAATAGAAAGCCTCATCTTTCTCCTGGCTTTCTACTCCTGTCATGATGAGAGAGACCAGCAGTATACAGAGACAACCTAAAGAAACCGAATAGCTTCTAGGTTTACAAGGGTTCAGTGTCCATCAGCAGGAAGGTACATCAACCATAAAATTAAAAATAATAATAGGTACAGTAGTTAGACACCTACTCTGTACAAGGTTTATACTAAATATGTTACATGCATAAACTTATGCAATCTCCTCATATGCATGTGAAAGTTGGGCAATGAATAAGGAAGCCCATAAAAGACTGGATGAGTTATGGTGCTGGACAAGAAAATTGGAAGTGAGTAAGTACCAGGGACTTCCAGAAGAACAAACAAATCTGTCTTCAAAGAAGTACAACCAGAATGTTCCATAAGAAACCATGATGGTGAGACTTCAACTCTTATACTTGAGACATATTGTCAGGAGGGAGCAGTCCCTGGAGAAAGACATCATGCTTGGTAAAGTGGAGGGTCAACAAAAAGAGGAAGACCCCCAACAAAATGGATTGACAAGGTGGCAGCATTAATGGGCTCAAATATAACAATGATTGTGAGGAAGGTGTTGAACTGGGTATTGTTTTTTGTTCTGCTGTATGAAGGGTTGCTATGAGTAGGAACTGACTCAGCTGTACCTAACAACCACCACAACAACTAGTGTTCCTGTGACAACTCATGGTGCATGTACCCTTTTTATCGGCCCTATTATATAATCCTGATGTGATACTGTAGGATAAGTGCAGGACTACAAGGTTGGTTTGAACCACAAGGTCAGTGGTACAAACTCAACAGTCATTCCTCAGAAAAAACTTATACTGGGTCACTATGAGTTGAACTGACTCGACGGCACTTAACAACATTTTGCAGATAAAGCAACTGAGGTTTAGAAACATAAAGTGGCTCTCCCAAGGTCACACAACTAGTAAATGTTGGAGTCAGACACTGGATTCAGATTCAAATGGATCAAATTTCAGAACTTGAATAAGAACTCAAGTGGTTTGCCACCTGTTTATTTATCAAAATAGCCTATGGGACTTGAAGATACAATGTCTGAGTCCTGTCTCAGAAGTATTCTATCTGAATTATAAGAATGCAATCTTGGATCTGTGATTGAAAAAACCTATAAGATGAATTACTAAATGCACTAAACAAACAAGCAAACAAACACACATAAACAATAACAACAAAGGAGAATTTCTGTGGTTAGTGGGGTTCTCAGCTAAACTCCAAACTTTTAGGCCCCTCATGTACACATCCTGTTTAATTTGCTCCACTTGAGTGTGGCTGGAGACTGTTAATATAATGGGGTAGTTGATAGCTTATGTTACATATGGCAAAAGTCATGGTATACTATTACCAATTCTACTCAAATTATTCCAGAATGTAGAAGAGGATGGAAAACTTCCTAATACATTTTATGAAGCAAGCATAACCCTCATACCAAAACCAGGGAAGGACGTCACTAAGAAAGAAAATTATAGGCCAATATCTCTCATGAACATAGATGCAAAAATTCTCAACAGAGTCCTAGCCAACAGAATCCAGCAGCACATCAAAAAAATAATGCATCATGACCAAGTGAGTTTCATAAAATGGATGCAAGGCTGGTTCAACATTAGAAAAACCATCAATGTAATCCTCCATATAAATAAGAAAAAGGAAAAGAACCACATGAGCATATCGATTGATGCAGAAAAGGCATTTTACAAAATCCAACATACATTCCTGATAAAAAACACTCAACAAAGTAGGAATTGAAGGGAAATTCCTCAACATAATTAAGAGCACATATACAAAACCAATAGCCTACATTAATTTCAATGGAGAGAAACTGAAAGCCTTCCCTCTGCAAACAGGAACCAGACAAGGTTGCCCTTTGTCACAACTACTATTAAATATTGTGTAGGAAGACTTAGCAAGAGCTATATGGCAAGATAGGGGAATAATCACAGGCTTCCAAATTGGCAGAGGAAGTAAAACTCTCTCTTTTTGCAGACGATATGATCCTATACATAAAAAACTTCAAAGACTCAATAAAAAAGCTACTAGACCTTATTGGATGATTCTACAAAGAGGCAGAATATAAGATCAATATACCAATATCAGTTGGATTCCTATATACCAAAAATGACAGTGCAGAAAAGGACATTAGGAAAGTAATACCATTTAGAGTAGCTGCTCAAATAATACAATACCTGGGAATAAATGTAACCAGAGAAACAAAGGTTCTATACAAAGAAAACTACAGACCACTACTACAAGAAACAATAAGAGACTTACAAAAAATGGAAGAATATAACAAGAATATAAGGATAAGAAGACTTAACATTGTAAAAATGTCAATACCGCTCCCAGCAATTTACATATATAATGCAATCCCAATTCAGATTCCAACTACATTCTATAAAGGGTTGGAAAAAACTACTACAAACTGTATATGGAAAGGAAAGGCACCCAGGATAGCAAAGCACTACTTAAGAAGACTAAGGTTGGAAACCTTTCACTCCCGGACTTCAAAATTTATTAAACAGCTACAGTGGTTAAAAAAACAGCTTGGTACTGATACAATTAAAGATACATTGATCAATAAAGCAGAATCAAGAATCCAGAAATTAACCCATCCACATACAGCCAACTGATTTTTGACAAAGTACCTAAATATATCGTATGGGGAGGGGATAATCTCTTCAATAGATGGTCTTGGCAGATCTGGAAAGCGATATGCAAAAACTTGAAACAACACCTTTACCTTATGCCTTATACAAAAACCAACTCAGCATGCATAAAAGACCTAAATGTGAATCCCCAAATTATGAAGGTCATCGATGAAAAAATAGGGACAAATGTGAAGGCTCTAATTCAGGGCATACACAGACTAACAAACAGTTTATAAATTACACAACCAAAAGTAGACAACATACATGACTGGGAAATACTAAAAATTAAAAACTTATGTGCATCAAAAGTCTTCACCAGAAGAGTAAAAAGGGAACCAACAGAATGGGAAAAAATATTTTGCAATGACACATCAGACAAGGGATTCATTCCTAAAATATATAGGAAACTACAACACCTCTACAAGAAAAAGACAAATGACCCAATTAAAAAATGG
>NW_006408652.1:2044301-2044777 GCF_000296735.1 Chrysochloris asiatica | reverse complement strand
TGGCTCAGCAAAGGACCCAGTTGGCTGTATCTGATCTTCTGACAAGGGAACTGTGAGATACTAACTAACGGTGGTCTTAAGCCATAAATTTGTGTAACTTTTTATGTAGCAAGAAATAATTAACAGTTACTGTTTAACTACTAGCGGAAAAGTTGATGATTTTCACCTACCCTCAGAAGACTCCTCAGGATACAGACCTGTTAATCTGCTTCCAAAAAGCCACAACCTTGAAAATCCTATTTTGCACACACAGGATCTCCATAAAATTAATCTACTCGACAGTAACTGACAATAACAACAACAAATTTAAATAGAACAGAGGAGTGAGGCTGCCCTGGTTCAAGAAGTCTACCAATATTAGTTATATTCCTATTGCAGTCACAGACAAATTGGCCATTCATAACCCGACATGGAGTCCTGGTGTGACACTGTGGTCTAATGCATCAGACTGCAGTCATTTGAACTGCAAGATCGGT
>NW_006408652.1:2039967-2042181 GCF_000296735.1 Chrysochloris asiatica | reverse complement strand
TACTAATCAAAAAGAACATGAGAGCTTTGGTCCCTCGATAATGTCAGATACCAGGACACAGAAGTCATTTGGCATTCTACTTTAGACCAAAGTGTAGTGGTTACAAATCAGGCTGCGAACATTAAGGTCAGCAGTTTGAAACTACCAGCCGCTCCGCTGGAGAAAGATGAGGCTTTTACTCTGGTAAAGATTTACAGTCTCGGAAACCCTGTACAGGATCGCTGTGAGTCAGAAGCCACCCAACGGCACTTAACAACAACAACATAGCTGTGCCAGAGTCCTGGTGTGATGCTGTGGGTTAATACGTCAGACTGCAAAGCCGTTTGAACTGCAAGGTCAGCGCGGTTCAAGCTCACCAGCTGCTCCTTGGAAACACTATACATGGTCTCAGTAGGTCAGAATCGATTCAACGGCACTTAACAACAACAACATTGTAGGTGTGCTTGGTTAGTGGGATTCATTTCCCAAAAGACTGAGCATTTTGGTTACTAACAAGTCAGGTTTCTGGTGCTGCTTCCCCTAGAACAGAGGTGGGGAATGTCTGGCCCATGGGCTATATGATGGTGGTGGTGCAGGTGGTGTGCCATGGAGTTTGTTCCGACTCATAGCGACACTGTTTAGGGTTTCCGAAGCTGTAAGTCTTTAGGAGAGCAGAAACCCTCATCTTTCTCCCACAGTAATGCTTGCAGTTTTGAACTGCTGACCTTTAGATTAGCAGCCTGACTCATAATCACTATGCTACCAGAGCTCCTTAAGCCATCACATTAGGAGGGAGTCAATTAACTATTTGACCAAATATAGCAGGCTAATTTTTAAGTTGATAATTTTGTATGGTTTGTGAATGATGTTATACATTTTTACAGAAAAAAAACAAAAAAAACTTCCCTCCCCTGCAGGAGGAGCCCTGTGCTGTTGTTCCTTGATTAAATAAAAATGTATGACATGCCTATTACATACCAGGCTCTCACTTTCCCCACAGATGCTTTCATTGATACTTCTATATCAATAAGCTACTCATTTGACAAAAGTCAGCTAAACAATTCAATTTAAAGAAAATGTGGAGTGGGGTGGAGTGTGGAGGCAGAGAGATGAACAAAAACAAGTTTTGTACATAAAAATCAGAACAGTCTGTGGCTCAAAATGTCCAGCATCTGTGTTCTTTCTTTGTGACAGAAATCTTTGTACCCCAGCATTCACAAGTTTGACATGCACTGTTTTATTGGGTATTTTCTGGACGGTAAAATGAAATGATCTCATTGAGCAGTATGGACTGGAATTTCACCACCATGTTTTAATAGACTGTGTAATGGAGGGATACTGGGGCAGATGTCCTCCATTTGTCCTCTATTGCATTCTTACTTGGCGAGCTACAGGAAGTGGCACAATGGCTAATTTCTAGATAAGTATATCTTAGAACACCATAGCAAAATCAGCTGCAGGTTTGGACTGCCAGATTGAATTTTCTAAACATAATAGCTTAGCTGTAGCAGAAACACAGTAGATATTTCTTCTCTGATGTGTTTCTATACACTGATACTGTAGATGGGCAGTTAAAGGGATGGAAGCTGTTATTACAATCCCTCTGAAAGCAGAGATTTACACCAGATTCACACCTCTTCTTGGGCTCAGTTACAGGGAATTTTAAGTAATACCTCTAAGGGAAAGGAGCTTGTTTGAATAAGGATGAATGGGAGCTCTACTTCCTGAACTAAATTGATGCTTTGAGTGTCAAGGTGTTGGAGAATAATATTGCAAATACCATGGACTGCCAGAAGAACAAACGAATCTGTATTGGAAGTACAGCCAGAATGTTCCTAAGAAGCCAGAATGGTGAGATTTTGTCTCTCATACTTGAACATACATCAGGAGAGACCAGACTCTGGAGAAGGACATCATGCTGGTAAAGTGGAGGGTCAGTGGAAAAAAGGAAGACCCCCAACAAGATGCATTGGCACAATAACAGCAGCAATGGGCTCAAGTGTCACATCAATTGTGAGGATGGAACAGGACTGAGTAGTGTTTTGTTCTGTTGTATATAGGATCACTATGAGTTGGAAACAACTTGAAGGCACCTAACAACAATAACAATAACAGTTACGAAATTTGGGTTTGTGCTGTTTGCTGAGAAAATTCAGTTGCTCTACTGGGAACACCTGATCTGGTTTGGCTCCAGGCTAATATATAAGGAGCTCTGGTAGTGTAGTGGTTACGAAT
>NW_006408652.1:2038434-2039081 GCF_000296735.1 Chrysochloris asiatica | reverse complement strand
GTTGTATGGGATTTGGAGAGAGGCAAATGTTTCTCATCTTGCTACCATTGGCAAAGAGATGGAGTTTACAAAAGATACAAGGTGTTGGTAGTATTATTTCTCTATCATGAATGCTGCCATGTGGGTTACTACAGCTTGGAGGCTGTCTTAGGAGACAAAATTCAGTTATTTGCATGGGATTTGGAGGTGATGCCACTGTCCTATTTGCCCTGAGTTCAATACGAAGCATCTGCTATTGATGGAATTGTCATCGCATTCATCTATTGAATCATGGATAATACAAGATAAAAGAGGGGATATACAGTGATCCTTTCTTTGTACTAGGAGTATTAAACAATTTCATGGAAAAATGGAATTAAAAGGTAATGAAATTTTTCCATGACATTTTTCAAGCTCCCTCAGAGGAATGCAGATGCCCCAGACTATACACAAGCACTCAGGAAATTGACAGTGTTGAAAGAAAAGAAATAGCATCAATGTCATGTTGAGGTTTCTTCTTGTTGTTAGGTAGCTTCTCACACTGGACTTTGTATATGACTTTATTGTGATCCATAAAATCATATGAAATACATTAGCTACATTTGTTTAGCCTCTACTGTAAAGAAAACAACAGTAGTGTCTTAGAGAAATTAAAATAAGATGAAGGG
>NW_006408652.1:2034911-2036683 GCF_000296735.1 Chrysochloris asiatica | reverse complement strand
TCTCCAATGGACTAACTCATCAAAAATCCAGAAGATATGGGAATCTATTGATGCTTTCAATACAGATCAACCTTCTGGAGCAGAGAAACTAATAGAAAAGTGCTAACAGTGGGTCTATATGAGCAAATAGATAACTGGACTAGAAGAAAAGGAATCCTATAAACAAAGAGTATGAGATATCCTTTAAGTAAAAGAACACTATATCCTAACAGTTCTTGGCTTTTGAATGCCTTCTGCATACCTTCACACCTGCATATCCAATCCCTTATCCTCCTTTGAGATCAAGATCATATACACCTAACTCTCACAGAGACTGTAAAGGACAGAATAGAACTGCTTCTTAGGGTTTCTGAAACTGTGAATCTTTACAGGAGCAGACAGCCTCATCTTTATCCCATGAAGCAACTGATGGGTTTGAATCACCCCTTGAGGTTAGCAGCCTCACAGTTAATCCAATGTACCACCAACATCCTGTAGAGTTTCTATGAGTCAGAAATGACTCAATGACATTGGAATTGGGAACCCTAACCTTTTCTTTCATGCTAAGCAATCACCCTCCCAAGTGGAATTATTTGATTCTTATATATCTTTTGCCTTCTCTTGTTGTTTTTGTTGTTGAATGTTGTAATGTTGGTTCCTACTCATAGAGCCTTTGTATAGGGCTTCTGAGGAGCAGCTGATGATTTTGAACTGCCAACTGTGCAGTTCAAACAGACCTTGAGGTCCAGTGCCACATCAGGGTTTCTTGCCTCCTCTTAGTCTCTTTTATTGCAGTTATTTTGATTTTACTTTCTCCCTCACAAGGCTCTAATCCTCTGGAGAACAGAATCGAACCTATAGATGTTAAATGTGTGATTCTTCTTTTGCTTTAATGTAAGAAGGGCCTTAAGAGAGTGAATATGCAGTGCCACATACCTTCGACACTGAGTTAAGTACTCAGGTATCATAAAGACATAGTTATCATTGTAAGCATGATGTTTAAATGCTTTTACCATTTACTACACATGCACACAGATCTCAAATTTAAAGTGACAGTTTCCACTTAAAACCAAACGGCCACTACTCATCTGTCAATTTGTCATACTGTGGTGACTTGTGAGTTGCTATGATTCTGAAAGCTATGTCACCGGTATTTTAAATAATAACAGGGTCACCCGTGCTAGACAGGTTTCAGATGAGCTTCCAGACAAAGGCAGACTAGGAAGAAAGAGTAATGAACTATTTCCGAATATTTAGTTACTGAAAACCTTATGAATAGCAGAGAAACACTTTCAGATACAGGGCCAGAAAATGAGAACCTCAGGTTGGAAGGCACTCAAAATGTGACTGAGGAAGAGCTGCCTCCTCAAAGTAGAGTTGACTATGATAACGCGAATAGAGTAAAGCCCGCGGGAGTAAAGCCTTCATTTGTTGATGGGGCACAACTCAAAATGAAAAGAAACAGCTGTAAACATTGATTGAAAATTGGAACACGGAATGTATGAAGTATGAATCTGGGAAAATTGGAAGTTGTCAAAAAGGAAATGGAACGCATAAACATCGATATCTTAGGCATTAAGTGAGCTGAAATGGACTGGTATTGGCCATTTTGAATCTGATAACCACATAGTTTACTATGCTGGGAATGACTAATTGAAGAGGAACGGTGTTGCATTCATCGTCAAAAAGAACATGTCCAGATCAGTCATGAGGTCCAGCGCTGTCTGTGATAGGATAATATCCATATGCCTCAGGGAATCCCAGTTAACCCCACTGTTATTAAAATTTACACA
>NW_006408652.1:2023080-2031852 GCF_000296735.1 Chrysochloris asiatica | reverse complement strand
CAAGATGGCCAAACTTCATCTCTCATACTTTGGACATATTGTCAGGAGCGACCAGTTGCTGGAGAAGGATATCATGTTTGGTAAGGTTGAGGGTCAAAGAAAAAGAGGAAGACCCCCAATGAGATGTATTGGCCAAGTGGCAGCATCAATTAACTCAAGCATGGCAACAGTAGTGAGGTTGGCCCAACATCAGGCAGTGTTTCGTTCTGCTGTACATAAAGTTGCTATGGGTCAGTACCAACTCGATGGCAACTAACAACAACAATAACAATCACTTACTAGCTCTGTGACCCTAGCCAAGTTGCTTAACTTATCTGAGCCAGGGTTTCTTCTACTCTAAGAATACAAACAGCAGTAATAACATCTTTCTCATAGAGTTGTAAAAGTTAATCATAAAAGATGCATCACAAAGCTTGACACCTAGTAAATGCACAATGGTTTGTAATGATTGCATTTATTATAAAATAATGAATTAATAAACAAATGAAAAATACGGGGAAAACAGAAAAATAAATCTTACCTTTTCTTAAAGACTTCTTTTCAGAAACATTTTTTTTTTTAAGGTAGCTTTAAAAAATATGTCGTTTTAAATCATTAAAACATGACCTTTACTTGAATGAGGCTAATTTGTTGATATAGCAATATATCTTGAGAATATTAAAATTCACAAGCAAACATTTGGCAGGTTTTACATATAGTTGAGACTTAAAACAGTTTTGTTTTAGAGTGTATACTCTAACAGTGTTAGCTTGTGCACATTTGAGTTTTGGGCAAAATGGGCTAATTGCACAAGAAGGCACAACTGACAGCCAGTGAGAGTGTCAATGGCCAGCAAAAGCCTGGATCTGTCATATTAGCTAGTAAAGTGTTTCCAAATGTTTCTTTCTTAAAAATTCTAATGACGAAACACACCTATAAATGTGGTGGAGCATACAGAAGGCAAAATGATGAAAACTTCTTAGATATTATCAAACATCTAAGGCAATGAATTGCTGGGCCTGTGGCTCAGGACTATAGTCTTAGACACCAGGGTCACCTGGCATAACATAGTTCACAAAAACAATGTTCTAAAGCCTTCTTTGATAAGTAGTGACTGGGATCTGAAAGCTCAGGAACAGCTAACTAATGTGCAGCCATTGATTTCTCCATGTGAAGAAGAAAGGTGAGTGACAAAAATTTGAAGGTGCTTGGAATCAACAAGTCCAATAGACCAAATGGAACATGTGAACATCAGACACCACAACTATTGAGACCAGAAGAACCAGATGGTGCCCAGCCATTGCTACCAACTACTCTGAAATGGTCCTGGATAAAATCAGAGAAAATGTGCAACAAAACTCAAAATTATTGGGGAAAAAAAAGACTGGAGTTACTGATCAGAAAGACACTGGAAAAACCTGAGATTATGGCCTTCAGTCATCCTCCATGTCTGCAATAGTCTGGCCTAATTTTCTACCAAGCAGTAAGGTATATGGGGGAGAGGGGTAACAACACTAGTGAGGCATGCACACCATGGAATGGTATACCCTTTAAAATCAAAATGGCAACATTTACCTAAGGACAAAATTGAGAAGGGATGGGAAGGAGGGATGGAAAGGAGAGCACAATGGAAATAGGAACCAAAGGGAGGAAATAGGATAACTGTTCTCACAAGGAGGTGATTGCAATCATTGAGATGAAACAAAGTGTATGATTTGTTGAATGTAAAATTGGTGATCTCCTCTGTAAACCTTCACTCAATTCACAATAAAAAGTGTAAAAAAAAACTCTAATGATGAAAACAGAGTTCAAGTTAGATGAGTGTTCCATCCCAGGATGCCCTGCAGAGATTGCCAATTAGGACCAAATCACACACTGGAGGTGCAATCTGCAGCCCTCTAATTCTTTATCTATCCCTAATGGTGACTGACTTACATCAAGGAGCAATTTCTCCTTATAGTTCTGCATGATTCATTGAAATCAAACTCAAATTTGAATGTGATTATGCCAATAGATCACATACTTCTCTTTGGTTATAAATCAGTGATGCTAAAGCTCTTGTTCTTGGCACAGTCTTGATTTGCAGCTCCTTATTCCCTGAATATGAATAAAGTAAGCCCTTTTTTTTGAGGATCCATGACCTAACATATCTTTGAGATTCAACAGCAACAATATGTTTTTTTTCTTCCTCCGTTCCCAGCCTCCCACTAGCCAAGTTACCATAGCATAGGACTGATGTGATCCTAAAGTCAACTTACTCCCTCCTGACAAAGACCCTTTATATTTGTGGAACAGGGCTATATTCTTACAAAGAAAGTCCTCTGAATCTCCAAGGTCTTGTTAAACACCTGAGAAGCCTACCTGGAGGGATCCAGCTGTCCTGTTGAAATATACATGAATCACTTCACACAAAATCACTTCTGCATAGCTCCAAATTTTGAGAAATGCTAAATTTGCTAGTGTACACTTATATGCTTGAACTTTACATTACATTCACAACTTGCATACTTTAGAAAACCAGAGTTCTTTTATGAAAATATATCTGGCACAAAGTAACTTGAGAAAAGGTCCCTGGGATGTTTTCACCAACATCTTTTGTGATTCACAGTTTTGATTGCATCAAGTATAATCCATAAGAGTAGAGCCTCTGCATGGTCCTTCTTTAACCTTAGAATAATGTGCAGTAGTATATATATTCTATATCTCCTTTCCCCTTTCTGTACTACTGATGGGCAGAGTTACAGTTCAGTTCTACAGTCATGGCATTATTCCTTTCTCCTTCGGGTATAGCTGTTTAAGAATGTGCAGCCTAGGATGAACTTCTGATAACTGCAGGCCCTAGGAAATATGCAGTATCATAAGATCCAAGCCAAGATAAAGCACCAGACTGGGAAATCCAATGATTGCTTTTGACTATTATGTAATGCATTACTATTGAGAACCAAAGTTTGTAATGCCATTTCTTAGATTCTTCTCATGTTGTTAGGCTCCTTCTTTAACAATACAAGACTCACAGCAGAACTTAACTGAGTCTCACAGAGCTCTATGTACTTTAAGAAAGACTTAAGAACTCTAACCATTTTAACCCCACCTTGAAACCGATCCATCTGCCTTCCCATTCCCAACAGCCTAAGAGAAGAAAACTACTATTAGTACTGAATATTCACCTCTGTGTAAAGGATCATTAGAACTAAAGCAGTTGTTCCCTAAATCACTGTTTTGTTTCTTTGTATGTTTGTTGTATTTAAGTGTTGTCAAGTAGGTTCTGGCTTATGGTGGCAGTGGTGGTGATTATGTGCCATGGAGTTGGTTCCAACTCATAGCGACCCTGTATACAGTTTCTGAGGGTGTAAATCTTTATGGGAGCATAAAACCTCATCTTTCTCTCGTGGAACCACCGGTGGTTTTGAATGGCTGACCTTGAGATTAGCAGCCTGACTCGTAACCACTACGATACCCTGTAAATGGTTTCTAAGTAGCAGCTGGTGAGTTTGAACCACTGACTTTGGGGTTCAAAATGACTTTTTGGTCCAGTGCATTATCTGCAGTGCCACATAAGGAGACCCTTTATTCACAGAGCATCTCACATTAAGGCTCTCTGTGAGCAACTCTGTACATCCCCAAATGTACCACACTCTCACATTTTTTTAAAGGATTTTATTGTGAATTGAGTGTAAGTTTACAGGGCTGATCATCAGTTTTACATTCAACAAAGCATATACTTTGTTTCATTACAATAATTATAATCCCCTCCATGTACCATCCGTTAACAGTATTTCTCTATTCATTTTAGCTCTTTTTTTTTTTTTTTTTTTTTGAGCTCTCAGGAATATATAAAAATTTATACCACCAAAAGGTGCATTCTGCAAGTCTGCTTCCTAGCTTCACTCTCACATGCTTTTGCAACCACTAGAGATTCACTATATACATTGCATCTTTCAAATATCTTCTCCAATTGCAGTATTTTCTCTGCAAAGTGACCTCTAGATTCATTGCAATATCAAACAGCTCCATTTGGTGTTTTTCATAGAACATGTCAAGCTAATTCCTTAAAAGATTGTAGAAATACAAAAGACTTGTGATAACCAAAACAAGATGGAAAGTTAAGAAGATGGAAAACATGCACTGCTCACTATCAAGACCTATTGTAAAAAGTGCAATAATCCAAATGGTGTGGCGTTAGCATACAGATAGACATATAAATCAGTGGAACAGAAGAGCAATTTTATTGATAAAACCACACGTATAGGGAACTCTGATGTCACGCTGTAAGATAAGCATTGAACTATGAGGTCAGTTTGAACCACAAGGTGGGCATATGAAAACTACCAGTCACTCCTCGGAAACACTGCACAGGGTCACTATGACCCATAACGGACTCAACAGCACTTAACAACAGCAGCAACAACAATTCACTTTCTATGAAGAGGCTAAGATAATTAAATGAAAAAAATAATAGAGATATATACATGTATGAGGAGGCTTCAAAATGTTCATGAAAAAAAATCCATTGTCTTTTAGTTCTAAATTTAGATGAACTTTTTGATGCCCCCTGTGCATACGTCCACTGATGTCCAGTTGATTTCAACTCATATTGACACTATAGGACAGGCAGGGTACAAAGGTTCCATAGCGTTTCTGAGACGGTGCATTTTTACAGAAGTATATTGCCTCATCTTTCTCCTGAAGAGACAATTCGAACCACTGAGCTTTCAGATTATTGACCTAAATGTAAGAATTAAAACTATAAAATAGCTAAGAAGAGTATAGAATAAATTTCTGTCAGCTTGTATAATAGTCCTTCGAACTGATATACTAAGTATGGAATATTTAAAAAATGATATATTCAACTCCATCCAAATTAAGAACAGTTTGTTAAAAATATGTTTAAAGTGAACAGGGAAGACACAGAGTAGAAAACTAAATGTTTCTTGAGTAATGAATAGATAAAGCAGTCTATTATAATTTCATTGTATCTTATATAATGGAATACAGCTCAATCCAATGCAAAGGAATCAACCACTGATACATATGCAACCGTAAGAATCAATCTCGAAAGGTATATATGTGAAACATGCCAGGCACAAAAAATTGCTTACTGAAATATTTCATTTATATAACATTATAGAAAAGACAAAGATATAGATAGTCTAGGCTGATCAGTGGTTCTTTGTATTTGCAGTTAGGAGGAAGATAATGACTACAAAAAGACAGGAGAGAACATATGGGGAGAATGGAAATATATCTTCATTTATATATGGTAGTAGTGAGATGATGGTGTATATGTATCAAAACTATACAAAAGTATGTCCCAAAGTGAACAAACAGTTGGCAAACAAACACAGAAAGTGCATGTTATTTGTTTAAAATACAGTGTTTATAAATGCAGACATACATTATATGTGATAGTAAAACAAAAGGTATTGCTACAAAATCGTAACAGCCTTTATTAAACTAAAATATCAAAATGTGACCTATTATTTCTCAACATAACATCAATCTTGGTCTACAAATTTCTGAAGGTGGTGCTTCCATCTCTCTAACCCTTCTGATGAGGCACTGTGGATCAGCACTGGGCTGTGAACCATGAGGTCAGCAGTTCAAACCCACAAACTGCTCCTTGGAAGACCCATACAGGGTTTCTGTGAGTTGGAATTGATTCAATGGCACTTAACAATAAATATTATCCCTTCCAAGGGCAAAATATTTAATGATGTAGGAAGCATCATAAGAAGATGGAAGGAATACACGGTAACTGGTGAAAAATAAGACTCACAAAACAAATGGAATAAAAATTGCAGTGTATCAACTAACTTTCGAAGCAGTTTTGGTTTTTTTTAAGTGTTGTCATAGCGACACTGTATAAGGTTTCTGAGAAGCAGCTGGTGAGCTTGAAACACTGACTTTGCAGTTCAAATGGCTTTTCAATCTGGCACATTAACCCACAGCGCCACACCAGGACTCCTATGAAGCAGCAGAGACCCTCAATCATCTAAAACAGTTGCAGCAGTACATTGACAAGGAGCTGCCATAAATTCGAGTCAGATTCAGAAGAGGACATGGAACAAGGGATATCGTTGCTAATGTCATAAGGATCTTGGCTAAAAGCAGAGAACATCAGAAAGATACTTACTTGTGTTTTAGTGACTATGCAAAGGCATTTAACTGTGTGTATCATAATAAACTGGTAGCGTAGTGGTTACGAATCGGGCTGCGAACCTTAAGGTCAGCGGTTCGAAACTACCAGCCGCTCCGCGGGATAAAGATGAGGCTTTCTACTCCCGTAAGGATTAACATCCTCGGAAACCCTGTACAGGGTCGCTATGGGTCGGAACCGACTCGACGGCACTTAACAACAACAACAACAACATAACAAACTAAGGATAACATTGCAAAGAATTTCTTATTTCTAGACACTTAATTGTTCTCATGCGGAACCTGCATATAGACCAAGAGGCAGTCATTCCAGCAGAACAAGGGGATACTGAGTGGTATAAAATCAGGAAAGGTATACCCCAGGGTTATATCCTTTCACCATACTCAATCTATATACTAAGAAAATAATCCAAGAAGCTGGGTTATATGAAGAAGAATGTGGCATCAGGATTGGAGGAAGGCTTAACAACTTGTGATATGCAAATAACAAAATCTTCCTTGCTAGAAGCAGAGAGAACTTGAAATATTTAATGATGAAGATCAAAGACTCTAACTTTCAGTATGGATTGCACCTCAGTGTAAACAAAACAAAAACCCTCACAAAGAACAAATAAATAGCATCATGATAAATGGAGAAATGCTGAAGTTATCAAAAACTTCATTTTACTTGGATCCACAATCAACACTTATGGAAGCAGCAGTCAAGAGATCAAAAGATGTAATGCATTAGGCAGATCAGCTGCAAAAAAAAACTCTTTAAAGTGTTCAAGAGCAAAGATGTTATTTTGAGACTAAGGTGTGCCTAATCCAAGCCAAAGTAAGCATGCGAAAGTCAGGCAAAGAATAAGGAAGACCTTAGAAAAATTGATGCCTTTGAATTATGGTGTTGGCAAGGCATATTAAAAGTACTATGGTATGCCTAAAAAAAAAGTCTGTCTAGGAAGAAGTAGAGTCAGAATGCTCCTCAGAGGTGAGAATGGTGAGACTTTGTCTTTCGTACTTTGAATTTTTTCAGGGGGAGGGGAGGAGCATGAATTTTATATAAAATTTTAATTTTTAATTATTACACTGTGTTGTTGTTGTTAAGTGCCATCAAGTCAGTTCTGACCCATAGTGACCCCTTGAGTTTCCGAGGAGCGGTTGGTGAGCTTGAACTGCAGATCTTGCAGTTCAAACCGACTTCACTTAATCTGGTTGCCAGAAAACCTTGCATTACGTAAGAATGATCAGAAAAGTCATAGGATCTACACCAACATTTTCTCAGACACAGGGGAAGAAGTACCCCTGTGTCTGATAATCTATATTTATATAGATTAAATGAAAGAAAAAAATATATACTTCCTGATTTCATCACGCTTGATCAACATGGACAACAGGAAAGGAGCGTTGTTGATGCATTAAGTGCTGAGCAGTTAAGATTGGTTATTAGAATCCACCAGCCATTTGGTGGTAGAAAGATGTAGTAGTCTGCTTCTGTGAAGGGTTGTTGTTCTTATTGTTGTTCAGTGCCTTTGAGACGGTTCTGACTCATAGTGACCCTGTCTAGGGTTTCTGAGGAGCAGCTGGTGGGTTTGAACTGCCAATCTTGTGGTTCAGTCTGACCAGTGAGCCTGAGTGTGATTATCTTGAGAATGGAGGCTGTTGCTTAAAAGCTATGTTATATTAAATAGTTATATGCTAGGAAAATAGGCAATTCAAATATCAATGAACACAAATTCATATTCTTACTGAAGTCAACTGGGATGAATAGCAACAACAAAGGAGTAATGAATAATTGCCAGAGCTTGGGCTATGGAGAAAGCTAAAGAATTAGAAACCATAGAAGACCCTTGAAATAAATGAAGTCTAATGTCAAAGATGAGAAAAGAAAATCAGGACAGAAGTTTTGAAAGAAGCCCCCACATGTGTGCAAACATTATTTTGCTTAACTTCTGCTGTTTCAGATTAACCAACTATAATCTTAACTATAATTACAGAACAAATATCTCAGCAGTGTATGCATGCCTTATAACAAAGAGTATATGTTTATTCCTAGTCCCAAAGGAGGTTCGCAGATTATAAGAGCTCTGTCATATAGGAAAGTCACTATAAAGTAACTGTCTTGAGGATTCTGTAGAATATGTTACACTAAAAGAGACGATGATGTGGACAGATGGAGCAGTTGGGGACTTTAGATACAGAGAGGGAGAAGGGCTATGTGCTGATGACCTGGAGCAGGCTTGTAGTGTATACCCTTTGTTTGGTTGGTGATGCCTGGAGGGGATTGTAACCATAGCAATGAAATGATATACAATAGGATGAATGTAAAGCTAATGTTCTCCTATGTAAACTATCACTTAATTCACAATAAAACATTTTTAAAAAGATAATGTATCAAACAAATAAACTCAATAATTATCCTGACTCCTATAGCATAAGATTAAAAGTTCGCTAATTCATATATGAAGAGCAGAGATGTCAGCTTGAGGACTAGGGTGCGCCTGACCCAGGCCATTGTGTTTTCAATAGCCTCATATGGATGCGAGAGCTGGACAGTGAATAAGGGGGATCGTAGAAGAATTGATGCCTTTGAGTTTTGGTGTTGGAGGAGAATACTGAGGGTGCCATGGACTGCCAAAAGAACCAATAGATCTGTTT
>NW_006408652.1:2011072-2016445 GCF_000296735.1 Chrysochloris asiatica | reverse complement strand
GGTTTCTGGGATATACCCTTTGGGTGGTTGAGGATGCGTGGAGAGGATTGTAACCATGGCAGTGAGATGATATAAGATGGAATGAATGTAAAACTAAAGTTCTCCCATGTAAACTATCATATAATTCACAATAAAGCATTTAAAAAATTGGATTAGAAGAGAATGAAATTTTTCCATAAACTTTTTGAAGTCCTCTGGTATGTCATTGGTCTTGAATGGTCCACAGGCAGAAAAACTGTCTGTTCAGCCATCAGTGACTCTTTTTAAACAGCTGTGTCTCTGTCTTCCACACTTGGTAAGCATTTCACATCAAAGGGAACATTTCCACCTATGGTTAAAACAAATTCCTGAACCTTCTATTCATACCCACTCTTTATAGTGTATTTTATTTCATTTTTGATGACTTCCAATTTTTCTAGATTTTGCCCATAGAATCTATCAATATTGTAACTTAGGACTTGAATTTTTTTCTTCAGTTCTTTAAGGTTAAGAAATGTAAAGTGTGTTCTTCCCTTTTATTTATCTAATTCTCAATCTTTGCACATTTCATTATAATGTACTTTACTTTGCCTTCTTGAGTCACCCTTGCATCTTCTGTTCAGCTCTTTTACTTCATTATTTCTTCCTTTTGCTTTAGTTTCTCTACATTCAAGAAAGATTTTCAGAGACTTTTCTTATATCCATTTTGGTCATTTCTTTCTCTTCTTTCATTTTATTGACCTTTCGCTTTCTTCATATATGATGTCATTGATGTCATCCCACAATTCATCTGGTCTTCAGTCTTCAATGTTTACTGTGTCAAATAAATTGTTGAGATGGTTTCTGAATTCAGGTGGGATATACGCAGGGTCATATTTTGGCTCTCATGGACTTGTTTTAATTTTCTTCCGCTTCAACTTAAATTCCATATGAGCAATTGGTGATCTGTTTTGCAGTCACCCTCTGTCCTTGTCCTGACTGATGATATTGAGCTTCTTTATTCTTTCCACAGATGTAGTCTATTTGATTCCTTTGTATTCCATCTGGCAAATTCCACGTGTATAGGTATTTCAAATTAATAAGTCATTTGTCTTGTAAAATTCTATCATGTAATCTCCAGTACTATTTAGATCATTAAGGCCTTATCAAGGAGCCCTGGTAGGGCAGTGGATTATGAGCTGGGCTGCTAACTGAAAGGTCAGTAGTTTGAATCTATCAGTCACTCTGAGGGAGAAAAATGAGGCTTTCTGTTCCTATAAAGATTTACAGCATCAGAAACCGTATACATGGTCACTATGAGTTGGAATCGACTCAGTAGTACACAACTAGCACCACCACCAAGGCCATATCAATCCTTATTTTTGTTTCCAACTTTCACATTCTAATCATAAGTAAATTTTCAATGCCTCTTGATTGCATGGTTGATCAATCTCAGATTGAAGAAGATTTTAAACATTTTCTATTTATCTTTGACGGTAGTTGTTGGCCCAGAAATTTGATTAATTGCCTTATTAATTGGTCTTCTTAAAAGGCATATTGATATTATCCTATCTATGATAGCATTGTACTTCAGAATATATCTTGAAATATTCTTTTGGATGATGAATGTGATACTATTCCTCTTAATTTATCCTTTACAAGGATAAAGACCATATTGTTGTTGCTGTTGTCAAGTGCCATCGAGTCAGTTCCAACCCATAGTGACTCTGTATAGGATGTCCAAAGAGTGGCTGGTGAGCTTGAACCACCCATCTTGCAATTCAAACGGCTTTGCAGTCTGGCGCATTACCTATAGCACCACACCAGGATTCCTGATTGTCCAATTCAAAATGGCTAATACCAGTCCCTTTCAGATCACTGATGTGTAGAACATCAATCTTCATATATTCCATTACTTTTTGATGACTTCCAATTTTACTAGATTCGTGCTTCATATGTTCCAAATTCTGATTATTAATAAGCGTGTGAAGCTGTTTCTCCTCAATTTGAGTTTTGCCACAACTACAAGTGAAGGTCCTGAAAGTTGTATACCATCCACATCATTAAGGTAGAAACTGTTTTGACGAGGCAGTTCTTCCCCAGGCCTATTTTGAGTGCTTTTCAACTTGAAGGGCTCATCTTCTGGCATTATATCAACGTCATGCTGTTATTCATAAAGTTTTTAAACTGGTCAATTTTTTTAGGTGTATAACTATCTGGTTATTCTTAGTAGTTTGTTCTATTCTGGAAACTTGTTTGAAACCTGTCTACCATGGGTGATTCTGCTGGTATTTGAAACACCAGTGGCATAGCTTCCCTCATCCCAGCAACATACAAGCTGTAGAACACTATACTGTACAGCAAACTAACAAAAAAAGTGGTAGTTTCATTAATATTATTTACAGAATTGCAGATGAAACCTGGAGGTACTTTAAGGGAGACTTCTATACTCTGGGGTTAATGACAGTGAACATTATCACCTTTAGGCCTGAAGGAATAATAGGAGGGTTCCAGAAGGGCACTTAAATGTAGAGAAGATCAAAATAAGAGATCCAGAGAACTTTGGTTCTCTGGGACACAGCCAAGCTGAGAGATCTCAAAGAGAAAGAACCAGGGAAACAAATATCCTAATTTTCATTTTTCTTTTAGGTCTCCTGTTGTGGATTCCTGTTGGAAAATCCAACTAGAAGCTAAAAGGCAAGGGATCCCTTTGATGTAATATATTAAGGTCAGCATTCTAGAACAGAGAGTAGATAGAGAATGTTGGTGAAAGAAAATGGAAGCATAAATGTATGGTAGTCAGAATCAGAGCAAATTTGTCTTTTTGTTTTTAATAATGCCTTCAAATCATAAACCTGTTAAACCAGTTTCTGTTGAGTTGATTAATACTCAAGATGACCCCATGTGTGTCAAAGTAGAACTATGACCTTTTGAAAGCAGATTGGCATCCAGTGATATCTCCTAAAGTCTGCAAACTCTCTCTGCTGTCTGTTATCACTGCAGTTGGTTCTTATGGACAGAATCTAGAGTAATATGGGCATGGCCCTTCAGGTTTATAATAAGCTTATTGATCTTCTCAACGAACTCCAGGAGTATAGGAAAACCTATGAAACTGCATTTCTTTTGGCTCAATAATCCATGGATAACCAATGTATCTGCTGATGTAGTTAGTTAAATGCTCAGCTGCTAACAGAAATGCTGGCATTTCTTACCCCACCCCCCACCCCTCAGCTTGTCTTCTGGAGAAAAATGTGGCAGTCTGCTTCTGTAAAGACTTACAGTCTTGGAAACTGTAGGGAGCAATTCTATTGTGTTCAATAGAGTCACTTTGAGTCAGAATCCACTCAACAGCAACTGATTTGATTTTGTTATTTTAGAACCAATTTGTGTCTTGCCCTTTAAATATGTCTGGGGTAGATAACAATTAGGCTAAATGGTAAGAGACAAAAAATAAGACATCAGTGTGGTCCTATTAAAAATCCTTTACCTAGACTTCAGATAAGGGTATGTACTCTTCATCTATGTTTATGTTTGAAAGCCAAAGAAAACTTCAGACTCACACTTCCAAAGCTTATATCCTCAACTGAAAAAGACCATACATTATTATTTATATGGAATAAAAGTCCTAATATAGACTCAAATTGTCCCATTTAAGAGTGTGTTTGCATTTCTGAAGGGCACCCAGTAGTATCAGTACTATGATTGCCCCAACCTGGACAATGACCACCACTGTAGTTGGAATTAAGGATCCATGCATTGACAACTCTGTAAAGGCCACATGGACTGAGACAGCATATTCATAAAGGAGGCAGAAATAGAATGATGGCAAAGCATGCTGCACAATAAATTTGTAAGTATTAAAACTTCAATAGTATAAATGATCAAACTTCAAATAATTTTGAGTTATGGTGAGTTATGGTGTTGAAGAAAAATATCAAAAGTACCATGCACTGCCAGAAGAACAAACAAATTTCTGTTGGAAAAAGTAGAACCAGAATGCTCCTTAGAAACCAAGATGTACAGACTTCATCTCTCATACTTCAGACATATTGTCAGTAGGGACCAGGCCCTGGAGAAGGATATCATACTAGGTAAAGTAAAGAGACAGTGAAAAAGAGAGAGACTCCCAATGATATGGACTGGCACAGTAGCAGCAACAATGGGTTCAAATGTAGCAATAATTATGAGGATGACACAGGATTGGACAGTGTTTGTTCTGTTGTACATAGGGCCGCTGTGAGTCAGAACCGACTCAATGGCACTTAACAAGTATAAACCCAGAATCCTAGAAATAAACTTTAGAAAATTGTAAGAGCAGTATTTATTTCTAAAAAAACTTCTGAACAAACGCTACCTAATGTGTAACACTACACAATGTGAGAGGATTCAAGGGTGTTTGCTATACAGAACTGATATGCATAGTCAAGCACAAGTTCACTGAAGATCAAGAATTACAATAGTTACTGCAATTCCTGGAGACAGGCACTGCTTTAACATGGTAATCACAGAACCCCTATGGTTACCACAATTGAACTCTACAGTAGATTTTGGCACTTGTTAAATGCACTCGTGAGACTGAAACATTTTATATTGCTGCTATTGCTGTGTGTCATTGAGCTGGTTCCAACTCACAGTGATCATGTATGTATAGGATTTCAGAGGCTGGAAATCTTTCGTTGTTGTCAAGTGCCATCGAGTCCATTTCAACCCATAGCAACCCTATGTAGGGATTCTGAGGCATGACTGATGAGCTTGAACTGCTGACCTTGCAGTTCAAATGGTTTTTCAGTCTATCGCATTAACCGACAGCACCACACCAGGATTCCCCTTATTGGAGCAGAAAAGTCTCATCTTTCTCCTGCAAATAGGTTGGTAGATTCTAACTGCTGACCCTGCAATTGGCAGCCCAACTTGTAACACACTATGATATCAGGGCTCCTTTAATTTTATTCTAGAGCTGATTACTATGATTATTTTATTCCTTATAAGTAATTTTTTAAAACCAAAAGGACTTGTGTTATGGCTCATATTTCTTGTGGGCAAATTCCAAGTAAAGAAATTGCTGAATCATAAGATATTTCCATTTCCAACCTTCTGAGGACGCGCTGTGTTGTTTTTCAAAGTGGTTGGATCATTTTGCAATCCCACCAACAATATAGGAGGGTAACAGTCTCTACACATCCTCGCCAGCATTTATTGCCCTCTACTTTTTTGATCTTTGCTATTATTGTTAGTGTGAGACAATTTCTCATTGTTGTTTTGATTTGCATCTCTGATGGATAGTGATTGTGAACATTTCTTCATGTTTGTTGGCTGCCTGGATCTCCTCCTTGGTGAAGTGTCTGTTCATGTCCTGTGCCCATTTTTTAATTGGGTTATTTGTCTTTTTCTTGTAGAGGTGTTGTAGTTTCCTAT
>NW_006408652.1:2008771-2010972 GCF_000296735.1 Chrysochloris asiatica | reverse complement strand
GGCAGCGGTGGTGAGGTTGGCCCAGGATCGAGCATTGTTTCATTCTGCTGTGCATGGGGTCGCTATGAGTCAGTTCCGACTCGATGGCACCTGACAACAACAACAACAACAATTCATATATAGTGGAAGAATGATACAAGAGGGCTTCAAAAATTTCATGAAAAAATTGGATTAGGGAGAGGAGGACTTCCAGTGCTTCCCTGACCAGGCAGCTCAGGTAGGGCAGACTTGGGGAAAAGGGGTGGAATCGCACATAGGAAACCTCAGTCTAGCAGACAGACACCCTTTGAACAAACATTGTTGTTGTTGTGAACAAACATAAGATCTTATATTTCAACATTCTGAGCTCGCTTTTTTAAAGATCAAATTTCTGAGGAATTACAGGCATTTTGAGTTTTTGCCTGCCTGCACGCGGCTCCCACTTCTGCACCCTCGCCGGCGAGCGCCTCTGCCCCCTGCAGACCTTGGAATGCAGGGCTAGAGCAATCCCACTTAGAAGGCTGCATTTCCAGGGAAAAGAAAGCATAAACTAACAAAGCCGAACAAATAGAGAGGGATATCGGCACGGATATCAGGAAATTCGGGGTACCCACAGAACAGAGAGACTGAGAGAAGCATCTTTTATGTCATCAAATACAGACACTAACTCCCTGCAGCCATTAACCCCAGGCCTCTACTGCCCCGGCCTAGACCAGCCCTCTGCCAAGCCTCCAAGGTCCAGGGCCCCCAAGACCCAACCCTTCATGTAGCCAGGTCACGGAGGCCCAGGGCCCCTGAGGCCCAATCCACCGTGTAGCCCGGTCACCAAGGCCCAGTGCCCCTGAGGCCAAACCTGCCCTCAGTCCGGTCCTCAAGGCCCAATCTGCCCAACCCGTCCACTGAGGCCCAAGCCGCCTGATGCCCAGCTGCTGATACCCAGGCCCCCTGAAGCCCAAACCACCCGCCTGAGGCCCAAACCACCTGCCCAAGGCCCAAAACACCCGCCCGAGGACCAACCCTCCTGCAGCCTGGTTGCTGACACCCAGGCCCCCAGAGACCCAAACCACCCGCCCTAGCCTCAACCCACCTGCCCGAGGCCCAAACAGCCCGCAGCCGAGGCCCAGGCCAAACTGAGGCCCAAAAAAGTTACTCTGAGTTAAGCAATAAGGGGAGTGAAAAGGAAAGACCACATGCTGATCACAGCTTCCTGGAGATAATCAGAAAACATAAAAAATTACCAAAACACATACTTAATCAATTATTAGGGCCACAGATAAACATTAAACATGTCCAAAAAGCAAAAACAGATGACCATATCGGTACATGTCCAGAAAAAAGGTAAAATATCTGAGACAAATGAACCAGAAGTAGACGTTCTCTCCATGCTGAAAGGAGGGCAGGCCTTTGAGATACCTGAGAAAGAAATCAGAAAAATGATTATAAAATGTCTCAAAACACTTTACAATGGAGTTGAGAAAAATAAGGAAGAAGTCAGAAAAGCGCCACAGGAACAATCAAACAAAATAGATACAGCATTGGTAACAATCCAAAACCGACAGAAAGAGGTCCAAACAATCAAACAACAAAATGGCAGAAATAGAAAACTCCCTGAAAGGGCAGAGGAGTAGAATAGTTGAGATGGAAAGAAGAATCAGTGAACTGGAAGACAAGTCTCTCAATACCACTAAGATAGAAGAACAAACCCAAAAAAGGGTAAAAAATTCAGAGGAAGGTATAAGATTCATGATGGACAACATGAAGAGGAGTAACCTAAGAATTATTTGCATTCCAGAACAAAATGAGCCACACAAGTCCACAGAGGAAATAGTCGAAGAACTACTGAAAGAAAATTTCTCTAATATCCTCAAGGGTGAAAAGATAGACATCCAAGAAGCCCAACGAAGTCCAGGAAGGATGGACCCCAAAAGAAAATCACCAAGACATATCATAGTCAAGCTCTCTAAACTCAAAGGCAAGGAGACACTCCTGAAAGCAGCAAGAGAAAACAGAAGGGTCACATACAAGGGCAAACAAGTCAAACTAAGCTCAGACCTCTCAGCAGTAAACATGCAAATGAGAAGGCAATGGAGAGACATATATAAAACCCTGCAAGAAAAAAATTGCCAACCAAGAATCCTTTATCCAGCAAAGCTATCAATCAAATATGAGGGTGTAATCAAAACATTCCAGGATAAGCAGAAGCTATGGGACTTCACCAAAGC
>NW_006408652.1:1981049-2008671 GCF_000296735.1 Chrysochloris asiatica | reverse complement strand
TTCATGTCCTGTGCCCATTTTTTAATTGGGTTATTTGTCTTTTTCTTGTAGAGGTGTTGTAGTTTCCTATATATTTTTAAAATAAGCGTCTTGTATGATGCGTCATTGAAAAAGATTTTTTCCCATTCTGTGGGTTCCCTTTTTACTCTTCTGGTGAAGTTTTTGATGCACATAAGTTTTTAATTTTTAGTATGCCCCAATCATCTATTTTCTACTTTTGTTTGTGTGTTTTTCAAAACGTTTGGTAGGCTGTGTATGCCCTGAATTAGAGCCTTCATATTTGTCCCTTGTTTTTCATTGATGACCTTCATAATTTTGGGATTCACATTTAGGTCTTTAATCCATGCTGAGTTCGTTTTCGTATAGGGCATGAGGTAAAGATCTTGTTTCAGTCTTTTGCATATCGCTTTCCAGTTCTGCCAGCACCATCTATTAAAAAGACTATCTCCTCCCCATGCAATATACCTAGGAACTTTGTCAAAAAACAGTTGGCTTTATGTGGATGGGTTAATTTCTGGATTCTTGATTCTGTTCCATTGATCAATGTCTCTTTCATTGTACCAGTACCAGGCTGTTTTGACCACTTTAGCCATGTAGTAAATTTTTAAATTGGGGAGTGAGAGGCCGCCAACTTTGTTCTTCTTCTTAAGCAGTGCTTTGCTTTTCCTAGGTCTCTTTCCTTTCCTTATAAAGTTTGTATTTATCTTTTCCATCTCTTTGAAGAATATTGTTGGAATCTGGAATGGGATTACACATTATATGTGTAAATTTCTTTGGGCAATATTAACATTTTCACTATGTTGAGTCTTCCAGTCCAGGAACATGGTTTGTTCTCCTATTTCCGTAAGTCTCTTATGGTTTCTTGTAGTAGTGTTTTGTGAAATTTCTTTTGTATAGGTCCTTTGTTTCTCTGGTTACATTTATTCCTAAATATTTCATCTTTTGGGGGGCTATTGTAAATGGTATTGCATGCCTCATGTCATTTTCAGTGCTGTCATTATTACTATAAAGGAATCCAACTGATTTTTGTACGCTGATCTTATACCCTGTCACTTTGCTAACTCTTCCAATGAGGTCTAGTAGTTTTTTTACTGAATCTTTGGGGTTTTCTACGTATAGGGTCATATCGTCTGCAAATAGAGAGTTTTATTTCCTCTTTGCCTATTTGGATGCCCTTAATTTTTCTATCTTGCCGTGTAGCTCTGGCTAAGACTTCTAAATCAATATTGAATAGGAGTGGTGACAAAGGGCATCCTTTTCTGGTTCCTGTTCACAGAGGGAAGGCTTTCAGTTTCTCTCCATTGAGAGTGATGTAGGCTGTTGATTTTGTATATATGCTCTTGATTATGTTGAGGAATTTCCCTTCAATTCCTACTTTGTTGAATGTTTTTATCAGGCATGGATATTGGATTATGTCAAATGCCGTTTCTGCATCAATCGATATGATCATGTGGTTTTTTTCCTTTTCCTTATTTATATGGTGTATTATATTGATTGTTTTTCTAATGTTGAACCATCTTTGCATCCCTTTTATGAAACCCACTTGGTCATGATTTATTATTTTTTGGATGTGGTGCTACATTCTGTTGGCTAGGATTTTGTTGAGAATTTTTGTGTCTGTGTTCATGAGGGATATTGGTGTATCATTTTCTTTCTTAGTGATGTTTTTCCCTGATTTTGGTATGAAGGTTATGCTTGCTTCATAAAAAGTATTAGGAAGTTTTCCATCCTCCTGTATATTCTGGAATAATTTGAGTAGAATTGGTGACAACTCTTCCCTGAATGTTTGGTAGAGCTCACCCATGAAACCATTTAGACCTGCACTTCTTTTGGTTGGGAGATTATTGATGACCTGATCAATTTCTTCTTTTGTTGTGGGTCTGTTCAAGTTTTCTACTTCACTCTGTGTAAGTTTAGGTAGGTCGTGTTTTTCTAAAAATTCATCCATCTCTTCTAAGTTTTTTAATTTGTTGGAATACAACTCTACATAGTATTGTGTTATCCTTTTGATTTCGTTAGGTTCTGTTGTGACATAGCCCATGTGGTTTCTAATGAGCATTATCTGTGTCTTCTCCCTTCCTTTTGTTATTTTTGCCAATGGTTTGTCAATTTTATTAATCCTTTCAAAGAACTAGCTTCTTGTTCTGTTGATTCTTTCTATAGCTTTTCTGTTTTACATCTCATTTATTTCTGCTCTTATCTTTATTATTTCTTTTCTTTTGGTGATTGTAGGTTCCCTCTGTTGGTCTGTTTCTAATAGTTGGAGATGCTATGAGAATGTGTTCATTTTGGTTCTTTCCTCTTTAAATTGTCCTCTCAGCACTGCATTTGCTGTGTCCCAAAGATTTTGGTATGTTGTGTTTTCATTCTCATTTGTTTCTAGGAACTTTGTGAATCCATGTTTAATTTCTTCTTTTACACAGTTGCTTTTCAGCAGTGTGTTTTTCGGTTTGAATGTGTTTGACTTTATTTCCTTGGTCTTCTTATTGTTGATTTCTAGTTTTATAGCATTATTGTCTGAAAAGATGCTGCTTTGTAGTATTTTGATGTTTGTAAATTTAAGAAGGCTTGCTTTGTGACCTAACACATGGTCAATTCTGGAGAATGTTCCATGTGCACTGGAGAAAACTATATAGTGTGCTATTGTTGGGTTGAATGCTCTGTACACATCTATGAGTTCAAGTTGGTTGTTTGTGCAGTTTAGTTCGTCTGTAACTTCGTCAAGTTTCTTTCTGGTTGTTCTGTCCCTTTTCAAAAGTGGCGAATTAAAATCTCCCACTATAATTGTAAATTTATCTATTTCGTTCTTCAATTCTAGTAAGGTTTACTTCATATATCTTGGTGTTCTTTCATTGGGAGTGTAGATATTTATTATGGTTATGTTGTCTTGCTCAATTGATCTTTTGATCATGAGATAGTGTCCTTTTTTATCTGTTATGCTACTTTTTGTCTTAGCATTTACTTTATCAGAGATTAGTATTGCAACTCATGCTTGTTGATTGTTGCAGTTACCTTGGTATATATTTTTTACATCCTTTAACTTTTAGTCTGTTTGTGTCTTTGTGTATAAGGTGTGTCTCTTGCAGGCAGCATATTGAAAGGTCTTGCTTTCTTATCCATTCTGCCACACTCTGTCTCTTCACTGGTGCATTCAATCCATTGACATTTAATGTAATTATTGATAGGTATGAATTAATTGCTGCCATTATGTTAATTTTTTGGTAGAGCTGTTCATTCCTTCATTCTGCATGCCTTCTTGTGCTGAGCTTGTGTTTATTGTACTATTTTTTATTGATTTCGTCTTAGGTTTCATGTTTGCTTGTTCAGCCTGGAAGTTCATTTTTAAGGTAAGTTGCAAAGTATTAACTTTCTTTGGCGTTACCTTACAGTCTATTAACTTTTCCCTCCATTTAAAACAAACTATTGTATACTGTAATCTACCTGACCTCCTCACCACCTGGATCTCTCTTCTTACATTTTTCCTTTCTTTGACATTGTCATTATTTTGATCTTCGGTTGACCTCTCTGCTCCTTTGAATTCATTGTTGTAATTTTGTTCTGTACTGGACTCTGCTATCCATCGTCTGAGTTTCAGCTGGTGATTCCATGCCTATCAATCTCTGGTTGTTTTCAGATCTTATTGGTTTTCAGTCCAAATAACTCCCTTAAGGATGTTTTGAAATGCTGTTTTGGCTTTGACAAAATCTCTTAGTTCTGTTTATCATGGAATGTTTTGTTTGCATCATTGTATTTTATTGACAGTTTTGCTGGAGAGATGATTCTTGGTTGGCAGTTTTTTGCTTTTAGTATTTTGTATATGTCTCCCCATTGCCTTCTTGCCTGCATGGTTTCAGCTGAATAGTCAAAGCTTAATCTGATTTGCTTGCCTTTGTAAGTAACATTTCTCTTTTCCCTGGCTGCTTTTAGGATTCTCTCCTTGTCCTTGATTTTGGAGAGCTTGATTATTATATGTCTTGGTGACTTTATTTTAGGGTCTTTCCTTCCTGGGGTATGTTCATCTTCTTGAATGTTTATCTTATTATCTTTCAATATGTTAGGGAAATTTTCTTCCAGAAGCTCTTCCACTATCTCATCTGTGGACATCTCTGATTATCCCTGTTCTGGAATGCCAATAATTCTTAAGTTGTTCCTCTTCATGTTATCCAGCATGAATCTCAGACTCTCTTCAGATTTTTTTATCTTTTTTTTTCTGCTTGCTCTTCTATCTTAGCAGTGTTGAAAGATTTGTCTTCCAGCTCACTGGTTCTGGCTTCCATCTCTTCAATTCTACTCCTTTCCCCTTTCAGTGTATTGCCCATTTCTGATATTTTATGATTAATCATCTGGACCTCCTTTTGCAGGTTTTGAATTGTTTCCAATGCTGAATTGATCTTGTTTGGTTGCTCTTGTAGTACTTTCCTAACTTCATCCTTGTTTTCCTCAACACCCTTTTGGAGCATTTGAATTTGTATCCATATCATTCTTCTGAATTACTTCTCAGGCAAATACAAAACCTGCTCTTCCTCTGGAAAGCCTTTGTCTCCAGCTCATTTGTCTCAGTTACTCTTTTCTTTTTCTGGACATGATTTGATATCTTTTATTGTTTTTTATTGTTTTTTTTTTTCCCGTCATGTCCAGTACTTGTGTGGGTTTTTCATGCTTAAATGGATGTTTGTTGCAGTGTTAATAAGCTTACTACTTATCTCCTGTTGGATATGATCAGGAGATAGGCTTGCTTATCAGCTGTCATTAGCTGCAGTCTCAATGGTACTATATTATGGGGTATGCTTGTAGCTTGGCTATATGGGCACGATTGCTGACTCTTCATGGGTAACGTAGTGAGAAAAAGCTCCCAGCTTCAGGAGAAATGTGTGTTCAAAAGGCCCAAAAGCAGAAGTAATATAAAAGCAGATACAAAAACTACCACTGTGAAACAAAAATAAAACTGTGGCCATCTGGCCAGTCTCCTTGCTACACAGGCAGTGTGTGTGCATCATAGAAGCCTCCAGTAGAGGGTGGGGATGTCTACTTGCTCAGGCCCTCCTGTAGTCACCACCATAGAGGTGTACAGATAGATATTAAGAAGTTAAAGGGAGAAAGATTGTTTACTATTTTTGTCTCTGATGGTCAGTTGGGTATCTGCATGTGTACAATGTAATTCTTGAAGTAGTTGTGTCTTTTTATGTTGGGGTTTTACAGATTGTTCATATGGTTTGTCTGTCAGGCCAAACCAGCCTTTTTCTTGATGGATAGGCAGGAGTAAACGTTCCTGAAAAAGTTAACTTTTGGACTGGGACCCACAGGCAGACGTCAAAAGCAGCAGCCAATGAATTTGCCCTTGGATCGATGATGCTCTTTCTCTCTGTTCCATGGGAAAGCTGTGGTCTCAACGTTGGACTTTTTGGGATTTGTGCACCCACCTGCATGAAGGTTTCATGGCTGGACAAAGAAGGAGTGACAGGGAAGACGAGGAAAAACATGTAGAATCCCCACATCTCCTTTTGCAAATGTCACTGTGCCACTTTTAGCGCTGGTTCTCTGTGCCAGTCTGTCTATAGCCCCACCCTCTGACCTCTGTCTGGGTGGGATGGCCACAGAGAGAGTACCATGTCTTGATCAATTTCTAATCGCAATATTTTCCTTTATACCATGATTTTTCCACTGGTGTTTATGGGAAACTGATGCCCTGAACCTTATGCTAGATCCAGAGCTCTGGTGCTGTTTTCAGCTCCTCCCCCATGGAACCTGTCCTACCTGACTGCTCTGCTGCGGCCAAACTTGAAGTCCAGCTGTCACTGGTATTTTGAACACCAGCAGGGTCACCCTTGGCAGACAGGTTTCTGCAGAAGTTCCAGAGGAATGTAAACTAGGAAGGAGAGGGTGACCTTTTCTGAAAAGTTAGCCACCAAAAAAATCTATGAATAGACACAGGGACATTGTCAAATATATAACCAGATTGGAAGACACTCAAAATACGACTGAGGAAGAGCTGCCTCCTTAAAGTAGAGTTGACCTTAATTATGTCGACCTTCATTTGCTGATGGGTCACAACTCAAAATGAAAAGAAACAGCTGCAAACACCTATTATTAATGGGAACATGGAATGTACAAAGCATAAATCTAGGAAAATTCAAATTCATTTAAAATGAAATGAAACATATAAAGATCAATATCCCAGGCATTAGTGAGCTGAAATGGACTGGTATTGGCCATTTGGAATCAGACAATCATGTGCTTTACAGTATGACAAATTGAAGAAGAATGGTATTGCATTCATTGTCAAAAGGAACATTTCAGCATTTATCTTGAAGTACAATGCTGTCTGTGATAGGATAATATCTATATGGCTATAAGTAAGACCATTTAATATGATTATTATTCAAATTTCACCCTGACCAATAAGCCCAATAATGATGAAATGGAAGAATTCCACCAACTTCATCAGTGTGAAATTGATAACAGATGTAATCAAGATGCATTGATAATTACTGGCGATTGGATTGTGAAAGTTGGAAACAAAGAAGAAGGATTAGTAGTTGGAAAATATGGCCTTGGTGATAGTAATGATGCTGGAGATTCCATAATAGAATATTCTAATACCAATGACTTATTCATTGCATGTTTCTTTTGTCAACAACATAAATGGAAATTATACATGTGAACCTCACCAGATGAAACACACTGGAATCAAATCAACTACATCTGTGGGAAGAAAAGATAAAGAAGCTCAATATCATCAGCTAAAAAAGGCCAGGGGCCAACTGTGGAACAGATTATCAATTGCTCACATTCAAGTCCAGGCTGAAGCTGAAGATCCATGGGAGCCAAAATATGTCCTTGAATATATCCAACCTCAAATTATGTACAATCTAAATAACACATTTGATGTACTAAACACTAATGGTGGAAGACATTAGAAGTTGTGGGATAATATCAAGAACATCATACACGAAGAAAGCAAAAAGTCATTAAAAAGACAAGTTAAAAAGTGGATGTCAGAAAATACTAAAAGTTGTTCTTTAAAGTAGAGAAGCTAAAGCAATGGGAAGAAATGATGAACTGGAAATTTCAAAGGGCAGCTTGAAAAGAAAATGTCAAGTATAATGAAATGTGTAAAGACTTGGAGAAAGACACCAAAATGGAAAGAATATGTTCAGTGTTTATCATGCTGAAAGAACTGAAGAAAAATTCAAGTCTCCACTTAGAATATTTAAGGATTCTATGGGAAAAATATCAAATGATGAAGGAAGCATCAAAAGAAGATGGAACGCATACACAGTCACTGTACCAAAAATAACTGATTGATATTCAACCATTTCAAAAGGTAGCATTTGATCAAGAGCTGATGGTACTGAAGGAAGAAATCCAAGCTGCACTGAAGGCATTGACACACACAAACAAACAAACAAACAAAGGATTGACAGAATATAAATTCAAATGTTTCAACAAACGGATACAACACTGGAGGTGCTCACTCACTCATCAATACCAAGAAATTGGGAAGATATCTGCATGACAAACCTATTGGAAGTGATCCATATTTATGCCTGTTCCAAAAGAATGCAGAAAACATTGAACAGTATCATTAACATCACATGCAAGTAAAATTTTTCTAAGGATAATTTAGAAACTATTGCAGCAGTACATAGAAAGGGAGCTTCCAGAAACTCAAGATGGATTCAGAAGAAGATAAGAAACAAGGGATAGCATTGCTGAGGTCAGATGGATTTTGACTGAAAACAGAGAATACCAGAAAGATGTGTACTTGTGCTTTATTGACTATACAAAGGCATTGGACTGTGTGGATCATAACAGACAATAGATAACATTTTGAAGATTGGAAATTTCAGAACAATTAATTGTATTCATTCCAAACCTTACAAAACCTACAGATAGTTGCTAGAACAATATAAGCGGATAATGAATGGCTTAAAATAAGAAAAAGTGTTTGTCATAGCTGTATCTTTTTACCATACTTATTTAATCTTTACGCTAAACAGATTATCTGAGAAATTGGATTACATGAAGAAGATCATGACATTAGGTTTAGAAAGGATTCATCAA
This sequence comes from Chrysochloris asiatica, assembly GCF_000296735.1. Classification (NCBI taxonomy): domain Eukaryota; kingdom Metazoa; phylum Chordata; class Mammalia; order Afrosoricida; family Chrysochloridae; genus Chrysochloris; species Chrysochloris asiatica. Next base: position 2,000,607 of record NW_006408652.1, on the reverse strand, counting down.
CACCTTGCCATATGCAGATGATACAACTTGCTACCTGGAAGTAAAGAGGACTTGAAGGACTTTCTGATGAAAATTAAAGACTATTATTCAAGTAAGAATTGTAACTCAAGGTAAAGAAAATAAAATCCTCACAATTGGACCAATAAGTAACATTATGATACTGGGGAGGGGGGTTGGAGATTGAAGTTTTCAAAGACTTCATTTTGCTTTGATCCACAATCAATGATCATGGAAGCAGCACTGAAGAAATCTAAGAATGTATTGCATGGGGAAACCTGCTGCACATGACCTCTTTAAATGTGATCAAGAGCAAAGATGTCATTCTAAGGACCGAGGTGCGCCTGAACCAAGCCATGGTATTTTCAATCACCTCATTTGTATGTGGAAGTTGGACAATGAATAAGGAAGACCCTTAACAAAATTTTGCTTTCAAATTATAGTGTTGGATAAGAAAATAGACACTTGAAGGAGAAAGAGAGCAATAGCCAGAAACATCACCATACAAAGCTTGTAAGTCTGTCTTCAGCCTATAACTGATTGGAATACCTAAAATGGGGCTAGAACTTGCCCAGTGAAGGAAGCTCCCTGCAGAGGCTTTCCATTGAGCAAGACATAGGTGGACTCCTGATCCCCATCCAGAATCTTTGGAGGTGGGAAATTGCCACTTGAAAGGACAAGCAGACCAGTCTGGAACAGCTAGAAGAACAGAAGATACTTCTTGAAAGGAAGACCAGCAGAAAAAATAAAAAACAATTAACAGCAGTTCAATTGACTACTACAAGAACAAGCAAGTTGTTCCCCTGGGAGCCATCAAGGCAAGTGGTCAGGTCCCCTTAAGGCAAACCTCATTCCAATACTGAAACTCGAGTGGAATACACGAGCAGGCATGTGGTCTTGCTGCTGACCATGTTGGTCACTGATAAGCAGAAGTGGGGGAAAAACAGCAATGAAGTTGTGAGCTAAGTCCAACCACATTCAATAGACTCCTGTAAACCTGGATTGAGACCTGGCTAACCAACAGTATGACGAGACCTGGGGACTCCTGGACCCAGGGGCAGGGCCATAGCCTCAGAGGACTACAGCAGAGTGTGAAGTGTCCAGCTGATATGCAGATAGTACCCATTTGACCTGGCATCAACGCCTGGATGATCAGAACATGACTACAGGAAGAAAGAAGAGAGAGAGAGAGAAAAAAAGAGTAACCCATTACAAGTGAATGAACTTGCCTGTGGATGCAGTATGACAAAGGAGCAAACAAATCTTTACAGTGAGGATCATTCCCACCCCTTTTGTACACAGGGTCAACAAGGGTGGGGAACCTAGACATTGGCTACCCATAATGGGGGGGGGGGGGCGGGCTACAAAGGCAAGAAGTGACTGACTTACAAGCTTTCAATAAGGAACCTAGTTCCAGAGGGTACAGGGAAAGTTAGAATCTCCACTGAGTTGTTTCCAACCTGTCTGGATGAGGTTAATAAAAGGTGTGGGGGATAGGACAAAAAAAAAAAAAGAATACTGAATATACCATGGTCTTCCAAACAAATGAACGAAATTGTTTTGGAAGTAATGACAGATTTTTCCTTGGAAGCGAAGATGATGGATGATAAGACTTCACCTTAAGTATTTTGAATTTGTTACAAAGAAGAACCAGCTCCTGGAGAACCAGTTCCTGCTTGGTAAAGTAGAAGGTCAGAGAAAAAGACCCTTAGTGAGATGGACTGACACAGTGGCAGTAACAATGGGTTCAAACATAGCACTTGTGAGGATGGCACAGTATAGGACAGTGGTTTATTCTGTTGTGCATAGGGTTGCTATTAGTGAGAAATAACTTCAAAGGCACCTAACAACAAACATGTCCATATATGTTGCTGTTCTTAAGTGCTATCTAGTAAATTCTAACTCATAGAGACCCTATACAGGGTTTTCAAAGAGCAGCTGGTAGGTTTGCACTGCTGACCTGTGTTTTGTAGTCCAGTGCTTATCCTATAGCACCACACCAGGAGTACTTGCCAATATATATACATGATTATAATTTCAGAGTCATCCTGGAATTTCTAATATTAGAGATGCTCATTATTAGAGAATGGCAGATAATTTTACGGCACATAGCATTTTGTAGAGGGTGGACCATGCAGTTTTGTTCTGCTGTTCATAGGGGTGCTAAGCATTGGAACTGACTCAACACGTAATACCACCACCACCATATTATCTGAGCTATGACCACAGTGACAATCATTGGTTGCATTTCCCAAATACTTCCTCTACAGAACCATTATCTTAATCATCTCTAAAGTTTGGGTGCTTCTGAGTGGGCTCTAAATTACATGGACTCGGCACAGAAATCTCCTTTATTTGAAAGCTTTGTAAGAAAGTACAATTAGAGATGCCATTTTAGCAACTGTTCTACTCAAGTCTACATTTCTCTTTCATTCTCATTGCAAATTAAATACCAATCTGATCTTATTTCTTTACCCTTCCTCCTTCAAAACTTTTTGGATCAAGAAAGTCAAGTACCAGCGAGATCAGAGTATAGTTATGTCATGTTTAATTCCCAGAGCTAAGTAGCAGCTCTATTACTGCCTGGCCTGTTCTGACTCTAAGTTTCAATCAGTCCGAAGTTCAGATTTTTAATTTGGATAATTTTCTAAGTCTTCTTTACACAGCGACACCAAACTGGACATATTTTTAAATGATTTGACAAATCTGAAAAGCAAGGAGTTCTTCTAATAAACAAACATAAAAATTTTGTTTTTATATTACCAAAATAAATAACGAAAGAACACATACTATCCCAGGTCTGTTAACCTGTTCCTTTTACAACAGCCAATGTGGATATATACACATTGTTATTGCTTTCAGTATTATTTGTACTTCTTCCTTCAATGCCATTGATTCTTGATCATATGGCATCTCTTGAAATGACTGAATATCAATCAATATTTTGTGGTACAGTAACTGTGTATTCCTTATGTTTTTAGCCTTCCAGTATCAATCAAGATTTTGCCCAGATAATTCTTCAATATTGCAACTTGAGGTTTGAATTTTTCACTCAGTTCTTATGCTTCAATAGCGAGTAATTTTTATCATGACTAATTGTGATTGTCACAACAGTAAAGGTAGAAGTTTTATACCATAAAGGGGGGAGTAGTTAACCTTATGTTCCAGGAACAGAGAACCATCACTGGAGAAGAGCATGAGCGGAATGTGGGACCCTATCCAGAAAAGCAGTGACACCAGAGATGAAGGCAAAGATGATGACATTGAGAGACAGAGTAGCTGATGTCTCTACACTCATGGAAAAAGAAAGGGTGTGTGCCAGTGGCCAAGAGGCAGGCTTTCAGAATGCACCCTTTGGTTGTTTAAATGATTATATATTCCTGAGTGTTTTTGTTTACATAGCCCCCAAAAACAGAGTTAGTAGAAGCAAATACTGTTGAATGATGATGCATGGAGAGGATTGTAATCAATGAAATGAAATTTAATAGGATGAGTGTAAAGCCGGTGTTCCCCCATGTAAACCATCACTCAATTCACAATAAAAACTTAAAAAAAAAAAAAAAAAAGAAGTTGACTGGGTCAAAAAAAAAAGTGCAAAAAAGGAAGATTATACAAAAGAGAAACGTTTCTGCCAATAAAACAGAAATTAGAACTAAAAACAAACAAACAAACAAAAACATGCTGCTTGTTGACATTCACATTGGCCATGCTATATCAGGCCAGGTGACAATTCACTGCTCTGTTTATCTCTCCTTTTCCACTGTTTTTGTTCAGTTTCTTTTTCTAGTCTGTATTTGATTTGCTTCTTTATCTTTTCCTTTGAAGCTCAGGATTCTAGACTTACCATCCATATACATTTCATTTAGTTTCTTGTGCCTTTCTTCTTTGTTGTAGAGGGTCTGAGTAGCTTGTCTGTCACATCCACCATCTTTCTGGAAGTCCTCTTTCATTTATTTTCAATCTGCAAGTTGTACTTGCTTTCTCTAAATTCCTATACTTTTATATGCCCTGTTCATTTTTAATTCAAATTTTATTCAAATTGTCTAATCCATTTCTTTCAGCTAACAAAACACAAGGAATAACAGCACATCTCTAGATTAGCTACTTCAATTTATTCTTTCTACTTATCTAAAATTGCTATATTTTCTTGAACATATATATTGTTTTCAGAATTTTTTTCAATAAAGACCAAATTAAGACTCTTACATTCTTCAATATTTACCTTCTAGGTAGACCCTGTCCAAGACCTATGCCCATTTTTTGAGTAAGCAACACAAATGTCCTTTAGTCTATATAACTCTAGGAGAAGTCATGATTTCTAATTACATATTGAATGTTGTCACTATATAAGTGATAGAAAATCTGAATGATGTTTGCACAAAGACTATATTGGAAGTGATAGTCTTTTATGTTTGCTATAGTGCATTATTTTATTGATTCTTCAGCCCTGTTTGTTTTAGCCCTTATAACATGAATTCAGTGATTTGGTTAAATTTGAATGATTAACTCTGTAAACTGGAAAAAGTCAATAAAATAGTCTAAATAGGATGAGGAAAAAACAGATTCAGAACACTGCAGCCTCCTATTCCTCAGACTATTCTGTATGTGTGTCTATAATAGATCAATGATGTTAATTTTTTAGGTCATAGTACATTCAATACTTACTATGCACAGGTAATTATAGTATATTCTCAGATACAGTGATGACATGGTCCCTGTTTAAATACAGTTCACAGTCTGTTTATTATCCCAGCCCAGATAACTATCACATCTGCGCTCAAGACACATATACCAGACAACACTTTAAATACTGCCTGAAGCCTGGGGGCTCCTGAGCCCATGGACAAGGACATAGACATGGAGGACTAGGGCTGAGAGTGAAGCTGGTATGAAGTGAGGAGAGATGCATAAGAATGCCCAAACTTGTAGATAGTACCCATTTGACCTAGCCTCGGTGGCTTGATAATCAGAATTCTACTAGAGGAAAATTAAAAAAAAAAAAAGATAAAGGAAACAAGTGTGAATTACTACAATTTGATGAACTAGACCTATACTCATAGATGTAGTAGCTCAAAATACCAACATAGAAGGATGGAGTCTTTGCATCAAGTATCAATCCTATCCCCTCTATATACAGGGTACACTGAATGATTTACAATTAGGAAGGTTTTCACCTTATTCCAACTATATGAACAGCAAACAATCTGAGAAGCTGGATTATATGAAGAAAAGTATGGCATCAGGATTGGAGGAAGATGCCTTAACAACCCACAATATGCAGATGATACAACCTTGCTTGCTGAAAGTGAAGAGAGCTTAAAATACTTACTGAGGAAGATCAAAGACCACAGCCTTCAGTATAGGTTGCACCTCACTGTAAAGAAAACAAAAATCCTCACCACTGGACCAATAAATAATATCTAGATAAATGGAAAAAAGATTGAAGTTGTCAAAGATTGCATTTTGATCAGATCAACTATCAACACTCATGGAAGCAGCAGGTAAGAAATCAAATGACATATTGCATTAGGCAAATCTGCTGCACAAGACCTCTTTAAAAGTGTTCAAAAGAAAAGATGTCAGTTTGAGGACTAAGGTAAGCCTGACCCAAGCCATGGTATTTTCATAACCTCATATGCATATGAAAGTTGAACAATGAATAAAGACGACCATAGAAGAATTGATGCATTTGAGCTACGGTGTTGGATAAGACTTTCATAGTTGTCCTGGTGTGAAACTGTGGGCTCTAATGCATCAGACTGCAAAGTCATTTAAATTGCAAGGTCAGTGGTTCAAGCTCACCAGCTGCTCCTTGGAAACCCTATGCAGTGTCACTATGGGTCAGAATCGACTCAAACAGCACTTAACAACAACAACATGAACTGCTAAACGAACAAGCAAATTTATGTTGGAAGAAGTATAGCCAAAATGCTCTGTAGAAGTCAGGATGGCCAGACTTGGTCTTTCATAGTTTCAACATATTATCAAGAGGGGCCAGTCCCTGGAGAAGGGCATCATGCTAGGTAAAGTGAAGGGTCAGTGAAAAAAGAAGAAGACACCCAACATGATGGATTGGAACAAAGCAAAAAAAAACAGAATCATCAAAATCAGAAGTCATTCCAACAGAACAAGGAGATAACAAATGGTTCTAAATCAGCAGTTTGCATCAGAGTTTTATCCTTTCATCACACTTTTCAATCAATATACTAAACAAATAATACAAGAAACTGGACTATATGAAGAAGCACATGGCATCAGGATTGGAGAAAAACTCATTAACAATTTTCAATATGCAAATGACACAAAACTAGAAATAACAATGAAGATCAACTACTACAGCCTTCAAAATGGATTGCACCTCAATGTAAAGGAAACAAAAATCCTCACAAGTGGATCAATAAATAACATCATTATAAATAAAGATTGAAATTGTCAAAGCATAATTTTGTTTGGGTCCACTATCAACTCTCATGTAAGCAGCAGTCAATAAATCAAACCATGTATTGCATTAGTCATATATGCTACACAAGACCTCCTGAAATTGCTCAAGAAGAAACTTATGAGTTTGAGGACAAAGGTTCACCTGACGCAAGCCATGGTATGTTCAATAGCCTAATTTGCATCCGAATGTTGGACAATGAATAAGGAAGACCATGGAAGAATCAATGTTTTTGAATTATTGTGTTACTGAAAAATATTGAAAGTACCAGTGACTGACAGAAGAACAAACAAATCTGTCTTGGAAGAAATATAGCCAGAAGATTACTTAGAAGACAGGCTGATGAGACTTCATTTCTCATATTTTGGAATAGTCATAAGAAAGGACCAGTCTCTGGAGTAGAATATTATGCTTATTAGAAAGTTGATGAAATAGAAGAAGACCCCCAATGATATGGAAGAGACTGTGGCCGCAACAATGGGCTCAAACATAGCCATAATTGTGAGGATGGTGCAGGACTGGACAGTGTTTTCTTTTGTTTTACTGTGCTCACTGAGTTAGAACTGACTTGATGGCACTTAACAACAACAATTTGCCTCTCTACATTAAGGCAAGTAGCCTGTAATTTGGTGTTCGATTCTATCGATATAGCTAAAGATGTCAAGTTAGTACTAATGTACTAACTTGAATTTTATTTTTTATTTGTGATGATAATAAATTGTGGTCCTTTCAACAAGATATCAAAATGGATTGTTGAACAATGAAGAAACTGTCAAACATTCATATTTCTTTATATAGATTAAACACATGTCTTATCTATGAATTCAAGATTGTTAAAATTGAATTATGTCAAGTAATTGAGAGAAGACATATTGTTGTTAAGTGCCATGGAATCGATTCCTGCTCAAAGCCACACTGTATAGACTTTTTGAGGCTTTAAAATCTCTGCAGGAGCAGAAAGTCTCATCTTTTTCCAGCAGAGTGGCTGGCAGACTCAAACCGTGGACCTTGTGGTCCCAGTCCAGTATTTATCATATGGCACCACAGTACTCTTAGAAGATAGACAGATGATAGATATATTTACAAATAACCAAATATTTCCAACGTCCGTCTCTCCATGATCAGTTTGTTGTACTGTGATGACTTGTGTGTTGTTGTCATGCTGGAAATTACCAACAGTACCAACAGGGTCTGACTTGATTCTTAGATATGAGGATGATGTGACATGACTGATGTTCTTTGGACATGTTTTCAGGAAGGATAAATCCCAGGAGAAGGACATCATGCTTGGCAAAGTGGAGGGTAAGCTAAAAAGAGGAAGAAACTGAATGAGATGGATTGACAAAATGGCTGCAACAATGAGCTCAAAGATGACAATTGTTAGTATGGTGCAGAACCAGGCAGTATATTGTCCTGTCATTCATAGGGTTGCTGTGAGTAGGAACCAACTTGATGGCACCTAACAAAAACAACAATGTCAATATCAAGAAATTAGGACCACATTTATCTTTCCTTTTACTTCTATGTCCAATAATTAAGAAGATAATGTTATATAACCCTGAAATTTGAAGAAAACTATTGTTAACTTATTTTACTTATTATTGTTCAACTTTATACTAGATTTTGGATTTAATAGTATGAAAACTTCATTTCAAAGTCTTTTAAATGAAAACACTGCATTTAATCTATTTTGCCTTTCCTTGACATTATATAACTGAAGTTTTTCTCTACGCTTTGAGATGTCTAAATCTTTAAAGAAAAACAGAAAAGAACCTGTGTTCTAAGCTTTCAAAATGAGGTACTTAAAGTAATGTGTTTAAGAAACCTAGTACAAAGAAACAATAATAAATTATGTACTTGATTTTAGTGAATTTTTAAAGGACAATTTGAGTCATTTTTTTAGATATAAAGCACCTAAAGCCTTGATGTTAGTAGACTTGTGTTCAGGAATAGTTTATTCATTAACTGGCTCTGAGCCACTGTCTTTCCATTGTAAAATAAGAGATGGCATGATATTTAAAAACAGTTGTTTTTAAAATTTAGAACCAAAGAAGATACTTCTTGACCTGGGGTTAGAGTAGGATGGTATGAAAAGGGGGGTTCACAGCTTCTCCATGCATTGTTGTTGTTGATAGGTGCCATCCAGTCAGTTAAGACTCATAGTGACCCTATGCACAACAAAAGGAAACACTGCCAGGTCCTGCACCATCCTCACAATCATAAAGCTTGAGTTCATTGTTTTTGCCACTCTTCCAGTCAATCTTATTGGTCTTCCTCTTTTTTTTACTAACCCTACATTTTACCTAGTATGATGTTCTTCTCCAGGAACTGGACCTTCCTGATAATATGTCCAAAGTGAAAGTGTGGACCTTCCTGAAATATGTCCAAAGAGAAAGTGTGGTCACCCTGGCTTCTAAGGAGCACCCTGGGTATATTTTTCCAGCACAGATTTGCTTGTTTTAATAGCAGTCCATGGTACTTTTAATATACTTCTCTAGCTCTTGATCATATGCTATGTCTTGAAATGGTTGGACTCTGTCCATCTCTTTTTGGTACAATGGCTCTGTGTATTCTTCCCTCAAACTTTATTTTGATGTTTCTGCATCATTTAAATATTTTGCCCATAGATTCCTTCAATATCAATCAAGACTTAAATGTTTTCTTCAGTTCTTTCTGCTTGAGAAATGCTGAGCATGTTTTTCCCTTTTGGTTTTCTAACTCCAGTTATTTTCAGATTTCTTTATAATATTTGATTTTGTCTTCTTGAGCTGCCCTTTGAAATTTTCTGTTCAGCTCTTTTACTTCCTCATTTCTTATATTTGTTTTAGCATCTCTGTGCTGGAGAGCATGTTTTAGTGTCTCTTTTGACATTCGTTTTGGTGCTTACCCTTTTTCTTGTCTTTTTAGTGACCTTTTGCTTTCTTCCTGTATGATATTCTTGATGTCATCCCACAACTCTTCTAGTCTTTGGTCATTCGTGTGCAATGCATCAAATATGTTCTAGAGATCATCTCTAAATGCAGATGGAATATGTTGAAGTTCATATCTTGGCTCTCTTGGATTTCTTTTCATTTTGTTCAGCTTTAGCCTAAATTTGTATATGAGCAATTCAAGTTTATTTCCAGTCTGCCCTGTTCTGTGTTAGCTGATGATATAGAGCTTTTCTACCATCTTTTTCAATAGACGTAGTTAATTTGATTTCTGTGTATGCCATCTGGTGAGGTCCATATGCATGTTCATCTTCTATGTTGTTTATAAAAAGTATTTGCAATGAAGTCATTGGTCTCTCAAAATTCTATCATGTGGTCTCCATCATCGTTTCTATCAACAAAGCCCTACTTTCCAACTACTGAGTTTTCCTCTTTGTTTATAACTTTTTCATTCTAATCTCCAGTAATTATCAATACATCCTGATTGCATAGTTGCTCAACTTCAGACTGAAGAAGTTGGTCTAGTTCTTTAATTTAATCATCACTGACTTCAGTGGTTGATATGTAGATTTGAATAATAGTGGTAATAACTTGTCTTTTATAGGTGTAAGGATATTTATTATCCTATCACAAACAGAATTGTACTTCAAGATAGTTCTTGAAATGTTCCTTTTGATGATGAATGTGATACCATTCCTCTTCAATTTGTCATTCCTGGCATAGCAAACCATACAATTGTCAGATTCAAAATTTCCAATACTAGTCCATTTCAGTTCACTAATGCCTAGGATATCAATCTTCATGTATTCCATTTCAGCTTTGACAACTTCTAATTTTCCTAGATTCATACTTCATACTTTTGATGTTCTGATTATTAATATATGTTTTCAGCTATTTCTCCTCACTTTGAGATGTGCACCATCAGGAAATCAATGTTCTGAAAGATTCAGTCCATATGCATCATCATGGTTAACTTCACTTTTAGGAGGAAGCTCTTCCTTAGTCATATCTGAGGGCCTTCTAACATGAGGGGTTCATCTTCCAGCACTATATCTGACAATATTCTGGTGCTATTTATCATGTTTCAGTATTTGATATTCTGGTGCTATCTGGCAATGTTTTACTGCTTTTCATAAGCTTCTTCATGGCCAAATATTTAAAAGTAGTCTATGTTTCCCCCTTCTTAGTCTGTGTTAGTCTAGAAGTTCAGCAGAAACCTGCTCACCCTGGGTATATTCTGGCAGTATTTAAAATATTGGTGGCATAGCTTCAAGAATCACAGAAACACAAATGCCACCACTGTATGACAAACTGACAGATACCACAATATACAAATTAGATATGCATGCAGAGGGACGTCATCAGACAATATCATTAATATCACATGCATGCAAGTAACATTTTCTAAAGATAACTGGACTCCATTCTGGAAGGAGGGCATGCCTTGGAAATGCCTGAGAAGGAATTCAAAAAAAATGAGTATAAAATGTTTCAAAACACTATACAATGGAGTTGAGAAAAATAAGGAAGAAGTCAGGAAAGTGCTATAAACACAATCAAATAAGCTAGATACAGCATTGGAAACAATTCCAAACCTAAAGAAAGAGGTCCAAACAATCAATAATGGAATATCAGAAATACAAAATACTCTGAAAAGGCAAAGGAGTAGAACAGAAGAGACTGAAGGCAGAACCAGTGAGCTAGAAGACAAATCTCTCAATACCACTAAGAAAGAAGAGAAAACAGAAAAATGGATAAAAAAATCTAAAGAAGGTCTAAGATTCATGTTGGACAACCTGAAGTGGAATGACTTAAGAATTATCAGCATTCCAGAATAAGAAGAATCACACAAGTCACAGAGGAAATAATTGAAGAACTGCTGGAAGAAAATTACTCTAGCATCCTGAAAAGTGAAAAGGTAAACATTAAAGAAGCTCAATGAACCCCAGGAAAGAGAGACCCCACCGAGAAATATCATAATCAAGCTCTCCAAAATCAAAGATAAGGAGGCACTCCTGAAAGCATCTAGGGAAAACAGAAGTGTTATATACAAAGGCAAGCAAGTCAGATTAAGCTCAGATCTCTCAGCAGAAACCATGAAAGTAAGAAAGCAATGGGGAGACATAAGTAAAACCCTGAAAAAAAAAAACTAAAACTGCCAACCAAGAATCCTTTATCCAGCAAAGCTATCAATCAAATATGAAGGTATATTCAAAACACTCCAGGATAAACAGAAGCTAAGGAATTTTGCCAAAGCCAACACTACACTACAAAACATCCTAAAGGGAGTTCTGTAGACTGAGAACCAACAATAACAGGCAACAACCAGAGACTGACATACGTGGAAGAATCTCCCAGAACTAAATTGACAGAAGGAAGTCAAGAACAGAACAAAACTATAAGAATAAACTCAGATAATAAAGGAGGTCAGTCTATGATCAAAACAATTACAATGTAAAAGAAGGTAAACACGTAGGAACAGAGATCCAGATGGTGAGAAGGTCAGGTAGATTACAGGATAAAATAGGCTGAACTAAATGGAAGGAAAAGTTAATGAAGGGTAAGGTAACCTCAAAGAAAATTAACATTTCACAACATACCAAGAAAATGAAAATCCAAGAAGAACATGGAAACATTAAAACTATGAGGAAACTCACAAGAAAGAACAAAAAAAAGCATGAACTCAGCACAGGAAGACACACAGAACAAAGAAAGCAGCAAGACCACAAAAGAACAAAGTTAATGGCAGCAATTAATCCATACCTATCAACAATTACACTGAATATAAACAGATTAATTGCACATTTTAAGAGACAGAGGATGGTAGAATGGATAAGAAAACAAGATCCTTCAATATGCTGTCTTCAAGAGACTCATCTCACACAGAGACAAAAACAGATTAAAAGTCAAAGGATGGAAAAAAAATATACCAAGCTAATTGCAATAAAAAACGAACAGCAGTGGCAGTTCTAATCTCTGATAAAATAAACTTTAAGGCAAAAACCAGCATAACAGACAAATACGGACATTATCTCATGATTAAAAAGACAATTGAACAAGATGACATAACCATAATAAATATCTATGCTCCCAATGAAAGAGCTCCAAAATATATAAAGCAAACTCTAATAGATTTAAAGAAAGAAATAGATGAATCTACAATAATAGTGGGTGATTTTAATACACCACTTTCAAAAATGGATAGAACAACCAGAAAGAAACTTGACAAAGACACAGAAGAACTAAACAACATAATCAGACAACTGGACCTCATAGATGTGTATAGAGCATTCAACCCAACAACTGCACATTGCACATTCTTTTCCAGTGCATATGGAACATTCTCCAGAATAGAACATGTCTTAGACCACAAAACAAATCTTCATAAAATTTAAAATATCAAAACACTACAAAGCATCTTCTCAGACCACCATGCTATCAAATTAGAAATCAACAATAAGAAGACCAAGGAAATAAAGTCAAGTACATGGGAAACTGAATAGCACCCTGCTGAAAAGTGACTGGGTAGTAGAAGAAATTAAATGTGAATTCATGACGATCCTAGAAACAAATGAGAATGAAAACACGACATACCAAAATCTTTGGGACATAGCAAAAGCAGTGATGAGAGGACAATTTATTGCAAAAAATGCACATATGCAAAATGAACACAGAACCAAAATTAACACAATAATACAGCATCTACAACAATTAGACCAACAGAGGGAATTTACAGCCACCAAAAGAAAAGAAATAATAAAGATTAGAGCAGAAATAAATGAGATAGAAAAAAGAAAAACTATAGAAAGACTCAACAGGACAAGAAGCTGGTTCTTTGAACAGATTAACAAAATTGACAGACCACTTGCAAATGTAACAAAAGAAAAGAGGGAGAAGACACAAATAACACACGTTAGAAACCACATGGGCAGTGTCACAATGAGACAAAAGGAAATCAAAAGGATAATAACAGAATACTATGAAGAGTTGTACTCCGACAAATTTGAAAACTTAGAAGAGATGGATACATTTTTAGAAAAATATGATCTACCTAAACTTACACACAGTGAAGTAGAAAACCTGAACAGACCCATAACAAAAAGAAATTGATCAGGACATCAAAAACTCCCATCCAAAAAAAGTCCAGGCCCAGATGGCTTCACTGGTGAGTTCTACCAAATATTCACAGTATGCTTATAGCTTGGCTATATGGCCATGATTCCTGTCTCTTCTTGGGTAACATTGGGAGAAAAGATGTGTGATCAAAAGGACCAAAAGCAGAAGTAATATAAATGCAGAGAAAAAACCCACCACTTTGGAACAGAAATGAAACTGTGGTCGACTGTCCCGATCTATGCAGGCAATGTGTGTGCAAGGTAGAAGCATCCAGCAGTGGATTAGGGTGTCCACTCTCTCAGGCCCCTCCCCTAGTCACTACGGTAGAGGTGCACAGGTAGATATGGAGCAGTTAATGGGAGAAAGATTGTCCACTATTTTTGTCTCTGAAAGTCAGTTAGATATCTGTGAGCGCACAGCGCAATTCTCGGGATGGTTGAGTCCTTTTATGTAGTGTTTTACAGATTGCTTTGTATGGGTCCTGCGCAGAGAGCTCAGGTAGCACAGCGGTTGTGAATGGGGCCATGACCCACAAGGTCAGCAGCTTGAAACCACCAGTCACACCGTAAGTGAAAGGTGGGGTGCTCTACTCCTGCACAGACCCCCAACCCCAGAAACCCTGCACAGGGTCACCTGGAGTCAGAACCAACTCCAAGGTGCACAGCTGCCAAGGGTCCCACCGGAGAAATTTTTAGGGCTGTGTCTCCATGGGTGACATCCTAATTCACCGCCAAGCACCCTCTCTCTATACCGTGGGAAAACTGTCCCACCTGATGTTGTCCAGGCTGAGCAGTGAAGGCAGGACAGGTAAAAAGAGAGAGAAATGTGTAGCCCCCTTTTTTTTTTTTTTTTTTGTGGATGTCTCTGCACCACTTTTAGCTCTGGTTGTCTGAGCTAGACTGGCTATAGCCCCGCCCTCTAAACTCTGCCAGGGTGGCGTGGCCACAGAGGAAGCCCCATCTCCAGATTTCTAACTCACAGTATTTTCCTTATTATTGTGATTTTTTTCACTTGAGAGTGCAGGAAACTGATGTCCTGGGTCTTATGGTAGACCCAGAGCTCTGGAGTTGTTCTATGAGCTCTTCCTTTGTGGGATCCCAGTCCCTTCACAACGGAAAGTCCTCTACCTGTTTTTTGCTGCTATCGCCCAAACCGCAAGTCCTCCTGTAATCCTTTTCACTTTCAGCAAGTAAAGTTGTGTCATCTGCATTTTCTAGGTCATTAATGAAATTTCATCTAACCCTGATCAGCATACAGATTGAATAAGTATGGTGAAAGGATACAACCCTGACATATACCTTTCCTAATTTTAAAGCATACAATATCCCTTGCTCTGTTCTAAGCACTGTCTCTTGGTCTACATATAGGGCCCTCATGAGCACAATGAATGTTCTGGAGTATCCATTCTTTGCAATATTATCCATAGCTTTTCACTATTCACACAATCAAAAGCCTTGCATGGTCAATAAATCACAAATAATCATCTTTCTGGCATGCTCTACTTTTAGCCAAGATCTTATTCCAAATTCTCTTCTGAATCCAGTTTGAATTTCTGGCAGCTTCCTGTTGGTGTACTTTTGTATCTGTTTTTGAATTATCTTTAGCAAAATTTTACTGGCATGTGAAATTAATGGCATTGTTAGATGATTTCTACAACTTGTTGGGTCCCCTTTCTTTGGAATGAACACAGGATTGGATCTCTTTCTATAAGTTGGCCAGGTAGCTATCCTTCTAATTTCTTACCATAGATGAGTGAGTGTTCCAGGGCTGTATCAGTTTATAGAAAGATTTCAACTTATATTTCGTCAGTTTCTGGAGCCTTGTTTTACCAATGCCTTGAGTACAGCTACTTCTTGAAATAGTTGAACATAGACCATTTATTTTTGGTACAGTGACTGTGAATTCTTTTTATGCTTTCAGTATCATTCAATATTTTGCTCATATAATCTTGCAATATTATAAATTCTGTCGTGAATTTTTTTCTTCAGGTTTTTTTCAGCTTGAGAAATACTGAGTGTGTTCTTCCCCTTTAGTTTTATAATTACAGGTCTTTGCATATTTCATTATAATACTTGACTTTGTCTTCTGGAGCTGACCTTTGACATTTTTTGTTCAGGTCTTTTACTTCTCCATTTACTCCATTTGATTTAGCTTTTCTACACTCCAGATCAAATTTCAGAGTGTCTTGTGACATCAATTTTTGTCTTTTCTTTCTTTATTATATTTTTAATGACCTTTAAATTTCTTCCTGTACAATGAACTTGATGTCATTCACAACTTTTCTGGTCTTTGGTCATTAGTGTTTAATGCATCAAATTTGTTCTTGAGATGGTTTGCAAGTTCTGCCGGGGGGGGGGGATATATTCAGAAACCCAAACAGAGTCACAGTGCATTGGAATCAACTCAGTGGCAGTGGTTCATAATTACTTATGTCAAAAAGAAAAAGAAAACCCCATGAAATCTGCTGTTGTAGAGTGGATTTGGATTTAGGAGACCCCATGTGTTACAAAGTAGACATGTGCTACATAGGGTTTTTGTGCATATAATTTTTACAAAATCTGATCGGCAATCCTTTCTTTCATGGTACTGCTGGGTTGTTTCAAACCACCAACTTTTCTATTAATAGTAGAGCATAAACTACCCTAGGATTAGATTAGTATTATGGATTAGAACTCTGAAATCTGTCTGAAAGGGAGAATCAAGAAGAAAACACATAAATTTGGCAATGGCAAAATATGCATCCCCTTTAATGTTTAATATTTTTGTTTTGTATTTATGTAAGATTAAACCTCAGAAAATAATGTTGTCCCTCAAATCAGTTACTATTCTCTTCATGTGTAACGGAAAACCAAAGTTGAAAATTGAGTTTTCCAGTTTACTTGTTAGTAGATCCAGAGCAAATCAGCCTTGTTTCATGCCTCTTGCCTACTGATGAATTGAGTTGACTTGAGCAGAAACACATTAAAACATAACATGAGAAGAATATAGTAAAAGAGGAAAAGTGGCATTATAATTACCATAGAGACATTAGATCGAACTGGTATTAGTTTTTCATGTCACCAGCAAAACTGCGAAACAAGCTCATTAGAGTAAATGCAAAGACTTATTTTTATGTGTTACAATTATATTGTTCTAGTTTGGAAGAGAAGCATGACAGAGCTACATGGATTCTGTGCGATGCTGTTTAAGTAATTAACTCCAGCAGTGAAATGCTATTTCCAGATAACGAAGAACATACAATTTTCACCTGAGGGCTCCAGACATTTGCTTTTTTTCAAGTCAAGAAAGTAGTGATATGAACTACTTAATCCATGAATGCAGCATGGCACACTTACGTCTCCTTACTGAATCTCATGAGCAGGATTAAGAGTCGTCTACTAGCCATATAAATATATAATAACATCACTATGAATGTGGTGGCTGGCTTCTATTATCAAACTTGAATGCTTACTGGCATAATATGACTACCTAAGGCCCCTGGATCCTAATAAGTGTTTCACGATGGTTTGATGAATATTTGCAGAAGGATGGAAACCAAAAAGAAAGGAAGGGATGAAGGAAAGCCAAATATATACACACACCACACACACACACATATATGTTGTTAGGTGTCACGTCTATTCCAGCCCATTATGATCCTGTATAAGGTATAGAGGAGTGGCTGGTGAACTTGAATCACCAACCTTATAGTCCTTTGCACTTATCCACCACTCCAGGAGTCTCTCTCTATATATATATTGTTAAGTGCCATTGAGTCAGTTCTGACTCATAGCAACCCTGTATAGTGTTACAGTGTTTCTGAGAAGCAGCTAGTGGGTTTGAACAACAAATCTTGAAATTAGCAGTCCAGTGCTTATGCCACAATGACATACCAGGACCCCAAATACAGAGTTTTGTTGATATAAAATGCCATCGAGTCAGTTCAGACTCATAGCGACCCTGGATAGGGTTTTGAGGAGAGATTTGTGAGTATGAACCATCAACCTTGAGGTTAGTAGTCCAATGTTTATCTTACACACCAGGACTCCAAATATAGAGCATATAGATATAAAGGAATGGTATCATTCATACTAGTCACAATGAAGTCCTACTGTGGTGCTGTAGGATAAGGATTGAACTACAAGATTAGTATGATCCTTGAGGTTGATGGTTAAAATCCACCAGCCTCTCCTCAGAAACCCTGTATAGGGTCACTATGAGTCATAACTGACTCGATGGCACATAAGAACAACAACAAAGTCATAGTGTGCTCCTCAAGATCTTGGTGACTTATGATTTTTGTGTGTGTATTTATGTGTATAAAGTGAGAAAATTCTGAAAGATCCATCCAATGATTCTTTGATTGAATGGACATGATCTGGTGATGAGTTCAAACTATAAGAAATATATAAAAAAAAATCTCAAGAAGACAAGAATATTTCTGATTTTTTTTTTTTTTTTTGCTGTAGTATCATATAAATTTGAATAATAGGTTTTCTGCTGTGGTGCTGGAGGATCAGCACTGGACTGTGAATCACAAGGCTGGAAGTTCAAACTCACCAGCTGCTCCTCAGAAACCTTATGTTGTTTTTGTTAAGTCCCATTGAGTCGATTCTGACCCGTAGTGGCCCTGTACGGGATTTCCGAGGAGAGGCTGGTGAGCTTGAACGGCAGACCTTGCAGTTCAAACGGCTTTGCAGTCTGGCGCATTAGCCCACAGGCACCACAAGTTTCACAATACAGTTGTAGCTCACTTGATGGCACTTAACAACTCTGGTAGCATAGTGGTTACTAATCGGGCTGCTAATCTCAGTGTCAGCAGTTGGAAACTACCAGCTGCTCCGACGGAGAAAGATGAGGCTTTCTGCTCCCGTAAAGATTTACAGCCTCGGAAACCCTGTACAGGGTCGCTATGAGTCGAAACCGACTCCATGGCACATAACAACAACAACAACTACTACATATGTATAATAGGTCAAACAAAAAATCCAAACTGTCTGCCATTGAGTCAATTCCAATTCATGGTGTCCCCAGAACGTAGTGGTTATTAATCAGGCTGCGAACCGCAAGATCAGCAGTTCGAAACTACCAGCCATTCCGCAGGAGAAAGGTGAGGCTTTCTTCCCCCTGTAAAGATTTACAGACAATGGAAACCCTGTACAGGGTCGCTATGAGCCGGAATAGATTCCACGGCACATAATGACCACATATTACAGAGTAAAAATGATCAAAATAGTTTTCAACATTATGATCTTTAGGAAATGGATTTTCAGGCCTTTCTTCTGAGGTGACTCAGAGAGTTCAAACTACTAATCTTTCTATCAGTAGTCAAGTGCTTACGTGTTTGTGCTTGCCAAGGACACCTGTATGTGCGTGTATAAAAAATTCTGTCTTGAAAGAAGTACACTCATATTGGCCCTTAGAAATAAGCCTTTATCTCGTGTACTTTGGACATGTGTCAAGAAGGACCAGTCCCTGGAGAATAACATCACCCTTGGTAAAGTGGAGGATCGGAATAAAAGAGGAAGACTGTTAATGAGACGAACTGAGAGTCAGATGGCAGCAACAATGGGCTCAAACATACCAACTGTGAAGATGGTGCAGAATTGGGCAGCATTTTATTCTGTTGTGCATAGGGTCACTACAAGTAGGAACTGACTGACTGGCACCTACAGCAGCAACACAAATACATATATATGTTGTTGTTAAGTGATTTTAAGTCGGTTCTGATTCTCAGTGACCTAGTATGTTGTTGTTGTCAGGTGCCATCGAGTCAGAACCGACTCATAGTGACCCCATGCACAGCAGAACGAAACAATATCCGATCCTGGGCCAACCTCACTACCGCTGCCACACTTGAGTCCATAAATGATGCCACCTGGCTGATCCATATCGTTGGGGGTCTTCCTCTTTTTCTCTGACCCTCCACATTACCCAGCATGACATCCTTCACCAATGATTGTTTCTTCCAGACAATATGTCCAAAGTAGGAGAGACGAAGCTTAGCCATCCTGGCCTCCAAAGAGCACTCTGGCTGCACTTCTTCCAAAACAGATCTATTGGTTCTTTTGGCAGTCCATGGCACTTTCAGTATTCT
>NW_006408652.1:1962923-1979680 GCF_000296735.1 Chrysochloris asiatica | reverse complement strand
TTGCACCTCTTCAATGTTTCCATTTGCTTTGGCTTCTCTACGTTGGAGAGCAAGTTTCAGAGTCTCTTCTGACATCCATCTTGACCTTTTCCTTGTTTCTTGTCTTCTTAATGACTTTTTGCTCTCTTCATGTATGATATTCTTGATGTCATCCCAAAACTCTTCTGGTCTTCGGTCTTTAGTGACCTAGTATAGGGTTTCTTAAAAGCAGCTGCTGTGTTTGAACTGCCAACTTGGAGTTAACAGTTTAGTGATTACCCTACAATGCCACACCAGCAGTCATTCACTCTCTGTCTCTTTCATTCTCTCTATACATATGACAGTTTGAGAATTCAGGCATGCCTGACCCAAGTCATGGCATTTTCAATATTCATATACATGTGAAAGTAGGACAATAAACAAGGAAGACCATAGAAAAAATGATACATTTGAGTTATGGTGTTGGAGAAGAATATTAAAAATACTGTAGAATGCCAGAAGAACAAACACATCAGTGTTAGAAGCAATATAGCCAAAATGTTCCTGAGAAGCCAAGATGGCCACACTTCATCTCTCATATTGATACTTCAGACATAGTATCAGGATGGAACAGATGGAACAGCCCCTGTAGAAAGACACTATGCTTGGTAGAGTTGAAAGTTAGTGAAACAGAGGAAGACCCCCATGAGATTGACTGGCACAATAGTAGTGGCAGTTGGATCAATCATATAACAACAATTATAAGAATGGCACATGACCAGGCAGTGTTTAGTTTTGTTGTGCATAAAATCATCTATAAGTCAGAACTGATGCTACAGTACCTAACAACAACACATATATACAGATTGAATATGGTGAAAGAATATAACTTGGTCGCAACGTTTCTTAATTTAAACCATTCAGTGTTCCCATGTTCTGTTTGAACAACTACGTTTTGGTCTATGTACAGATTCCTCATGAGCACAATTAAGTGTTCCGGAATACTCATCATTCACAATGTGGTCCATAGTTTATCATGATACACACAATCAAAAGCCTTTGCATAGTCATAAAGCACAGGTAAACATCTTTCTGGTATTCTCTGCTTTCAGACAAGATCCATCAGACATCAGCAATGATATCTCGTTTCACGTCCTCTTCTGAATCTGCTTTGAACCTCTGGGCGTTCTCTGTTAATGTATACTTGCAGCCATTTCTGTGTTGCCTTTAGTAAAACTTTACTCACATGGGATATTGTCCAATGACTTCTGCATTCTGTTGGGTCACCTCTCTTTGGAATAGGCACAAATATGGATATTTTCCAATCAGTTGGCCTGATAGTTGTCTTCCAAATTTGTTGGCATAGATGAATGATTGCCTCCAGTGCTGCCTAAATATTGATTAAATATTCAGAAGTAGTCCATCTTTTCTTCTTCCTAGTCTGTCTTTATCTAGAAGCTCAGCTGAAATGGTATAGCTTCCAAAATCACAGCAACATGCAAACCACCACAGTACAACAAACAAAAATTTTAATATATATTTTTGGATATGCAGGTGCGTTTGCAAAAACTGTATACTATATTGCTGAGTGGCTAAGTGTGATTGGCTTTGCAGTCATTTTGCTACAGTTTATTTCATGGTTCTCGCTGCATAGCTATGAAACTTTAGAAAAGCTGCTCAAACTCTCTGCAATTAATTTTCCTAGGATTAATACAAAGATTTAATAAGATAGTAAATGTGAAGCCCATAGGAAAGCATCAGGGACATGGGAAGCTCTTAATAAATGCTAACAAATCTTGTGTATGTAAATATTCTTTATTTACATGAATGAACATCCTATAGACTCCATTCTTCCTTAGAAAAATATTTGTAAAATATAGCCATGACATTGTATGACTATTTAGTTCATTGTTTGGTCTTAACACTCAACTAAACAAAGCAATACCATTTCTAAAAATCCATTGGGACTGGGTTCTGCTACAAATAAGAGAAACACAATAGTGGTTCGTTCATATAATGGAAGGTCTCTACCACTCGTCTGTCAGTTTGCAGTACTGTGTGCCTTGTGAGTTGCTGTGATTCTAAAAGATATGCCAATGGTATTTTAAATACCAGCATTGTCATCCACAGTGGATAGGTTTCAGATGAGCTTCTAAATGAAGACAGACTAAGAAGAAGGAGAGATGAACTACATCCAAATATTTAGCTACTGAACACCTTATGAATAGAAGAGAAACACTGTCAGATATAGTGCTGGAAAATGAGCTTTCAGGTTGGAAGCCACTCAAAATTTGAGGGGAAGAGCTACCTCCTCAAAGTAGAGTTGACCATGATAATGCAAAAGGACTAAAGCCCATGGGAGCAATACCTGTGGGACCTTCATTTGCTGATGGGACACAACTCAAAATGAAGAGAAACAACTACAACATCCATTAATAATCAGAACATGGAATGTACTAAGTATGAATCTAGGGAAATTAGAAGTTGTCAAAAGTGAAATGGAATGCATAAACATTGTTATGTCTTCATTTAGAAGCTCATCTTAGGCATTAGTGAGCTGAAATGGACTGGTATTGGCCATTTTGAATCTGACAACCACATGATTTACTAGGCCGGTACTGACAAATTGAAAAGGAATGTTATTGCATTAAATGTCAAAAAGAACGAATCAAGATCAGACATGAAGTACAATGCTGTTTGTAATAGGAAAATATCCATGCACCTACATGGAAGACCAGAAAATACTATTATTCAAATTTATGTACCAAACACTAAAGCCAGTGAGGATGAAATAGAAGAATTCTACCAACTTCTTCTATCCGAAATTGATCAAACACGTAATCAAGATGAATTGATCATTACTGGTGACTGGAATGCAAAGGTTGGAAACAAAGAGGAAGGATCAGTAGTTGGAAAATATGGCCTTGGTGATAGAAACTATGCTGGAGATCACATGATAGAATTCTGCAAAATCAATGATTTGTTCAATTACACGCCTACTTTAGACAGCATAAGAGATGATTATACACATGGACCTCACCAGATGGAATACAAAGAAATCAATTTGACTACATCTGTGGAAAGAAACAATGGAAAAGCTCCATGTCATCAGCCAAAACAAGGACAGGGGCAGATTGTGGAACAGACTATCAATTGTTCATATGCAAATTCAGACTGAAGCTGAAGAAAATGAAAACAAGTCCATTAGAGCCAAAATATGACCTTGAATATATCCCGCCTGATATTAGACATCATCTGAAGAACAGATTTGATACATTAAACACTAAAGACTGAACACCAGAAGAGTTGTGGGATGACATAAAGAACATCATGTATGAAGAAAGCAAAAAGTCATTAAGTAGACAAGAAACAAGTAAAAGATTAAAATGGATATCAGAAGAGACACTAAAACTTGCTCTCCAGCATAGAGATGCTAATGCAAATGGAAGAAATGAGGAGGTACAAGAGCTGAACAGAAAATTTCAAAGGTCAGCTTGAGAAGACAAAGACAAATATTACAACAAAATGTGCAAAGATATAAAGCCAGAAAACCAAAATGGAAAAACATGCTCAGCATTTCTCAAGTTAGCGGGATGTGATAAAAATATTCAGGCCTCAACTTTTGTTATTGAAAAACCATAGGAAAACTGATACTTTGGGAAACTTATTGAATGATGCAGAAAGCATCAAAGAAGATGAAAGGAATATACAGAGTCTCAATACTAAAAGGAAATGGTGATATTCAAGCATTTCAAGAGGTAGCCTATGATCAAGAGCCAATGATGCTGATGGAAGAAGTCCAAAGTGCATTGAAGGAATTGGCAAATAACTAGGCACCAGGAGTTGATGGAATAAAAATTGAAATCTTTCAAGAAAATGAGACAACACTGGAGGCACTCACTCATCTATGTCAAGAAATTTGGAAGAAAACTATCTGGCCAACTGATTGGAAAAGATCCATATTTATGCCCATTCCAGAGAGAGGTGATCCAGTGGAATGCAGAAATCATCGGACAATATCTTTGATATCCCATGCGATTAAAGTTTTACTAAAAGTACTTAATTGTGCTCATGAGGACTCTGTACCTGGACCAAGAAGCTGTTGTTTGAAGAGAACATGGGAACACTGAATGTTTTAATATTAAGAAAGGTGTGCAACAAGGTTGTATTCTTTCGATGACACCTAACAACAACTACAATGCAAAAACGGCTGCATGTATACATTGACAGAGAACTTCCAGAGGTTCAAGCCAGATTCAGAAGAGGCCATGGAATGAGGGATATCATTGCTGATGTCTGAAGGATCTTGGCTGAAAGTAGAGAATATCAGAAAGACGTTTACCTGTGCTTTATTAACTACACAAAGTCTTTCAATTTTGTGGATCATGACAAGCTATGGACAAAATTGTGAAGTAAGAGTATTCCTGAACAATTAATAGTGCTCATGAGCAATCTGTACATGGACCAAGATGCAGTTGTTTGAACAGAACAGGGGAACACTGAATTGTTTAAAAGTAAGAAAGTTGTGCCATAGGGGTATATTCTTTCACCATACTTTTTCAACTTTTATGCTGAGTATATAATCCAAGAAGCTGTGTTATATAAAGAAAAACGTGGCATCAGGATTGGAGGAAGATTCATTAACAACCTGTGATATGCAGATAATGCAACCTTGCTTGCTGAAAGTGAAAAGGACTTAAAATAGTTACTGATGAAGATCAAAGAGCACAATCTTCAGTATGGATTACATCTCAATGTAAAGAAAACAAAAATCTTCAACACTGGGGGGAAAAAAAGCAACATTCTTATCAATGGAGAAAAGATTGAAGTTTCCTGGACTTCATTCTTCTTGGATCAACTATCAACACTTATGAGAGCATCAGTCAAGAAATCAAATGACGGATTTCATTAAGAAAATCTGCTGCACAAGACCTTTTTAAAGTGTTGAAGAACAAAGACGTCAGCTTGAGTACTAAAGTGCACCTGACTCAAGGCATGGTATTTTTAATAACCTCATATGCTTGTGAAAGTTGGACAGTGGATAAGGAAGACCATAGGAAAACTGATACATTTGAGTTATGGTTTTGGAGGAGATTATTGAAAGTACCATGTGCTGCCAAAGAAATAGATCTGTGTTGGAAGAAGTGCAGCCAGAGTGCTCCTTGGAGGCCAGGATGGCCACAATTTGTCTCTTACACTTCGGACATATTGTCAGGAGGGACCAGTTGCTGGAGAAAGATATCATGTTTGGTAATGTGGGTGGTTGGCGAAAAGAGAGGAAAACCCCCAGCAAGATGGATTCACAAAGTGGAAGCATCAATGGGCTCAATCATGGCAACAATTGTGAGGTTGGCCCAGGTCCGGGCATTGTATTGTTCTCTTGTGCATAGGGTTGGTATGAATTGGTACCAGGTTGATTACACCAAACAACTATAACCATTTACAATAGCCACCCAAAGGATGAAATATTTAAGAATACATGTAAGCAGAGAAACAAAGGACCTTTACAAAGAAAACTATAGAACAATTCTACAAGAAACCAAAAGAGAATTACAAAAATGGAGGAACATACCATGCTCCTGTATTGGAAGCCTTAACCTTGTAAGTATGTCTATACGACCCAAAGCAATCTATACATATAATGCAATCCCAATCAGATTCCAATGGCATTCTTTGTTGTTGTTGTTAGGTGTCATCAAGTCGATACCTACCCATAGTGATCTTATGCACAGCAGAATGAAACACTGCCCAATCCTGGGACAAACTCACTACCATTGCCACGCTTGAGTCCATTGATGCTGCCACTTGGTCAATCCATCTCCTTAGGGGTCTTCCTCTTTTTCTCTGACCCTCCACCTTACCAAGCATGCTATCCTTCTCAAGTGACTAGTCTCTCCTGACAATATGTCCGAAATATGAGAGACAAAGTTTGGCTATCTTGGCCTCCAAGGAACACTCTGTCTGCACTTCTTCCCAAACAGATTTATTGGTTCTTTTGGCATCCCATGGCACTTTCAATATTCTCCTCCAACACATAACTCAAAAGCATGAATTCTTCTACGATCTTTCTTATTCAATGTCCGGTTTTCGCATGCATATGAGGTTATTGAAAATACCATGGTTTGGGTCAGGTGCACCTTAGTCCTCAAGCTGACATCTTTGCTCTTCAACACTTAAAAAAGGTCTTGTGCTGCAGATTTGCCTAATTCAATAAGTCATCTCATTTCTTGACTGCTGCTTCCATGTGTGTTGATAGTTGATCCAAGAAGAATGAAGTCCTTGACAACTTCAATATTTTCTCCGTTGATAAGAATGTTGTTTTTTGGTCCAGTGGTGAGGATTTTTGTTTTCTTTACATTGTGCTCTTTGGTCTTCATCTTTAAATGTTTTAAGTCCTCTTCATTTTCAGCAAGCAAGGTTGTATCATCTGCATATCGCAGGTTGTTAATGAGTCTTCCTCCAATCCTGATGCCACGTTTTTCTTCATAGAACCCAGCTTCTTGAATTATTTGCTCAGCATACAGGTATGGTGAAAGAATACAATCTTGCCGCACACGTTTTTTCATTTTAAACCATTCTGTGTTCCCATTTTCTGTTCAAACAACTGCTTCTTGGTCCAGGTACAGATTCCTCATGAACACAATTAAATGTTCCAGAATACTTACACCTCACAATGTTGTCCATAGCTTGTCATGATCCACACAATCAAAAGACTTTGCATAATCAATAAAGCACAGGTAAACATCTTTCTGATAGTCTCTTCTTTCAGCCAAGATCCATTGGACATCAGCAATGATATGTGATGGGAAAAACAATTACTAACTTTATATGGAAAAGAAAGAGACCCAGGATAAGCAAAGCACTGCTTAAGAAGACGAACAAAGTTGGAAGCCTCTCACTCCCTAATTTCAAAATTGCTACATGGCTACAGTGGTCAAAACAGCCTGGTACTTGTACAATGAAAGATACATAGGTCAATGGAACAAAATTGGTCTTTCAGAAAATAACCCATCCACATTCAGCCAACTGATCTTTGACAAAGGGCCAAATTGCATTGAGTGGGGAAGGCATATTCTCTTCAACAGATGTTGCTGGCAGAACTGGAAATCGATATGCAAAGGATTGAAACAAGACCATTACCTCACACCATCTACAAAATACAACTCAGCATGGATTAAAGACCTAAATGTGAATTCCAGAATTATAAAGGTCATCAATGAAAAAATAGGGACAAATTTAAGGGCTCTGATCCAGGGCACACATAGACTATGAAACATTGCAAAAATTACACAAACAAAAGAGAAGACAAAATAGATGATTGGGGCATTAAAAAATTAGAGACTTAAGTGTATCAAAGGATTTTACCAAAAGAGTAAAAAGGGAGCCCACAGAATGGGAAAAAAAAATCTTTGGCAATGACCTATCAGTCAATGGATTAATTTCTAAAATCTATAGGAAATTACAATACCTCTACAAGAATAATACAAATAACTTAATTAAAAAGGGGGCACTGGACATGAACAGACACTTCACCAAGGAAGAAATTCAGGCAGCCAACAAGCATATGAAGTGTTTGCAATCTTAACAATTGTGAAGATGGATCAGGGCCAGGCAGTGTTTCATTCTGTTATGCATAGGGTCACTGAACATCAGAAACAATTCAATGTCACTTAATAACAATAGCACAATATGGTTTGTGGCACTTGAATAAGTGTTTGGTACTTTAACATAAGTACAGTTCAGAATGAGACACTACAATGAAAAGAGAGAATCTGCAAAACACCTGTTAGGAAATCCTGTATCCTTGAATCTCATTTCAGGTATTGTGGTGACTTGGTTCTCCAAAGGTATCCAATGTAACCTTTATTCATTGGCCTTATCCACATGGCACAACTGTTAGTGTTTGACTGGACTGAATTGAATACCAAATAGTCAAAGTAGACACAAGAGGCAAGCACATCACCGTTACAGACACAGGCATAGTCTAACACATTTGGGGGAAAGCACTTTCTGGGGAATTAAATCAGTGTACAGTCTTCATGTAATGAAATCCAGCTGGATAGTTATTTGAAATTTTCTGAAATGACTGGGTTAAATAGTATCAGTGGAGAATGCAAAAGCTTCCCATAGGAAGATCTCAATCAGACATTAAAGGAAATGGGGAAAGATAGCTTATTGAATGCTTAGGAATCCAAAGATGTAAGGATTCCTTCTCTCTCTCTCTCCCTCTTTCTTTTTGAGCCCCCTGGGATTTTGAATTTGCAGTTTTTAATAGGGTAGCCATAATGTTTGCCTCTTTTCCATGCAACAGATAAATAAGCCATATTTAGCTACAAAAAAAAAGGGATTTTTGAGCCAAAAAAAAAGTGCTTTCACACACCTCCTCACCACCGTGCAGTTTTATGAATGATTTGAATAAAGACATACATTCCCAGTATCCTGGCAACAAGGGACTGTTAGGGCAGCAAACTCCTTTATTACAATACTATATAGCCCCAAACTCAAGGGGCATAACATGTCCTTGCCAAGCCCTTTCCCATGCCTGCCTGTCTATTAGCTTGTCATACTGTGGTGGCTTGAATGTTACTGTGATACAGGAAGCTTTGTCACAGGCATTTCAAATATCAGCAGGATCACCCATGATGGACATATTTCAGTAGTTTCCACACTAAAACAGACTAGTAAGAAGAAAAGAAAATCTAGCTCTGAAAATTTGTCAGTGAAAACCCTATTGATCAATAGGATGAATCCTCTCAGTTAGAAGAAACTCAAAGTGCACAGTGCCCATTAACAGCAGACTCATTAAAGCATATCAACAATTATGAAGATGGCACTGGATCATGCAATATTTACTTGTGTTATATCCATGGGATCACCATCAATTTGTGCCAAATCAAAAGCATCTAACAACAAAACCTGCTTCCCCTTTTTTGGGTTTGTGCTCTTTCTCACATGAATCATTTCTAATATTATGCACACCACTATTATTTAATATATTATACCATTATTATTGGCTTATTCAGCTGTCTTTCTCATAGGGCTATAATCTACTTGAGAATAGGAGGTGTAGATTACTCATTTCTGATTTTCAAAGTCAAGGTCATTGCCAGTATCAGAACTAGTAAACAGAAAGGGTTTGCTGGGAAAAGCTGCTCAGTATATTGGCTCAAACTGTCTTGCAACAGACACTATAATGGAATGAATGAAGACACAGGATTATATAAGGAGACTTCCAAAATGTTCATGGAAAAATAGAATGATAATATTATACATTTTTTTCTATTAAATTTATTAAGCTCCTTCATATATATATATACTGTATATACGTATATGAAAACTCCTATGAAAAGTCATGTTATTTTACATAGAATAAATGTAACCCCCAAAGTTCCAAATTATAGGTTATATCTTCTAATTTAGCTCAAGAATCATGTTTATTATTGATTTCATATGAACTATTTAGTTTTTCTCTGTCACATCCTGTACTAAGCACTGTTTCAAAAGAGCAATTATGTAGTTGAGAATGACATTGGACTGAATACACATTCCATAAGTAGACATTTTAGTCATGAATACATGATACATCAGGAAACATATCTGCACTTTTTCACTTAATGCTTAGATATGATGAGAAATGCTATCAAAGATATTTCTAAAACGTTTTTTCTTGTGAAAGAGATGAAAGTTTATAGAGAGAATGAACTTTTCATTAGACAATTCACACACATTTTTTTCATGCCATTGATCACAATCCCCATAATGTAACATCACTTATCCTAATTCCTCCTTGTGTTTCCTGTTTCCATTACTCCTTCTTTCTTAATCCTTTCTGTCTTTTGAACCTTGTCCTTAATTAAATGTTGTCCTTTTGATCTCAAATGTTCAATTATTCTAACATGTATGTACCTGACTATTGTTATTTTTCTCCTTATAGACTAGTATGTTATTTGACTGAAAATTGAGTCACCAGGATGAGTTCCTTTTCAGACTAAGGGCCATCATCTTGGGGATTCTACCAATGTTTGTCTGAACAGTGAGCTTGCTGTTCTCTATGATTTTGCTCCACATTTTTCTCCCACTCTGTCCAGGACCTTCTAATATGATTTATTTCTGAAAAATCTGTAGTAGTAGCTGGGCACCATCTAGTTTTTCTGGTCTTTGTGAAGGCTGAGGTTCACATGGTCGATTAGTTATTTTAATAATTTACTCTACCAATGTTTGCCAAACAATTACTATATGGCAGGGATATAACTAGATGTTGGGGTATACAGTAAATAAAACAATTGTCCTTGATCCCTTAGCACCTATAATCTGGAGAGTAGATTAAGAATAAACAAGTGAATTGTATTTCAATTGTAAATCATGACTTTTAAAATGAAGAAGTCCAAAGAGTTGTGAACACAAGTAATCTCTCTGTACCTTCATCTTCTTGTCTATAATTATTAAAAATAATTTTGAACATAAAAATGCCAGTTATTATTTATGAAAACTCCTTGTATCTGTTAATTTGCTATTCACAAATATTTTCACATCATTAATTAATTTATCCTTTCAACAAATATTTATAGAACATCTAATGTGCACTAGGCACTATCCTAAGCACAGTGAATATAATGGCAAAAACCTAGTAGGAAATTAACATTTTAATTAGGAGCTCTGGTAGCGTAGTGGTTACCAAATGGGCTGCGAACCTTAAGGTCAGCAGTTCGAAACTACCAGCTGTTCCACGGGAGAACTATGAGGCTTTCTGCTCCCGTAAAAATATACTGCCTTGGAAACCCTGTAAAGGATCGCTCTGGGTCGGTTCTGACTCCACGGCACATAACCAACCAACCAATTAATCACACAAGTATGATGAGTACTACGAATAAAGCAGACCCTGTCATTGCAGAATATACAGTATTCTAAAGGATAATGTCAACTAAAATTGGCAATCACAAAATAGTATGATAAATTAACATTGGCTGCTTTAACAGTGAAAGCTATAAAAATACCGTTCTGGTAGCGTAGTGGTTACGAATCGGGCTGCGAACTGCAAGGTCAGCAGTTCAAAACTACCAGCTGCTCAGTGAGAGAAAGATGAGGCTTTCTGCTCCCATAAAGATTTACAGCCTCAGAAACCCTGTTCAGGGTCGCTGTGGGTCGGAACCGACTCGACGGCACTTAACAACAACAACAATGCAGGTGCATTTTGTCTTTTGTTAACTAATATGTAAGTACTTTGTGCTTTCTGGAAGAACTATATGTTTAAAATCTAAAAAGTCTAAAATTATTTTCCTAATTAAATGTTCCACTCCATCTGTTTACAGAACTCAGGTAGCTATTTGATAGAAAGCAATTTAATTTGATTAATTTAAACCATGGTATGAACAAATCAATTGTCAACTTTTCCAGAGATAATGATATTTTAAAAGGAATTATGTCTCCTTTCCACTTACTATTGCTCTAATGGAGATAAAGGAACAATTGGGGAGTCAGGATGCTCTAAGAACCTCTAAACCATGCCCAAAAAACAATCACTTTACTGCGTGAACAGAAGACCAGTGCTTTAGAAGAAAGGAGAAATCAATGCAAAAAAAAAAAAAAAAAAATTCACACTATACATTTAACCTTTAAAATTATTTCTTGGGCCCACCCAACAATCCATCACAATTTTGCACAGTGAGAAAGTATGTTCAGAACAATGACCTTGAAGCATTACAAAAGCACTTTGGAAAGATTTCAACAATGGCTGAAATACTACTGAGTTTTAGAGTAACTCTCAGCTAACCAAAAAAATTAAGCCAAATACCTGATTCCCTATGCAGCTTAGATAATTGAGGTTTTATGGTACATTAACATAAATGTTAGACAATTATTTCATCCATCTGTTTCCCTCATTTAACCCCCAACAAAAGTCTTTGTAATAGCTCTTCAGAATATTCATTGAATTTTATCCCATCTCTAGTAGCTCTTACCTAAATTATCTTTGCTGATGTTGTAGTCTTATTTTTGTACTAGGCATTTTTCTCATTTCCACTGTATTACATGCTCTCTCTTTCTCTCCTCTTCCTCTTTTTACTTAGTCTTATTTATTTATTTATTTTCAATATATCTCTGTGCAACATCCAAGAACTGAAAATTTCAGGTTAACAATTGCACTATGGCTATTGGACTTCCTGGAGTCCTGGTGTGGCACTGGTTAATGCACTGAACTGCAAAGTCAGTTTGAACCAAAAGGTCAGCAGTTCAAGCTCACCAGCCACTCCTCAGACACCCTGTGCAGGGTCACTATGGGTCGGAACACACTCGATGGCACTTAATAATAACAACAACACTGGACTCCTGGTGCAGCACTGAGGCATCAGCACTGGACTGCAAACCATAAGATCGACAGCTCCCTAAGTGTTTGAACAGACTATATAGCACATAACAACAACAAGTATGAATATTCAACATTAAATAGACTTCAGCAGATTTGGACTATTTTTAAAGTCTCAATAGAAGTAACCCATTGATAGTGGAGTTCAATAAATTAGCAATTTAGGATGCCTCATATTTTCATTATCAAATTTGATCAGTTGTGTATCTTCCAAGGAGACACTCAGCTATGAAATCAGCAGCCCTTTTGGTTCTTTCTTTCTAGCATGCACTGAAAAGTGGATTCAACTTCAAAGGCAAAAACTGGACACAAATATATATATATATATGTGTGTGTATCTAGTGAGAAACTTTCTTTAGTTTTAGCACAAGCTAATAATTCTTGCCCTGAAGAATGAAAATGTTGGTTTTCTGACACTCATCAATTCTGTCTTAATGTGCTTTCTTAATATTCAATAATGATAACATAATTGTGGCTATGGTTAATGCTGAAACCTAGCCTTCTTGATTGACTTACTTTATTATGGTTTAATGAATTTGAGTATTTCTGACAGCTCTTAATACTAATTTGAATGTCTGGAAACTTGTAATATAAAATGTATTTTTTTCCTATATCAAGGCAAATTATTTTAAGGGTTTTAAAATACATTATGTATTCTCTCTAGCTATTGTTAAACTAATAATTAAAATGAAATTAACTGTGCACCTTTAAAATTTTTTTATATAATTTGTAACATAAGGAGCTCTGGTAGCATAGTGGTTACGAGTGGGGCTGCTAACCTCAAGGTCAGCAGTTCAAAACTACCAGCCATTCGCCAAGAGAAAGATGAGGCTTTCTACTCCCCTGAAGATTTACAGCCTTAGGAACGCTATACAGGGTTGTTATGAGTTGGAACCGACTCCACAGCACACTAACACCATCATAGCATTTTTGGAAACTGGAATAGGTTATGGGAATTGAAGTTATAGATGCTATTATTACCATTAATCAAAGAATATTCATATGTGAGGCAGCCTTTCTCAGCTTGATAGAATTTTTTTAATCCCCAAAGAAAAATCTATTTCATGTTGCTCTCTTACATATATACACATAATTAACAACAACAACAACAGGTTTGAACATCTATTCTTTGCAAGTCATTGCAGGTATAAAAAAGATTAATCACACATAGGCCTTGCCCTCAGGAACCTCATACAAAAGCAGCTTAGTACAGGGAATCCAAGTAGATCTGAAGTTTGAATTTGCTGTCATTATTGTTAGGTGCAGACGAGTTGGTACCAACAGAATGAAATACTGCCTGGTCCTGAGCCAGCCTCACAATTGTTGTGCTTAAGCCCATTGCTGCTGCCACAGTGGCAATCCATCTCGTTGGGGTCTTCCTCTCTTTCGCTAGCCCTTCACTTTACCAAGCATGATATCCTTCTCCAGATCCCTCCTGATAATATGTCTGAAGTGTGAGAGTTGAAGTCTAGCCATGCTAAGGAGCATGCTAAGGAAGTCTGTATTTCCAACACAGGTTTGTTTGTTCTTTTGGTGGTCTATGATACTTTCAATATTCTCAAATGCATCAATTCTTATACAGTCTTCCTTATATCAAATAAATACATTTCCACAGTCATTAATTCTATTTTTGTAATAGAGTATCCATATCTGCCAGGATCTGAGACAAAGGGATAAATCAACTAGCTATTGCTGCTCTCCACTTTTTGGAAAATGTTTAGCTTTTATCTCAAACCAACAACTGGCACCATTTTGTGCCTTCAAAAATGTTCTAGAAGGAAGATTATATTAATGTATCTCTAAGTTATGAATCGGGCTGTGAACCTCAGGGTCAGCAGTTCAAAACTACCAGCTGTTCCATGGGAAAAAGGTGAGGCTTTCTGCTCCTGTAAAGATTTACAGCCTCGGAAACCCTGTACAGGGTTGCCATGAGTCGGAACCAACTCCACGGCACATAACAACAACAACAAGTCTCAGTACTAAAGTGGAAGTTTTCTTCATTCAACCCCAGTTCTAATATTGAGAACTCAAAAGAGATATTATCGTTGCCTTCTTTTGTTTATTTTTAAAGAATAAAATCCACCTGGTCTCAAGGTTTTACCAGCATGAAAGAGCTTGATTCAAACGTTTACTTCAACACGACCATAACAGGATTAATTTTTCTTCAACTTCCTTCCTCCAAACTTTCCTTAATTGTTGAAATAGTATGTACATGCTACTTCATAAATTCTGGAGCTTTCTCTTTAATATGTCTTATCATTAGTTATTAATTAAGCTATTAACTTCAAAGGTCCATAAACAGGCAAGCAATATAATATAAAAAGTAATGGGATTAAACTGACCAGACATCAGAGTGATGGCAAGATTGAAGCCATGCATCTAAGGAGAATATTATGACAGTGATACTCAAGCAGTTTTCAAAATGGGCAATGCAGAAAGGTAGTAAAATAGTGAATTGGAAGAAATAAGTATATCCAATTACCTGCCTGCATTACAAATATGCTTTCTTTATCTTCAAGCCACTAACACTTTCTTCTGAGTAGGATACTTTCCTCCTCAAATTCCCCTGCCACTCTCCCACCTCTCCCCTGACCCACACACCTATATTTGGGTATTTCCCAACCCTCATAGAGTTCTTAAATAAATAGAGATACTCCAACTGTCATTTCCTACTGGTGACTGGGAGTGAACTCCTCCAAAATCCTGTAAAACGTATCTTTCACTTCAAGGCCTTGATGGAGCTTAAATCTTCTTTTTCTTTTCTTTTCCTCTTAGAACAGAGCTGATGAACATCCAGTTCTCGGACGCTATAAGGCCTGCAAAATCATTTGGCCTGTCCCTGCCCAGGCAACCCCAGTTCCAGCCATCATATTGTTATTTATGTGGTTAAGTGCTGTCCAGTTGGTTCCTCCAACTTAGAGCTACCCTGTACAGAATTTCCAAGGAGCAGCTGGTGGGTTTGAACTGCGGACCTTGTGCTTCACAGTCCAGTATTGATCCTACAGTGCCACATCAGGAGTCCAGGCCATCACATTGTTGTTGCTGTTGTTGAGTGCCATTGAGTTGGTTCCAAACCATAGCAACCTTGTATAGGGTTTCCAAGGAGCAGCTGGTTAGCTTGAACCACTAACTTTGCAGTTCAAACAGATTAGGGGTGAGTTAATTAAATATTTGACAAAATGCAGCAGGCTAATTTGATAATTTTATTTGACCCACAAATTATGTTATAAATTTTGGCAGAAATAAATTTCCCCACCCCTGATTTAGAGTATATTTCTAGGTTTATACATATTGAATACAGTGTTGATTTCTGTACCAACAAAAAGTGCTTTGTCTGACCCTTTTGGCAGTCTGCTTCAGAATACTTTGATGTCTCAATGGCTTCTGGAACTTCACTAGAACTCTGAACTGATTTAAACTACCTATTAAAAAGTGGGAATTTAAATACAAAACCTTAAAGTTATTTCCTCTTAGACATTTTCAATTGTCAAATTGGCTTTGTTCTTTCTAAGTTACAACATTTTTCTACCTTGCAGAACAGTGCAGTGGAATGTTACAAACACCCATTTAACTACGACCTAAGTGTAAAGATTTTGCCAAATTTGAACCAGAACTTTTTCCAATGAAGTAGTATAATGGCAGAGAGTGATTAAGCCTAATTATGTTCATTTTGACCTTTCTATATTAAATGATGTGTTTCAAATCTATAAGAGTATAAGAGTTAACAAATAGTACTGACATTTACATAAGGTTTATGTGTCACACATTAGGCTAAGTGATTTATTTAATTAATTAATTTAATCCTCAAATTCCTATATGAGAAAGGTACTATACCCATTTACAAATGTGGAATATTATGCACAGCAAGGACAAATACATTTAACCAAGATGTCTTTGACTCATGACAGACAATTCCATGCACAACTGAAGGAAATAATATCCAGTTCTGTACCAACCCCATGAGCTGTTAGGGACTGTACTATTGTAATACACAGGGTTTTTATCGGCTGATTTTCAGAAGTATATCAACAGGCTTTTCCTCCTAGTTGTCTTAGTCTGGAAACAGCTGAAACCAGCTCAGCCTCACAGCAAGATGATTTCAGAAACTCTAGGGAACAGTTCTACACTGGCCTATAGGGTCAATTTGAGTGGAAATCAACATATGGGTAGTGGTAGGAGAGGTTTATTTCAGATACACTTTATGAATTAAAGAAAATCTTTTATATTCCTAGTTCTCTAATAGCTTCATCTTGAATGGGCATTGAATTTTGAATTACAATAATTGATTTTCAAATATGAAGCCATCCTCACAATGCTTAGTTAAACATTACCTTGTTATGACACCATCATATAATTTATGCATTGATGGATTAATTGTATAGATAGATAGATAGTTAGATAGATAGATAGATAGATAGATATAGATAGATAGATAGAT
>NW_006408652.1:1947436-1962636 GCF_000296735.1 Chrysochloris asiatica | reverse complement strand
AAAATGAATCAGACACTTCAAAAAATAATTAGGCAGTTTTCTTCTCTTGGTTCTCTGAAAGAGTTTAAGATAGGAATTTTCTTTTTTTTTTTTTAATGTTTTATTGTGAATTATGTGATAGTTTACATGGGAGAACATTAGTTTACATTCATCCTATCATATATCATTTCATTGCCATGGTTACAATCCCCTCCATGCATCACCAAACAACCAAAGGGTATACACTGCAAGCCTACCCCTGTGGTTGTCAGCACACAGCCCATCTCCCTCTGTGAATCTAAAGTCCCCAGCAGCTCAGTCTCTCCAGGTAGAATCCTGAACTACGTCTGTTCTTCTAGCTGCTCCAAGCAAGTTGAAGCTAGGAATTTTCTTTTGCTTGGTAACTTGTGAAAACACACCTTTAGAACTTCTTAGGTCTTATAAAATCAAGAAGGTATGCGTCAGGGAGTTATTGTTTTTGTTAAGTGCCATCAAGTCGGTTCTGACTTATAGCAACCCTAAATAGGGTTTATAAGGCGTGGCTCTTAAGCTTGAACCGCCGATCTTGCCGTTCAAACTGACCTTGCAGTCCTTCACATTACCAGAATCAGGGATGTTGGGGGGTATGGATTTCTTCTGATTTTCTCCTTTGTCTTAAATTAATTTGTATTTTTCTAGAAATACAGCTTTAGTTGCTTTTTCAGATGTATTGCTGAAATTTTATAGTATTCTTATGATTCTTAGTAACTGTGTCATTCTATTTTTGCTTTTTTATCACCCCTACCACTTTTGTATTTGCTAAAGTTAATACAAAACACCTGTAACCATACAATGACAAAGAACTTCCAGAGGCTCAAGTCGGATTCAGAAGTGGACGTAGAGTGAGAGATATCACTGCTGACTGAGATGGATCTTGGCTGAAAGCAGAAACTATCAGAAGAATATTTACCTGTGCTTTACTGACTACACAAAAGCTATCAATTGTATGTATCATGTTAAGCTATGGACAATAAACTATCAGAGAATGAGTATTCTGAAACCTTAATTGTGCTCATGAGGAACCTGTACATAAAGCAAGAGGCAATTGTTTGAATAAAACAGGGGAACACTGGATGCTTTTAAGTTAGGTAAATTGTTGGCCAGGGTTGTATTCTTTTATCATACTCAATCTGTATGCAGAGCACATAATCTGAGAAGTGGGATTATATGAAGTAAAACGGGGCATCAGGATTAGTGGAAGCCTCATTAACAACCTGCAACATGCAGATGATACAACCTTGCTTGCTGAAAGTTAAAAGGATTTAAAATACTTACTGATGAAGATCAAAGACCACAGCCTTCAGTATAGATTGCACTTCAATGTAAAGAAAACAAAAGTCTTCACCACTGGACCAATAAGCATCATTCTTGTCAATGGGGATAAGATTGAAGTTGTCAAGGACTTCATTCTTCTTGGATCAACCATCAACACCCATGGAAGCAGCAATCAAGAAATTAAATGACGTATTGCATTAGGCAAATCTGCTACACAAGACCTCTTTAAAGTGTTGAAGAGCAAAGATGTCAGTTTGCGGACTAAGGGTGCGCCTGACTCAAGTCATGGTATTTTCAATCACCTCATATGCATGTGAAAGTTGGACAGCAAATAAAGAAGACCTTAAAAGAATTGATGCATTTGAGTTATGGTGTTGGAGGAGAATATTAAAAGTATCATGGATTGCAAAAATAACAAATCTGTGTTGAAACAAGTACAGCCAGAATGCTCATTAGAAGAAAAGATAGCCAGACTTTGTCTCTTATACTTTGGACATATCATAAGGGACCAGTCCCTGGACAGGAATATCTCATTTGGTAAAATGGAGGACCAGAAAACAAGACGAATACCCCCAATTTGATAGATTTGCACAGTGGCAGCAGCAATGGACTCAAAAGTAGCAATGATGGTTGAGATTGACCCAGGACCAAGCAATGTTTCATTTTGGTGCACATAGGATTGCTATGAGGTGGTCCCAACTTGATGGCACCAGAAACAACACCACAGCTATTAAAAAAAATCTTATCAAAGCTTGTCTGTTTTTATTATTCTTTTAAATGTTTGGATTTGGGTTTTGGCGATTTCTATATTTATAACTATATTCATTCTTATTATGTATGTTTATTCTTTCATTCTATTTTTAATTTACTTTTTATTGTGAATTAAATGAAGGTTTTCAGAATCGATCATCAGTTTTACATTTAACAAATCATATACTTTGCTCTACCTCAATGACTGAAATCCCCTCCATGTAACAACAGTGATCTCACTTCCTCCTTGTGGTTCTTATTTCCATCCCACCCTTCTCAACCCTTCTGAATTTTGTCATGTTGTGCTTTCATCAGTAGTGGTGTTCTTCAGCCTATATACCTGTTTTTTGGTTGAAATGCCACAGTTCCAGACCTGAAGGGTGACTTACAGCCACACTTTCAGGGTTCCACCAGTCTCTGAGCAGTAAGCCCTCTCTTTTTTATGATAACTTTGCCCTCTGTATGCTCCATCGCATTCATAGATATATTTGCAGCAAAGGTAAATACCCAGGTACAAATATCCTCTGTCAAACCTTTATATAATGGTGGGCATATTCCCACTCTCCTATACCCATTCAGACTGAGTGTCTATCTATATATCTTCCCATTAATCAGTATTATTGCAAGATTGTGTATATAATGGTATTTTCCTCTATTCCCTTTCATTCTTGCACTATTTCCTGTGTCTTCCTATGCCTTCATTATTCTTCTATCAAACCCACTCTTGATGCATATTGCATTCTCCACCACCCAAGTTGATATGTGTCTACCTTCTGGTGAGTGTATCACTATGCCTTCCCTCCAACCACTGGTAACCATCAAAGAATTTTTCTTTTAGTGTGAAAATCAGTTCTTGCCATTTACAATAGTTGTTTCTCATACAATATTTGTACTTCTGTGATTGACTAATTTCACTAGCATAATGTCTTCAGGTTAACCCTGTTATGAGTTGTTTCACAGATTCCTCATTATTCAACATTAGATAGCATTCATTGTGTACATGTACCACAGTTTGCTTACCCATTGTGACATCATTGGATATTTAGATTGTCTCCATCATTTTGCTATGGTGACTAGTGCTGTGATGAACATTGATATGCATACATCTTTTCGTGTCATGGTTCTTATTTCTTGAATACATGTGATAAGTAGAGGGATTGCTGGGTCATATAATAGTTCTATTTCCTTTTTTTTTTTTTTTTTTGAGGCAGTGCCTTACCATTTTCCAAAGTGGTTATACCATTTTACAGTGTAGGCATTGTAGGCAGGTCCAAGTCTCTCCACAGCCTGACAAGTATTTGCTGTTTTCTGCCATTTTTGAACTTCATTATTGAAATCAAGAAAGGTATGCATCAGGGTTATGTTATTTTACCATACTTATTCAGTCTGTATGCTGAGCAAATAATCAGAGACCCTGGATTACGTAAAGAGGAACATGGCATAAAGATTGGAGGAAGACTCATTAACAACCTGTAACATGCATATGATATAACCTTGCTCACTGAAAGTGAAGAAGACTTAAGACACTTACTGAAGACCAAAGACCACAGCCTTCAGAATGGGTTGCACCTCAATGTAAAGAAAATAAATATCCTCACCACTGGACCAACAGAAAACATAATGATAAACAGAGAAAAGAATGAAATTATAAAATACTTCATTTTGCTTAGCTCCACTATCAACACTCATGGAAGTCACGTTCAGGAATTCAAACGGACTTATTGCATTATGGAAATCTGCTGCATAAGACCTCTATAAAGTGTTCAAGAGCAAAGATGTCAGTTTAAGGATTAAGGTGTACCTGACCTATGCAATGGTATTTTCAATAGTCTCATATGCATTCCAAAGTTGGACAATGAATAAGTGCCATTACAGAAGAATCCGTGCATTTGAGTTATGGTTTTGGAGAAGAATATTAAAATTACCATGAACTACTGAAAGAACAAAAAAAAATCTGTGTTGAAAGAAGTACAACCAGAATGTTTCTTAGAAGCCAGTACAGTGAGACTTCCTCACTCATACTTTAGACATATTATCAGGAGGGATAAGTTTCTGGAGAAGTATACCATTTTTGGTAAAGTAGAGGGTCATCAAAAAAGAGGAAGACCCCCAAGCAGATTGACTGGCACAGTGACAGAAGCAATGAGCTCAAGTGTGATAATAATTGTGAGGATGGCACAGGACGGGCAGTTTTTTATTCTGTTGTGCACAGGGTCACTATTAGTTGGAATCAACTCAAAGGCACCTAACAATAACAACAAGGTTTATTTTATTTGGGCTATTTATGTATCTAGTTTGATTTCTGGGTGGTGTTGCCATGTATGTTAATCTCAGGTTGTCTACTGTTGCTGGTTCTGTATCCAAAGAGCTCTTTATAGTGTTTTCTGTAAGTTGGTCTGTTGTTTTTGTTGTTGTTAAGTGCTGTTGAGTAGATTCTGACCCATAATGACCCTGTATAGGATTTCCAAGGAGAAGCTGGTGAGCTGGAACCATCGACCTTGCAGTTCAAACCATTTTGCAATCTGCCACATTAGCCCACAGCACCATGCCAGGACTCCAAAGTTGGTCTAGAAATTACAAAATCCTTTCATTTCTGTTTATCTGGAAATATCCTAATGTCACCATCATATTTGAGGGACAGTTTTGCTGGGTATATGATTCTTGGTTGACTTTTTTTTTCTTTCATTTTCATATATGTCATCACTTTGCCTTCTTGTCTTCAGGGTTTCTGCTGAGAAATTCATTTTTCCCAAGCTGTTCTCAGGATTCTCTGTCTTTAGTTTTGGAAAGTTTGATCGTGATATGTTTTTCTGGTTTTCTTTTGGGATCTATCCTATTTGTGGCGTGCTCTTTTTCTTGACTGCTTATCTTCTCATCTTTCAGGATGTTAGGGAAGTTTCCTTCCAGAAACTCTCAACAACTTTCTGTGTGTTTTATTTTGTATCTTCCTGTAATGGAATTCTGATTACCCTTAAATTATTTCTCATCATGATGTCCCTCATAAATCTTAGACTTTCTTTGTATTTTATCCTTCTTTTATTCTGATTGTTCTTCTTGCATGTTAGTACTGAAAGATTTACCTTCATCCTCACTATTTTGGGATTCCACTGATTCACATCTACTCCTTTACCCTCTCTATGTATTGTTTATTTTTGAAATCTTAGCATTTATCTTTTAGATTTCTATTTGCAGATTTTGCATTATCTCCAATATTTCATCTGTATTATTTGTTTGTTCCTGTAGTGTTTTCCTGAATTCTTCCTTGATTTCCTCTATCTTTCTCTCAATCTGTTGAAGGTACCTAAATATCATGCTCTTGAATTATTTTTCAGGTATTTCCAATTTCTTTTCTTCCTCAAAAATGTTTTCTGACTCTGTATATGTATTGTCCATTTCTGAAATCTTATTATCAGTCTTCTGAATTTCTATTTGCAGGTTTTTTATTGTCTTCGATCTTTCAGCTATTTTGTTTATTTTTATAGTATTTTCCTGTATTTCCTAACAACAAGAGATCATGTTTCCAAAGAGAGAATAGCACCTTCCTTGTGGACAGCCATTGGTGTGCATCTGCATCCTCATGTCACCATCCAGATCCAGTGTTGCTTGCAAAAGTTAAAGATGGCTGCTACAAGTCAGACTAGCTAACAGTTCACCCATCTGTATCCATTCTTACCACCTCTGTTCAGATTCTTCTCCTAGTCAGTATTCCATCCATGTACCAATCCTTTCCTTGAAACTCAAGGTTCCAGGATTATCAGCTCTATTTAACTTGATCATTTGTATCTTTATTTCAGAGTGTCTGTGTATTGTGGCTGCTTAGTCCACCATCTTGCCAAAAGTCATTCTCCTTCATGCTATTTTAATTGTGTTAAATATGTGGCAAATTTTCTAACTTTCTGAGAGGAGTATGCTGGTCAATAGTTTCCAATCTTCCTAATATAAAAATTCCCACTAAGTGCAACTTGTGCTGCATCCCACACATTTTGAAACCCAGTGATTTCCTTGTCATTCAGTTCTGAGTATTTTATAATTCCTCTTATCTTCCTTACTTGATTATCCACATCTAATATTATCACATATTAATAAATAAAATACTTGTGTGGGGTATAAATTTTCTGGAAATAATTAACTTTCCTTTGTATATGCCAGTGTCCCAGGTATGCTTGAAAAGAAGGCATTTTCTCATTATTTGGGAGCATGTTTCTCCCTTGCTCGCTCTCTCTAGTTACCAACACTGATAAATATGTGACTAATTACTAATTTGTAAAAATTATTTTTTTCTCCTGCTGGCTTACATATTTTCCTTCCTCACACACTTCTTATAATCCCTGACTCTGCAGTGAGATACTAATCATAAGACTATCATTTTTTTGTATTGCCATGAATATGACATTGAAGCTGTGAAGTCTGTATTCTCTACAATGATATGAAAATAGGTTTTCAGATTTCCAAAAGGATTATTAAATAAATATTTGCATCACCTACTTCTCATCTGGTTGGGGTGGGAAGGCTATGTAACTTTTACAATAATAGATATAAAATAGTTAATTTACTTGAAACGCCAGTATTTTAACAGTTTGTTTTGTTTTGTTTAAAATTCAAGCCCCCTTCTTCAGCCATATGCCCAACTCTACTATGTACAGAGATTAAAACTCTCAAACAGCTCCTCATCTAACGTACAAATGGTGCCTAGGCATGAGATACATTGGCCAGGAATCAAACCAAGATCTCTTGCATGGAAAGCAAGGATTCTACCACTGAATTACCAAAGCCACTATAGTGTTTGTGTATGTGTGTGTGTGTGTGTGTGTGGCTGGGTGTATATGAGATACTAGAGAATGCAAAAGACAAATAAGAATAAACCCCTACTTTCACAAGCTTATAATATAGTTGAGAAGATAAGGTACATATAAATCCAAATGCTAATTTTTTTTTTAAAGGTTGTTGTTGTTAAGTGCCATTGAGTTGACTCTGTATAGAGCTCATGAGGAGTGGCTGGTAGACTTGAACCACCAACCTTGTCGTTATTAGTTCAGTGCTTATATTACAGAACCATACCAGGACATTATAATTTGTCTTTGTAAACCTAGGTCATAGAATAAGTACAAGAATAAGTAATCTGTGGGGGAAAGTTAAAAAAATGTATAGTCAGCTTGGAAAAAAAAAAAAAAAAAAACCCTTTTCAAGTTCTCAAAGCAAAACTATGTTAAAAAAGGAAATAAGTGTGTGATCAGTAAGGTTTTAGAAAACTGTCAATGTTTTACACCATATTGCTAGATCAGCAACACATTATTATTGATTTCACGTGCTAGTGTCAAGTTGAGCTAACATTACAACATGGGATTGAACTGAAATTGATGTACCTGAATAATTTAAGTAGTTATTATTGTAAATCAGTCATTTTTTTAACAAGCATA
Organism: Chrysochloris asiatica; assembly: GCF_000296735.1. Taxonomy (NCBI): domain Eukaryota; kingdom Metazoa; phylum Chordata; class Mammalia; order Afrosoricida; family Chrysochloridae; genus Chrysochloris; species Chrysochloris asiatica. The sequence goes on along the minus strand of NW_006408652.1, from coordinate 1,955,176 downwards.
AGCATTTTTAAAAATCAAGTTTCTTTAATTTTTAAGGACTTCCAGACATTTCTACAACCCACTGTTTTTTAGAGCTAGTAATTCATGTAAATTGTAGAGTTCAATTATGGTGAAAACAGTGGATTAGTAGTTGAAAAATGTGAATGTCATCACTAAAGTTCAGGAACATAAGCAGCACCTGCCATTTTCTGACTTCATCTTTGGATGACCAACTGATATAATTTAAATGAAAGTCTTGAACATTTTGTATATATGTTCACTCAGAAGGTATACAGAAGGATTGAGTATAGTTGCAAGAACAAGAATGATAAAAAGACTCACTTTTGTGAGAGAGAGAAAGTTTTCTTTTAGGTTCAAAAATAGTTAAAAAGTTTTCTTTTAGGTAAAAAATTGCATAGAGCTGAGAGTGAAGCATCCAGCTGATATGAAATGAGGGGAGATGCACAAGAATGCCCAAACTTGCAGATAGTATCCATTTGACCTAGCCTCAATGGCTTGATAATCAGAACTTGACTGGTGGTGGTTATGTGCCATGGAGTCGGTTCTGACTGATAGCGACCCTGCACAGGATTTCCGAGGCTGTAAATCTTTACGGGAGCAGAAAGCCTCATCTTTCTCCCACAGAGCATCTGATAGTTTTGAACTCCTGACCTTGTGGTTCGCAGCCCGATTCGTAACCACTACACTGCCAGAGCTCCTCAGAACTTGAATAGAGGAAGATATATATATGAAGCAAATGTAAATTGCTACAATTTGATGTACTTGACTTGTACTTATGGATGTAGTAGCTCAAAATACCAACTGAGAAGGAAGAAGTCCTCACATTAAGTATTAATCCTATCCCTCTGTATACAAGGTTGATGGGGACAGGCAACATAGACATTGTCTACCTAAAATGAAGGGGCGATAAAGGCACGAAGTGACTGGCTTACAAGTTTTCAAGAGAAAATTAAGTTTAACAGTGTGTTGGGGGAAGGTAGAGTCCTCACTGAATAGTTTTCATCTTATCTAGATGGGTCTGGTGAAAAGAGATGGAGATAAGATTCTTATGATTCACTAGTGAGTAATTGTTATCATGACTAACTGTGACTATCACAATTGTAAAAGTAGTTTTGTAGCAAAAACGGGGGAGTAGTTAATCTTACTGTCCAGAAACAGAGGACCCTAGGACCATCAAGGGAGAAGAGTATAAACAGAATGTGAGATCCTATCCAGAAAAGCAGCAACACCAGATATGGGGGTAGAGATGAGGACACGGAGACTTAGAGCAGCTTAGGACTCTAGAATCGTGGAAAGAGAAAGACTGAGTGCTGGTGGCCAGGAGGAAAGCTTACAGAATATGCCCTTTGGTTGTTTAAATTAGTATATATTCCTGAGTGTTTTGTGTACATTCCCACCCAAAACAAAACAAAAAAACAGAAGGAATAGAAGCAAGTACTGTTGAATGATGGTGCGTGGAAGAGATTATGAACATTGCAATTAAACAGTGTAAAACCAATGTTCTCTGATGTAAACTATCACTCAATTCACAATACAAACTTAATATATATTGCAGATATAACAAAAACAGCTAATGCTCTGATGAGAAAAAAAAAAAAAAGAATATCTTTACTTTGAGAAAATAATTTTTTTTTCACTTCAGACAAGTAAGTGGTTAGTCTAGAACTATCCTTGATGCAACATAAAAGACTCTGAGAAAGGCCAATAAGCCATTCTTGGAGAAAATACAGGCTCACTTCCATTTCTCCCTGACAGGGTATTCTCATCCCTACACAACTAACACTAGCCCATCTTGTACCCAGCTAGAAATTTTGTCCTTCTTCCACAGTGTTAGAGTTCCAGGGAAAAAATGGCTACCCACCTGGGAACTGCATTTCCCAAGTCTCTTGTAGCTAACTATAGTCATGTGACTAAGTTCTCCTGAATGGAAGTAAACAGCATGCCATTTCCAGGAATAGGCCCTAAAATATTGTATGTGAATTTCATTACCTTCACTTCTATACCTATAAGCTAGAAAAAAGACAAGTCTATAATCCAACAGGAGTCCTGTTGTATTGCTGCAGAATAAGCAGTGACAATAACTGCAAGGTCAATGATTCAAACCCACCAGCCACTCTTTGGAAAACCCTGTACAGGATCAAAAGTTAGAATTGAAACTGTATAACACTTAACAGCAAAAACAACATAATACAACTGTGCAACAAGAACAGTGCCCTAGGAGAATGGTAGAGAAACAAAAAGAATGTGATCTAAGTCCCTTTTTCACAGTGTATCCATTCCAGATTATTTTACATGAGAGAGAAATTAATGGATTTGGTTTTTAACTTACCATTTATCTGTCAGTTTGTTATACTTTGGTGGCATGCATGTTGATATGATATTGGTAGCTATGCCACCAGTATTTTAAATACCATCAGAGACACACATGATGGAGAGGTTTCAGTGGAACTTCCAGAGAAACAAACTACGAGGAAGGATAATTGGATTACTTCTGAATGTTTAGCCTCTGAAAACCTATGAATAAAAGCAGAACACTGTCAGATATAGAATCAGAAGAAGAAACATTATGAATAGCAGCAGAACACTGTCAAATTAGTGCCAGAAGATAAGCCACAAAATATGCTTGGAAATAGCTTCTTCCTCAAAGTAAAGTTGACCATAATGACATGAATGGAGTGAAACTTTCGAGATCTTCATTTGCTCATGGGACACGATTCAAAATGAGAATTAACAACTGAAATTTTCAATTAATAGGCTTGATGGCAGATAGGGTAGAGGTGCAGTGAAGATCTCCGTGAGCAATTCCACAGAATGCCAGATGAAGAGGGTTCAGGGTAGAGCTCTAAAACTCTGAACCACATAGGTAGGAATATTTTAAAAGTTTGAAGGCTTATAGCTAGTGGTACTTGTAGCGGAAGTAAGAAATATTGTACTTTAGAATTTGCTGGGCTCTTCAGCTCAGAGCCTACAACTTGGGCAAGACTAAATGGCAAGATCAAGTGGGGGAGTAAGCAGACATACCATGGAATATTGCCACAGGAACCTTGGAGCAAAGGTGGACAAAGTACTTTGTTGGTTTTGCTTTGTTCTGATTCTTTTTTTGGTATGTGTTCATTGGCCCACTACTGTTTGTGCATCTCCATTCCTGTAACTAGAGGGGGTGCCTGAGCGAGTGTATACCCCACCCCCAACACAGGTGGGTTCTTCTGCCATGCATGTTCAGAGATACTTTCAGCATTTAAATAGACAGGCATCTCAGCAGCCACCCCTGAACTGTTTATTAATAAGGAAAAGGGGTATGGAGAGGGAGAGAGAGTTTAAAAAAAAAAAAAAGACAGGAAATTAAATCCTCACATACAGCATAACAACAAGCAGTGACATATTGAAATTTATCAGGCTGCCTTGAAGACAAGAAGCTGAAAGAGGAAAATCAAACTCATATTAGGCTACAGATTTTTTTTTTTCTTCTCTCCCTCTCCCTTTTCTATGATTATAGACTACAGTATCAAATCTAGTTTTTTTTTGTTGTTGTTCTATGGTGGGTTTTCTTTCTTTCTTTCTTTTTATTTTTTTTTACAGTTGCTGTTTGTTGTTTTTTGTTCCCCCTTTCACCTTTGGGGGACTCTTTTTCTCCCTATATTACCCAAGTAGACACAGCAACGACTGCCATATAGTCAAGCTACAATCACACTCTATAAAACTCCACAATCCAGGCAAGAACCAATACCAACTATGATAAACCAGGGAGGCAGACAACACCTGCGAAAGTTACTCTGGGTTAAGCAATAAGAAGAGTGAAAAGGTAAGTCAACATCCTGATGACATCTACATGGAGGCAATCAGAAAGCATAAAAAATACCAAAACACACACTCAGTTAAGTATGAAGGCCACAGATAAACATTAAACATGTCCAAGAAGCAAAAGCAGATGACCATATAAGCACATGGCCAGAAACAAGATAAAATGTCTAAGACAAATGACCTAGAGGTATACCTGGACTCCATTCTGGAAGGAGGGCAGGCTTTGGAAGTGCCTGAGAAGGAATTCAGAAAAATGATTATAAAATGTTTCAAAACACTTTACAATGGAGTTGAGAAAAATAAGGAAGAAGTCAGGAAATAGCTACAGGAAACAATTCAAAACCTACAGAAAAAGGTCCAAATGATCTATAATAGAATATCAGAAATAGACAATACTCTGAAAGGGCAAAGGAGAAGAATAGAAGAGATGGAAGGCAGAACCAGTGATCTGGAAGACAAATCTCTCAATACCACTACGATAGAAGAGCAAGCAAACAAAATGATTTAAAAAAAAAAATCTGAAGAAGGTCTAAGATTCATGTTGGAAAACCAGAGGAGGAATAATTTAAGAATTATCAGTATTCCAGATTTTTTAAATCCTTTTTTCTGCTTGTCCTTCTATCTTAGCAGTATAGAAAGATTTATCTTCCAGCTTGCTGATTCTGGCTTCATCTCTTCCATTCTACTCCTTTGCCCTTTCAGTGTATTGTCCATTTCTTATATTTTATTATTAATCACTTGGACTTCTTTTTGGGGATTTTGGATTGTTTCCAAAGCTGTATCTATCTTGTTTGATTGCTCCTGCAGCACTTTCCTGACTTCTTCCTTATTTTCCTCCACTCTTTTTCAGAACAATTGAATTTGTTTCTATATCATTCTTCTGAATTCCTTGTCGGGCAGATCCAGAGCCTGCTCTTCTTCTGGAAAGTCTGTGTCTTCTTCCAGCTCATTTGTTTCAGTTACTTTTTTCTGGTTTTGGACATGTGTTGAAATCTTTAATTGTGTTTTCTCGGACATATTCAGCAGTTATGTGGGGTTTTGATGCTTAAATGGATGTATGTTGTTTTGTTGTTAAGCTTACTGAGCGTTTCCTGGTGGATATGATCTGGAGATAGGCTTCCCTTTTCACATGTAATGCCAAGCAGCTGCTTTTGGCCTTTGTCCTGATGGTGGGGTATTATAGGGTATGCTTGTAGCTTGGTTATATGAGCACAGTTTCTGTCTCTTCTTGGGTAAGGTAGGGGAAGAAAATTCCAACCACTAGGGAAAGAGTGAGAACAAAAGGACCAAAGAGCGAAACAATATAGAAGCAGAGACAGAAACCACCAATCAAAAACAAAAATAAAATTGTGATTGTCCACTGGCCTTTGCTGTGTAGGCTGGGATAAAAGGTCCTGCCCAGATCAACTTTGGGGCTGGGTCCCAGAGTCAGACATCATAAGAAACAGACTTCAGGTTTCCTCTCTGTGCCCTTGGGAAACTATGGGTGCAATGCTGGACCCTTTTGGAGTTGTGCTCCTGTCTGCCTGAAGGCCCATGGGCTGGGCAGTAAGGGCGCAATTGAAAAGAAGAGGAAAGATATGTGAAAAATGAAAGATGAAAAATTGGTCATACCTTTCCCTCCAGATGTGCAGCTTCACAGTTTCTAGCGCTATGTGGCAAGATAGGGAAATCAAATGCATCAGAATTGGCAAAGAGGAAGTAAAACTCTCTATTTGCAGATGATATGATCCTATATATAGAAAAAAAACAAAAGACTCAGTAAAAAAGCTAATAGACCTCATTGGAAGATTCAGCAACATGACAGGATATAAAATCAACATACAAAAATCAGTGGGACTCCTCTATACCAGCAAGGAGAACACTGAAAAGGACATTAGGAGAGCAATACCATTTACAGTAACCACCCAAAGAATGAAATACTTGGGAATAAATATAACCAGAAAAAAAAATGACATATACAAAGAAAATTACAGATCATTATTACAAGGAGCTCTGGTAGTGTAGTGGTTACGAATCAGGCTGTGAACCACAAGTTCAGCAGTTCAAAACTACTAGCAGTTCCACGGGAGAAAGATGAAGCGTTCTGCTCCTGTAAAGATTTACAGCCTTGGAAACCCTGTGCAGGGTCACTATGAGTCGGAATCAACTCCACAGTACTTAACAACAACAACATTACAAGAAACCAAAAGACACAAAAATTTAAGAATATACCATGATCTGGGACAGGAAGACATAGCATCCTTTGACTTTTAATCTGTTTTTGTCTCTCTGTGTGAGATGTGTCTCTTGCAGACAGCATATTGTAGGATATTGTTTTCTTCGCTTTTCTGCAACTCTATGTCTCTGAACAGGTGCATTTAATCCATTTACATTCAGTGTAATTATCGAAAGGTATGGATTAATTGCTGCCATTATGTTTGTTTGTTTGTTTTTTGTTTGTGGTGTTGCTGCTTTCTTTGTTCTGTGTGTCTCCCTTTGTTGAGTTCATGCTTTTTGTATTCTTTCTTGTGAGTTTCCTCAGTTTTAATATTTCCATGTTCTTCTTGTATTTTCATTTTCTTGGTATGTTGTGAAGTGATAATTTTCTTTGCGTTTGCCTTATAGTCCATTAACTTTTCTCTCCATTTAGTGCAGTCTATATTATTCTCTAATCAGCCTGACCATCTCACTACCTGGATCTCTGTTCCTATGTGTTTACCTTCTTTTACATTGTAATTGATTTTATCATAGACTGACCTCCCAGATTTTCTGAGTTTGTTCTTATAGTTTTGTTCTGTTCTTGACTCTTCCTTCTGTCAATTTAATTCTGGGAGGTGCTTTAATGTATGTCAATCTCTGGTTGTTGTCTGTTCTTGTTGGTTCTCAGTCCACAGAACTCACTTTAGATTGTTTTGTAGTGCAGCGTTAGCTTTGGTAAAATCCCTTAGTTTCTGTTTATTCTGATATGTTTTGATCACACCATCATATTTGATTGGAAGCTTTGCTGGATAAAGGATTCTTGATTGGCAGTTTTGTTTTTCAGCATTTTATATATGACTCTCCATTGTCTTCTTGCTTGGATGGTTTCTGCTGAGAGATCTGAGCTTAATCTGACTTGCTTACCTTTTTATGTAACACTTCTGGTTTTCCTAGCTGCTTTCAGGAGTGTCTCCTTATCTTTGATTTTGGAGAGCTTGATTTTGATATGTCTCAGTGAATTTATTTTGGGGTCTATCCTTCCTGGGGTTCGTTGCGCTTCTTGAATGTTTATCTTTTCACTTTTCAGGATGTTAGAGAAATTTTCTTCCAGCAGTTCTTCAACTATTTCCTCTGTGGACTTGTGTGATTCTTCTTGTTCTGGAATGCTGATAACTCTTAAGTTATTCTTCTTCATGTTGTCCAACATGAATCTTAGACCTTCTTCAGATTTTTTTAAATCCTTTTTTTGTGTTTGTTGTTCTGTCTTAGTGATATTGAGAGATTTGTCTTGCAGCTCACTGGTTCTTCCTTCCATCTTGTCTATTCTACTCCTTTGCCCTATCAGTGTATTGTCTATTACTGATATTCTATTATTGATCGTTTGGACCTCTTTCTGTAGGTTTTGAATTATTTCCAATGCTGTATCTATCTTATTTGATTGCTCCTATAGCACTTTTGGCTACAATCATACATTGACAGAGAACTTACAGAGCTTCAAGCCGGATTCAGAAGAGGCCGTGGAATGAGAGATATCATTGCTGATATCAGATGGATCTTGGCTGAAAGCAGAGAATACCAGAAGGATGTTTACCTATGCTTTACTGACTATGCGAAGGCTTTTAATTGTGTGGGTCATGACAAGCTATGGACAACATTGAGAAGTTATGAGTATTCCAGAACACTTAATTGCACTTCTGAGAAATCTGTACCTAGACCAAGAAGCAGTTGTTCGAACAGAGCATGGGAACACTGAATGTT
>NW_006408652.1:1922368-1946576 GCF_000296735.1 Chrysochloris asiatica | reverse complement strand
GCATCATTGATGGCATCAAGTGTGGCAGTGGTAGTGATGTTGGCCCAGGATCGGACATTGTTTCATTCTGCTGTGCATGGGTTCGCTATGAGTCGGTTCTGACTCGATGGCACCTGACAACAACAACAACATAGTGCTTTCCTGACTTCTTCCTTGTTTTCTCAACTTCATTGCAATGTGTTTTGAAAAAATTTATAATTATTTTTTTGAATTCTTTCTTAGGCATTTCCAAGGCCTGCCCTCCTTCTAGAATGGAGTCCAGGTCTACCTCTAGGTCATTTGTCCCAGACATTTTATATTGCTTCTGGACATGTGCTGATATGGTCATCTGCTTTTGCTTCTTGGGCATGTTTACTATTTAGCTGTGTCCTTAATACGTAATTGAGTATTTGTTTTGGTATTTCTTATGTTGATTGCTCCCAGGTAGATGTGATCAGGATGTGGACTTCCCTTTTCACTCTTCTTATTGCTTAACTCAGAGTAACTCCCACAGATGTTGTCTGGTCCCTGGTACATGGCAGTTGGTATTGGTTCTTGCCTGGGTTTTTGTGTTTTATAGAGTGTGGTTGTAGCTTTACTAAATGGCAGCAGTTTCTGGCTCTTCTTCGGTAATATAAGGAGAGAAAGAGTCCCCCAAATGTAGAATGGGGAGCAAAAAAGCAACAACAATAACAAAAAGACAAAACTAGACTGAATATTTTGGTTTATAATTGCAGAAAATGGAGAGAAGGGGGAGAAAAAAAAAAATCTGTAGCCTAATATGAGTATGACTTTAATGTCCTCTTTCAGATTCTTGCCTTAAAATCTGCCTGAGACATTCAAGATGCCATTGTTGACTGTTATGCTGTATCTAAGGATTTAATTTAAGTTTCGGCGTATTTTGATTTTAAACTCTTTTTCCCTCTCTACACCCATGTCTGGCTTTCCTGTATTAAAAAACAAAACAAAACAAAAAACAGTTCAGAGCTAGCTCTGGGACTGAGTGTATCTGTTCGCATGTGTGGCAGAAAAACCAACCAGTGGTGAGGGTGGGTAGTTTCCACTCACTCAGAAACCCCCTCTAGTCACCAGAAAGGAGGTGTGCAAACAGTGTGTGGGGAAGGGGGCAATGAACAGTACCAAAAAAGAAGAAGAAGAAGAAAATCAGAACTAAGCAAAACCAAAAAAGTGTATTGGCCACTTTTGCTGCGAGTTTCCCTCAGCGTTTTTCTGTCTGTGGTGTGCCTGCTCCCTGGTTTGGTTTCACCCAAGTTGTCGATTCAGGGTAGCTGAGCTCGGCAGATTCAAAAGTACACAATTTTTTACCTTTGCTACAAGTTCCACTAACTATAAGCCTTCAAACCTTTTAAATATTCCTGTCTCTGTGGTTCTAAGTATTGGTGCTCTGCCCTGGACCTGCTTTGCCTGGTATTCTGTGGTATCACTAACTGTGAACTTCACTGCACCTCCACCCTAGACACCATGAAGCCTTGCCTCTCATAGTCTGATTTCTTGACTGCTGCTTCGATGATTTTGATAGTTGATCCAAGAAGTATGAAGTCCTTGACAACTTCAATCTTTACTCCATTGATAAGAATGTTGTTTATTGGTCCAGTGGTGAGGATTGTTGTTTTCTTTACATTGATATGTAATCCATACCGAAGGCTGTGCTCTTTGATCTTCATCAGGAAATGTTTTAAGTCCTCTTCACTTTCAGCAAGCAAGGTTGTATCATTTGCATATTGCATATTGTTAATGAGTCTTCCTCAAATCCTTATGCCACATTTTTATTCATAAAACCTAGCGTCTTGGATTATTTGCTCAGCATACTGCTTAAATAAATATGGTGATAGAATACAACCTTGTCGCACATCTTTCTTAATTTTAAACCATTCAGTATTCCCATATTCTGGTCAAACAACTGCCTCTTGGTCCAGGTACAGATTCCACATGATCACAATTAAGTGTTCCAGAAAATTCATACTTAGCAATGTTGTCCATAGTTTGTCATGATCCACACTATCATGATCCACAAACATCTTTCTGATATTCTCTGCTTTCAGCCAAGATCCGTCAGACATCAGCAATGATATCCCTCGTTCCATGACCTCATTTGAATCTGGCTTGATTGGAAGTTCTCTGTCAGTGTATGCTTGCAGCCATTTCTGTGTTTCCTTTAGTCAAACTTTACTCACATGTGGTATCGAAGAGTTTGTCCAATGGTTTCCACATTCTGTTGGGTCACCTTTCTTTGGAATGGTCACAGATATGGATCTCTTCCATTTAGTTGGCCAGATAGTTGTCTTCCAAATTTCTTGGCAGAAATGAGTGAGTACCTCCTGTGCTGCTTCACTTTCTTGAAAGATTTTAATTTTCATTCCATCAATTCCTGGTGCCTTGTTCTTTGCCAATTCCTTCAATGCAGCTTGGAATTCCTCCTTCAGTATCATTGGCTCTTGATCATATGTCAACTCTTGAAATGGCTGAACATTAACCATTTCCTTTTGGTACAGTGACTCTTGGAATTCCTTCCATCTTCTCTTGATGCTTCCTACTTCATTCAATAGTTTTCCCTGAGAATCTTTCAATAATGAAAGTCAAGGCTTGAATTTTTATTAGTTCCCCCAGCTTGAGAAATGCAGAGCATGTTCTTCCTTTATGGTTTTCTGATTCCAAATCTTTGCACATTTTCTTGTAATAATTGACTTTATCTTCTCGAGCTGATCTTTGAAATTTTCTGTTCAGTTCTTGGACCTCCTCATTTCTTCCATTTGCTTTAGCATCTCTACGCTGGAGAGCAAGCTTCAGTGTATCTTCTGACATCCACATTGACCTTTTCCTTCTTTCTTGTCTTCTCAATGAATTTTTGCTTTCTTCATATATGATGTTGTTGATGTCATCCCACAACCCTTCTGGTCTTCAGTCTTTAGTGTTTAATGTATCAAATCTGTTCTTCAGATCATCTCTAAATTCAGGTGGGATATATTCAAGGTCATATTTTGGCTCTTGTGGACTTCATTTAATTTTCTTCAGTTTCAGTTTGAATTTGCAAGTGAGTAATTGACAGTCTGTTCCACATTCTGTCCCTGGTCCTGTTTTGACTGATGATATGTAGTCACTATGATTTCTACATATTCCATCTGGTGAGGGTGCATGTGTATAGTCGTCTATTATGCTTTCTAAAGATGGTATTTGAAATGAACAAATCATTGATTTTGCAGAATTCTATCGTGAATTCTCCAGCATCATTTCTATCATCAAAGCCATATTTTCCAACTACTGATCTTTTTCTTTGCTCCCAACCTAGCTGTCCAAAAGATGAAATATCTAGGAATAAATGTCAACAGAGAAACAAAAGACCTATGCAAAGAAAACTACAAAATATTACTACAAGAAACCAAAAGAAACTTACAAAAATATAAGACTGTACCATTCTGCTGGTCAGGAAGACTTAACATTGTAAAAATGTCAATACTACCAAAAGCATATAATGCATTCCCAATCCAGAGTCCAATGACTTTCTTCAAAGAGATGGAAAAATTAATTACAAACTTTATAGGGAAAGGAAGGAGACCCAGGGTAAGCAAAACACTGCTTAAGAATAATAATAAGGTTGGAAACCTCTCAATACTCGGCTTCAAAATTTATTACACGGCTACAGTGGCCAAAACAACTTGGCATTGCTACAATGAAAGATACATTGATCAATGGACCAGAATTGAGAATACAGATATTAACCTGTCCACATACAGCCAACTGACTTTTGACAAAGTACCTAAGTATATTGCAAGGCGATGTGATGGTCTCTTCAACAGATGGTGCTGACAGAATTGGAAAGCGGTATGCAAAAGACTGAAACAAGAGCTCTACGTCATGCCATATACAAAAACCAACTCAGCATGGATTAAAGACCTAAATGAGAATCACAGAATTACAAAAGTTATCAATAAAATAAAGGGTAAGTGTGAGATCTCTAATTCAGGGTATATATAGACAGACTGCGAAACATTTTGGAAGATACACAAACAAAAGTAGACAAAATAGATGAGTGGGACATACTAAAAATAAAAAACTATTGTGCATCAAAAGACATCACCAAAAGAGTAAAAAAGGAACCAACAGAATGGGAAATATCTTTTGCAATGACACACCAGACAAAGGACTCATTTCTAAAATATATAGGAAACTACAACACCTCTACAAGAAAAAGACAAATAACACAATTTAAATATGGGTACAGGAAACCAATAGACACTTCACCAAAGGAGATCTGGGCAGACAGCAAGCATATGAAGAAATGTTCAGGATCACTAGCCATTAGAGAGATGCAAATGAAAACAACAATATCATCTCACACCAGCAATAACAGCAAAGATCAAAAAAGTAGAGGACAATACATGCTGGCAAGGATGTGGAGAGACTGGGACATTCATGCATTGCTGGTGGGATTGCAAAATGGTCCAACCTCTCTGGAATGCAATATGGAGCTTACTCAGAAGGTTAGAAGTAGAAATACCTTATGATTCAGCAATTCATATATTTGGTATTTACCCAAAAGAAATATGAGCCATAATATGAGTAGATATATGCAAACCAATGTTCATAGCAGCACTATTTACAATAGCAAAAAAGATAGAGACAGCCTAAGTGCCCATCAACTGAAGAATGGATAAGCAAACTATGGTACATACATACAATGGAATATTATGCTACACTGAAGAATAACAAGGAAGCTGCAAGCCACCGCATAACATGGATGAACCTTGAGGACATTATGTTGAGTGAAATTAGTCAGTCACAAAAGGAGCAATACTGCATAGGACCACTATTGTAAAACACTAAAAAAAAAAACCCATACTTAAGAGGGGTGTGTGTGGGGGGGGAGGTTCTTTGCTGGTTACCGGGATGTGGGAGGTGAGGTGAGGAAAGGGAGGGGAAGGTGGAGCACATGCTATGGAATAGACACAGGATAGTTTGGGTGCTGGAGAAGGGGGCAATACACAAGAAGTGGGAAGGGAATGGAAGGACAAGGCAGATGGGAGAATGATTAGGCAGATTTGCATGGGCTAAGTGGGACAAAGGTAAATAATGATGTATGCATAACCTTGAAACAACAGGGTTTTGGGATAAAGGGATTGAGACATAGTTAGAATGAGCAAAAGCGGGGAAATTTTTAAGATGCTTGGCTGTCTTTTGAATCTTGACACTTGAAGGGGAGAGAAAGGAATAGCCAGAAGTATCACCACAGTAAGCTTCTAAGTCTGTCTTCTGCCTATAACTGATTGGAATACCTAAAATGGGGTTACAATGTGCCCAGTGATGGAGACTTCCTGTGGAGCCTCTGAATTGCATAAGACCATAGGTGGAATCCTGAACCCCATCCAGAATCTTCTGAGGTGTGAAATCTCCACTTTAAAGGACAAGCAGAACAGCCTGGAGTGGCTAGAAAAACAGAAGATACTTCTTGAAAGCAAGACTGACAGGAAAAATGAAAAACAATAACTGTAGTCTGACTGACTACTACAAGAACAAGCAAGTTGCTCACCCAGGAGACATCAAGGCAAGTGTTCGGGTCCTCTCAAGGGAAGCAAGGGATAAACAACAATGAAACAGCAAAATCATTCCTACCATGGTCAACAGACACCTGTGAACCCAGGTGGACACCTGGTTGGCCAGCAATGTGCTAAGCCTGCGGACTCCTGGGCCCAGAGCCAGTGACATAACCACATAGTACTAGAGTGGAGAGTCAAGCGTCCAACTGATAAGAAGAGAGGGCATATGCATAAGAACACCCACACTTGCAGATAATGCCCACTTGACCTGGCTTCAATAGCTAGACAATCAGAACCCAACTAGAAGCAGAAAAAAGAGGAAAAAAAGAGTAATCTGATACAATTTGATGAACTTGACCTACATCTATGGATGCAGTAACTCAAAAGAGGGAACAAATCTTTTCAGTGAAGATCGTTCCCACCCCCTCAATACACAGGGTAGACAAGAGTGGGCAACTTGGACATTGGCTACCCAAAATGGGGGGGGGGAGGGTCTACAAAGGCAAGAAGTGACTGGCTTACAAGCTTTCAAGAGGGACCCTAAATCCAGAGGGGGTGGAGGAAGGTAAAATCTTCACTAAGTAATATCCAATCTGTCTGGGTGGGGCTGATGAAAGCAGATGGCGATGGCACTCATGTGGCACAATAGTGAATAATTACTATCAGGACTGACTGTGAGGTTTAGAAATATAAAGGTAGACATTTTGTAGCAAAAGGAGGGGAGTGGTTGACTTTGCAGTCCAGGAGCAGAGGTCCCTGGGACCATCAAGTGAGAAGAGTGGTGTGTGGGACCTTACCCAGAAAAGAAGTGACACCAGAGATGAAGGCAGAGACGATGACATGGAGAAATGGAATGACTGTGGACTCTAGACCCAGACAGGGAGAGGGGCTGTGTGCTGACGACCAGGGGGGAAGGCTTGCAGTGTATACCCTTTTGTTGGCTGATGATGCATGGAGTGGACCTTAACCATGGCAATGAAACTATATACAATAGAATGGATGTAAAGCTAATGTTCTCCCATGTAAACTATCACATAATTCACAATAAAACATTTTAAAAACATCAATTAATTACCAGAATATGAAATATATGAAGCAGAAATGTATGAAAATAGGAAGTTCTCAAAAATGAATTGAAATGCAGAAACATCTATATCCTAAGCATTAGTGTGCTGAAATGGACTGGTAATGAGCATCTTTAATCTGACAATCATATGGTTTACTATGCTGTTACTGACAAACTGAAGAGTAATGGAGTCACATTCATCATCAAAAAAGAACATCTGAAGATCTATGGTGAAGTGCAATGTTGTCTGTGACAGGATAATATCCATACACCTCAAATGAAAGGGTTCCACCAATTTCTTCAGTCAGAAATTGATCGAACATGCTGCTAACATTCATTGATAATTACTGGTGATAAGAATGTGAAGGCTATAAAATAGAGGAAGGATCAGTAGTTGAAATATATGCCCTTAGTGACAGAAAAGATCCTGGAGACTACATGACAGACCTTTGCAAAATCAACAACTTACTCATTGCAGGCATCTTTTTTTAACAACATACAAAAATGACTATTCACATGACTTCACCTGATGGAATACACTGGAATCAAATTAATTACATCTTTGGGAAAAGATGGTGGAAAAGCTCAATATCATTAGCCAAAACAAGGCTAGGGACAGACTATGGAACAGACTATCAATTGCTCATATATAAGTACAGACTGTAGCTGAAGAAAATTGAAACAAGTCCACAAGACCTAAAATATAATCTTGACTATATCCCGCCTGATTTTAGAGACCACCTCAGGAACACATTTGATGCATTATACACTAATGACCAAAGATGAGAAGAGTTGTGGAATTGCATCATGAACATCATTCATGAAGAAACAAAAAGGTAATTAAAAAGAAAGGAAAGAAAGAAAAGATCAAGATGAATCTCATGAAACTGAAACTTGCTTTAGAGTGTAGAGAAGCTAAAGCTACTAGAAGAAACGAGTAAGCAAAAGGACAGAACAGAAAATTTCAAAGGGAAGCTCACAAAGTCTAGTATCATAATAAAATGTGCAATGACCTGGAGTTAGAAAACCAAAAGGGAAGAACACATTCAGCATTTCTAAGCTGAAAAAACCTGAAGAAAATATTCAAGTCTCAACTTGCAATATTGAAGGAGCCTCTGTGCAAAATATTGAATGATGCAGAGCACATCAAAAGAAGAGGGAAGGAATACACAGAGTCTTTGCACCAAAAATACTTGGTCAATGTTCAACAATTTCAAGAGGTAGAATATAATCAAAATTAATGGTACTGAAGGAAGAAGTCCAAGTTTCACTGAAGGCACTGGCAAAAAATAAGGCTCCAAGAATTGACGGCATACAAATTGAAGTCTTTCGACAAACTGATGTAACACTAGAAGCACTTACTCATCTATGTCAAGAAATTTGGAAGACAGCTACCTGACCAACTAATTGGGTAAGATCCATATTTGTGCCCATTATACAGAGAGGTGACCCAATGGAATGCAAAAATCAGAGAACAGTGTCAGTAAAATTACGTGTTAAGTAAAATTTTGCTAAGGCAATTCAAAAGAACATAAACAGAGAACCATCAAAAGAGGATGTGGAACTAGGGATATCATTGCTGACATCAAGTGGATCTTGGCTGAAAGCAGAGAATACCAGAAAGATGTTTACTTTTGCTTTACTGAGTATGCAAAGGCTTTTGACTATTTGGACCATGACAAACTATGGGTAACACTGCAAAGAATGGGTATTAATTGTGCTCATGAGGAACGTGTAACTAGACCAAGAGGCAGTTGTTTGAACAGAACAAGTGGATAATGAATTGTTTAAAATCAGAAAAGTTGTGCTTCGGAGTTGTTTCATATAACCAAATGTAATCACTCTGTATGCTGAGTAAATAATCTAGGATGCTGGACTATATGATAAAGAACATGGGTTCAGGATTGGAGGAAGACTCATTGAAAACCTGTAATATGCAGATGATACAATCTTGCTTGCTGAATGTGAAGGGGATTTAAAATATGTACTGATGAGGACCAAAGACCACAGCTTTCAACATGGCTAGCACTTCAATATCAAGAAAAGAAAAATCCTCACCACTTGATCAATAAAAACATCAGGATAAATGGTGAAAAAATTGAAGTTGTCAGAGATTTCATTTTACTTGGATCTACAATCAACACTTATGGAAGCAGCAGTTAAGAAATCAAATGAGCTCCACAAGACCTCTTAAAAGTGTTACAGAGTAAAGTTGACAATTTGAGGACTAATGTTTGACCCAAGCCATGGTATTTTCAATAGCCTTATATGCATGTGAAAGTTGAACAATTAATAATGAAGACTACAGAAGAATTGATGCATTTGAATTATGGTGTTGGAGAATATTAAAAGTATCATGGACTTTGAGTAGAAAAAATAAATTTGTGTTTGAAGAAGTAGAGTCAGAACTCAGAAGCCAGGATGATGATTCTTTATCTGTCATACTTCGGACATCAGGAGGGACCAATCCCTGGAGAAGAACAGCATAGTTGGTAAAGAGGAAAGTTGGTGAAAAGGAGGAATACCCCTAATGAGATGTATTTGCACAATGGCAGCAACACTGAGCTCAAACACAAAAATTGTGAGGATGGCACACTAAAGGCAGAACCAACTTCATGCCCCAAAAAACAACATCAAATTGGCTCTTTTCTTTCACAGAGGTATAATGCACTGGACAGCAAAGTCAGTTAGACACTTGCAGGGGAGAGAAAGGACTAGCCAGAAACATCACCATAGTAAGCTTGTAAGTCTGTCTTCAGCTTATAACTGATTGGAATACCTAAAATGGGGCTAGAACTTGCCCAGTGAAGGAAGAGACTTTCTATGGAGCCTTTGCATTACTTAAGACCATAGGTGAAATCCTGATCCCCATCCAGAATCTTCTGAGCTGGGAAATTTCTAAGTGAAACGACAAGCAGAACACACTGGAGTGGCTAGAATAACAGAAGATAGTCCATGAAAGAAAGACCAGCAGGAAAAATAAAAAAAACAATAATGGCAGTCTGATTGACTACTACAAGAACAAGCACGTGTTTGCCCGGGAGCCATCAAGGCAAGCGGTTGGGTGCCCTCAGGGCAAACCAACTTCCAAGACTGAGACTCAAGGGGAATGCATGAGCAGGCATGTGGTCTGGCTGGTCACTATAAGGGGAAGTGGGGTGAAAACAGCAATGCATTTGTAAGCTAAGCCCAACCACGTTCAATAGACTCCTGTCAACCCAGGTTGAAACCTGGCTGGCCAGCAGTATGGCAAGACCTGGGGGCTCCTGGGCCAGAGACAAGGACATGGCCACAGAGGACTAGAGTAGAAAGTAAAGCTTCCAGCTGATATGAAGTGAGGGGAGATGTACAAGAACACTCATACTTGAATATAGTACCCACTTGACCTGGCTTCAATGGCTGGATGATCATGACTCGACTAGAAGAGGAAAGAAGAGGAAAACAAGAGTAATCTGTTATAATTTGATGAATTTTTCCTATACTTGTGGATGTAGTAACTCAAAGAGGGAACAAATGTTTACAGCAACGATCATTCCCAACCCCTCTGTACACAGGGTGGACAGGGATGGGCAACTTAGTCATTGGCTACCCAAAATTGGAGGGGAGGTGGCTACAAAGGCAAGAAATGACTGGCTTACAAACTTTCAAGAGGGAAACTAGTTCCATCAGGTGCAGGGGAAAGTAGGATCTCCACTGAGTGGTTTCCAACCTGTCTGGATGGGGCTGATAAAAGGAGATGGAGATAGGACTCAATAGTGAATAATTGCTATCAGGACTGACTGTGAGTGTTGGAAATGTAAAGGTACACATTTTGTAACAAAAGGGGAGGAGCGGTTGATTTGGCAGTCCAGGAGTGGAGGTCCCTCAGTCCATCAAGTGAGAAGACCGGAGTGCAGGACCCTATCCAAAGAAGCACTGACACCAGAGATGGAGGTAGAGATGATGATGCAGAGAGATGGAGTGGTTGGCGACTCTGGACTCAGGAAGGGAAGAGGGGATATGTGCTGGAGGCCAGCGGGGTGGGGGCTGGCTTCCGGTTGTTTGATGATGTATGTAGGGGATTATAATCGTTGCAATGAAATGATTAAAGGATGAATGCAAGGATGAATGCAAAGCTAATGCTATCCCATGTAAACTATCACTTAATTTACAACAAAAACTTTAAAAGAAAGTCAACTCCAAGTTGCAAAAGTAGAAAGACATCAGCCTTTCGAATGATGACATAAACAGTATAAAATGCCTCTTGGTATTCCTTATAATATTCAATAAAGCAAATGGAATTCACTTCTTAAAACTGCAAGTGATGATAAATGGAAATTAAAGGCACTATTACTGCTTGGTTATGTAAACAGATTTGATATTTTCTTTGCATATTATGATAACTTTATTGATTTTATTGAACAAAGAGATCTTCATAATGGCTTTCACAGTTTAACTCATAAACATGGTCCCTTTGGCTTAATGTTTTTTATACAATTCTAAATTCTTTAACCTCAAAGTCCCCACCTTTTCAGATACCCAAGCATCACTGTTGGAGAGTTTTTACTGTATTTGGAAATTGCAATTTTATTTAATGGGAAAACAGTAAGTATTCAATTGTAGAGGTCTATTTGTAAGATTTCTATGAGTGGGAGTGATATGAATCACACTTTTGTTGACAGTTAGAAGAGAAGCAGGATGCTTTTGCTTCTGTCTAGTGTTGTCTCTATCAAACTAACCTAGTAATTTTATGATGAATCTGGAACTGTAGATGAAACATCTTACATAGAAGACAATTTCTATAGAAGACAGAACTGTGAGTCATAAAAAGGATTTTTACATTTTTATTTTATCAACTCAATTTAAAAAATGATATTAAAGTTACCTCTGCTGCCTCAATTTCATATCTTTAAAATGTTGCTTATTCTGAATCATGGTTACCCCATGTACAAAAGAAAGAAACATTTTCTAGTCCTGTGCCATCTTCTTGATTGAGACCGTTGTTCTGGCAACTGTACTAGATATTATTCTATTCTGATCCACAGAGGTTCGTTGGCTAATGTTTGATAGTAGATCCTTAGCCCTTTTTACTAGTCTGAACCTGGAAGCACCACTGAAACTTGTCCACCATGGGTGACCCTGCTGCTATTTGAAATACCAGTGGCATAGCTACCAGTATCACAGCAACATGTAAACTGCTGCAGTATGACAAAGTGACAGGAGGTTGTTGTAGCTGTTGGTAAGTGCTGTCAGGTCAGTTCCAACTCATAGCAACCTTGTATAGGGTTTCTAAGGAGTGACTAGTGGATTTGAACTGCCAACCTTGTGGTTAACAGTCTAGTACTTATCCAACAGTGCCACACCAGACAGGAGGTTGTTGTTTTTCATTGCCCTCGAGTCAGTTTCAATTCATAAGGACACTGTATAGGATTTCTGAAGTGGGTGTGAACCTCTGACAGTAAGGTTCAAGGTGACCTAGTTGTCCAGTGCTTTATCGTACTCATGCTAAAGAGCATACCTACACTGTTACAAAACACATACTCCTCCTTTCCTGATAGACACATGAGTATACTTTTCAGATTCTGCTTTACTTTTTTGCAGTTTCTTGTTTCTCTCCAAATCAACATTGCAAAATCTCTGGTACTCTTCTGCAAACTTTCTAAATTTCCAACCTCTAATTCTTCTTTGGGAGTGTTGGTGTGGCACTGTAAGATAAGCAATGGACAGTTAACCATACGGTTGGTAGTTCAAACCCACCAGCTGCTCCTCAGAAACCCTATACAGGGTTACCATGAGTAGTAACGAATTCAATGTCAACTGAAAACAACAACGCTTTCTTTTGAAGTCCTGGTATGGCACTGTAGGATAAGCATTGGACTGCTAACCACAAGGTTGGTGGTTCAAACCCACCAGTCACTCTGAAAACCCTATACAACATCATTATAAGTCATAATTAATTTAATAGCATTTAACTTCAAAACAACCACAAGAACTCATTCTTTCAAGAAGCCCTGGTGGCATAGTGGGTTATATGTTGGACTCTTAAACACAAGGACAGCTGTTTGACTACACCAGATAGATACTCTGTGGGAAAAAGATAAGATTTCTTTGGTTAATGTACTGGACTACCAGGTCAGCAGTTCAAGCTCATCAGCCACTCCCTGAAAATCCTATACAGGGTCACTATGAGTCAGAACAGGCTCAACAGCACTTAATAACAACAATAACAACAACAACAACAACAAAGATTATAGCCTCCATAACAATATACAGTGTTACTATGAGTCAGAACAGACTAAATGGCACACCACTACTCTGACCACAACTTCTTTTAAAAGAGATCCTAAACATAGGAACTTTGTGATATATCAACCTATTATCATATGATAAGATATGTCCTGGTGACACAGTATTTAAGCTCTTAGTTGCTAACCAACCACTCTGCAGGAGAAAGATGCAACAGTCAGATTGTGTAAGATTTAAAGCCTTGGTAACCTTATAGGGCAGTTCTACTTTTTCCTCTATGGTCACTTTGAGTTGGAATCAACTCAACAGCAGTGGGTTTGGTTGGTCATTGTGTGTCTATGTGTTTTGTTTTGTTTTTGTTTAATCAAATGACAATGACTTCTATAAAAGTCTCATCAGCACATGAGATAGATGTATATGAGTGGGCTTCAAAAAACTGTAGAGAAATGGAATCAAAATGTAATGGATAACTTTTCGTGAAATTTTTGAAGTCATCTCATAATTTCCAATGGCACACCACCACTCTGGCCACCACTTCTTTGAAAAGAAATCCTCAACATTGGAACTTTGTGATTCGTCAACTTAGCATCAAATGATAAGGAAAAAAAAGTGTAACAGTTGAATAAAGTGTGATTGTCATAGGATTACTGTGCAGTTATTGGGTCCTCAGGTGATGAAAATATTTAAGCACTTAGCGACTAAACAAAAAGCAGTTTAAACCCACAAAAGTCACAGCAGAAGAAAGACCTGGCTATCTGCTTCCAAAAGTTCACAATCACTGAAAACCTATGGAGCAAAATTCTATTCTGAAATATATAGTGGGGCATCTTAACTTGGAATTGACTCCACAATATATGTTTTTGTTTGTTTGCTTTTGTTGTTGTTTGGTTTTATGAAGCTGTAAAAAAGAATAGACAATTTATATTTATGGTATGGTACTATAGGATAAACACTAGACTGCTAAATGTAAGGTTGGCCGTTCAAATCCACCAACTGCTCTTTGGAAACCCTATATAGGGTGGCTATGAGTTGGAACCAACTCAAGGTCACTTAACAACAACAATTTAGAATTATTTTTATAAAATATTAAGTGAAATGACTAAGTTATAATTGCAATCACATATCCACATACTAGATGTGTGTATATGTCTATACAGGGAACTTCAAAATGTTTGTGGGAAAAATCCCACTATCTTTCAATTCAATTTTTCAATGGATTTTTTTGAAGTCCTCATGTTGTTGTTAATAGTCATTGGGTCTGTTCCAACTCATATAGCAACCCTGTCTAGGATTTCCATAGAGTGGTTGATGGGTTTGAAACACTGAACTTGCAGTTCAAATCAACCTTGCAGTCCAGTGAATTATCCTGCGGTACCATATCAGAACTCTATATATCTATATAAATACACCCACTGACATACCTAAAAGCAGAATTTTTGATATGGTGAAATAATGCATAATTGCTCACTACAGATTAGTTAGTAAGCACAAGTAAGTTGTTGCTTACATTACTTACTGGGTAACATAACACTATGCAAATTTTATTTTTTCCTCTTTCTTATGGACTTTTCCAGCTCTGCCAGTACCATCTATTAAAGAGACTATCTCCTCCCCATGTAACATACCTAGGCACTTTGTTGAAAATCAGTTGACTGTATGTGGATGGGTTAATTTCTGGATTATCGATTCTGTTCCATTGATCAAAGTATCTTTCATTGTACCAGTACCAGGCTGTTTTGACCACTTTAGCCATAAAATAAATTTTGAATTCAGGGAGCGAGAGGTTTCCAACCTTATTCTTCTTTTTCAGCAGTGCTTTGCTTATTCTGGGTCTCTTTCCTTTCCATGTAAAGTTTGTAATTGTATTTCCCATCTCTTTGAAGACTGTTGTTGGAATCTGGATTGAGATTGCATTAAATGTATAAATTGCTTTGGGTTGTATTGACGTTTTCACAGTGTTGAGTCTTCCTATTCAGGAACATGGTATGTTCTTCCACTTTTCTAAGTCTATTTTGGCTTCTTGTAGTAGTGTTTTGTCATTCTCTTTGTATAGGTCTATGTTTCCCTGCTTACGTTTATTCCTAAATATTTCATCCTTTGGGTTGCTATTGTAAATGGTATTTCTTTCTGAATGTCTTTTTCAGCGCTGTCATTATTACTATAGAAGAATCCAATTGATTTTCTTATGTAGATCTTATACCCTGCTACTTTGCTGAATCTTCCAATGATGTCTAGTTGCTTTATTACTGAGTCCTCAGGGTTTTTATGTATAAGACCATATCATCTGAAAACAGAGTTATTTCCTCTTTGCCAATTTGGATGCCTTTAATTTCCCTATCTTGCCGTATAGCTCTGGCTAATATTTCCTAAACAGTATTGAAATGGTGTGGTTACAAAGGGCATCCTTGTCTGTGCGCAGAGGGAAGGCTTTCAGTTTCTCTCCATTGAGAGTGATGTAGTCTGTTTTTGTCTTTATGTGTAAGGTGTGTCTCTTGCAGGCAGGATATTGAAGGATCATGTTTTCTTATCCAATCTGCCACTCTCTGTCTCTTCAATGGTGCATTCAATCCATTGACATTCAGGATAATTATAGATAGGTATGAAATAATTGCTGCCATTATATTAATTTTTGGGTAGTGTTGTTCATTCTGCATGCTTCCTTGTGCTGAGTTTATGTTTTCTGTGCTATTTCTTGTCAGTTTTTTCTAAGTTTTCATGTTTGCTTGTTCTGCTTGGAAGTTCATTTTCATGGTAAGTTGTGAAGTATTAACTTTCTTTGGGGCTCCCTGATATTCTATTAACTTTTCTCTACATTTAAGAGAATCAATTGTATCCTATAATACACCTGACATCCTCACCACTTCGATCTCCTTCCTACATCTTTCCCTTCTTTGACTTTGTTATTATTTTGATCTTCGGTTGACCTCCCAGTTACTTTGAGTTCATTGTTGTCCTTTTGTTTGGTTCTGATCTCTGCTATCTGTTGACTGAGTTCCAGGTGGTGTTGCCACGTCTGTCAATCTTTGTTTCCTGTCTGTTCTTGTTGGTTTTAAGTCCAAAGAACTCCTTTTGGGATGTTTTGAAGTGCGGGGCTGGTTTTGACAAAATCTCTTAGATTCTGTTAATTCTGGAATGTTTTGATTACAGCATCATATTTGATTGAGAGTTTTGCTGGATAGATGATTCTTGGTTGGCAGCTTTTTTTTTTTTTTTTCTTTTAGAGTTATATATGTGTCTCCCCATTGCCTTCTTGCCTGCCTGGTTTCTGCTGAGAAGTCAGAGCTTAATCTGATTTTGTGTGCCTTTATAAATGACACTTCTCTTTTCCCCAGCTGCTTTTAGGAAGCTTTCCTTGTCTTTGATTTTGGAGAGCTTGATTATATTATGTCTTGGTGACTGTCTTTTGGGGTTTATCCTTCCTGGGGTACATTCAGCTTCTTGAATGTTTATTTTCTCATCTTTCAAGATGTTAGGGAAATTTTCTTCCAGAAGCTCTTCAAATATCTCCTCTGTGGACTTCTCTTGATGCTTTCTGTTCCGGAATGCCAATAATTCTTAAGTTGTTCCTCTTCATGTTATTCAGCATGAATCTTAGACTCTCTTCAGATGTTTTAATCCTTTTTCCTGCTTGCTCTTCTATCTTAACAGTATTGAGATATTTGTCTTCCAGCTTGCTATTTCTGGCTTCCATCTCTTCTATTCTGCTCCTTTCCCCTTCAGTATATTGTCCATTTCTGATATTTTATGATTAGTCATCTGGACCTCTTTTTGCAGGTTTTGAATGGTTTCCAATGCTGTATCGATCTTGTTTGATTGCTCTTGTAGTACTTTCCTGACTTCTTCCTTGTTTCCTCCACCCCTTTTTGGAAAATTTGAATTTGTTTCCATAGCATTCTTCTGAATTCCTTCTCAGGAAAATCCAAAACCTGCTCTTCCTCTTCTGGGGAGCCTTTGTCTGTCTCCAGTTCATTTGTCTTAGTTATTCTTTTCTGTTTGGGGACATGTTTTGAGATCTTTGGTTGTGTTTTGTCATTTCCAGTACTCATGTGTTTTTTTTAATGCTTAAATGGATGATTGTTGTTGTGCTATTAAACTTACTGGGTGTCTCCTGTTTGGTATGATAAGGAGATAGACTTCCCTTTTCGTATGTAATGTTTAGCAGCTGTTATTGGCTCTTTTCTAAATGATGGAATATTATGGGGTATGATTGTAGATTGGCTATATGGCCACAATTGCTGAGTCTTCTTGAGTAATGTAGGGAGAAAAAGCTCCCACCTCCAGGAAAAAATCGTTATCAAAAGGACCAAGAGTGGAAGACATATAAAAGCAGAGAAAAAAATCCACCACTTTGAAACAAAATTAAAACTGTGGCTGACTGTCCAGTCGCCCTGCTACACAGGCAGTGTGTGTGCACTGTAGAAGCCTCCAGCTGTGGCTGGGGTATCCACTCACTCAGGCCCCTCCTCTAGTCACCACTGTAGAGGTGTTCAGATAGATATTAAAAGTTAATCGGAGACAGATTGTGTACTCTTTTTGTCTCTGAAGGTCAGTTAGGTATCTGCGTATTCACAGCGCAATTCTCAAGATTGTTGCATTCTTTTATGTAGGAGTTTTACAGATTGTTCATATGGTTTGTCTGTCAGGCCTGATAGGCCTGCTTTTTCTTGCTAGATAGTCTGGAGAAAAGGGTCCTGCACACGTTAATTTTAGGACTGCAACCCCAAGGCTGTCATCATAAAAGCAGCAAGCTCTTTCTCTCTGTGCCATGGGAAAACAGTGGGGTCAGTGCTGGACTTTTTGGGGGGAGCGGGGGAGTGTGTACCCACCTGCCTGAAGGTGTCTGGGCTGGGCAAAAAAAGTGCAACATGGAAGAGGAGGAAAAAAATGTGTAGAATCCCCCACACCGTCTTTTGCAAATGTCACGGCACTGTTTTTAGCTCTGGTTCCCTGTGCTGATCTGGCTGTAGCCTTGCCCTCTGAATTCCACTTGGGCAGGGTGGATGCAGAGGGAGTCCCATCAAGAGCAATTCCTAACTCAAAGCATTTCCCTTTATACTGTGATTTTTCCTCTGCCCATGCAGGAAACTAACACCCTAGACCTTATGCTAGATCCAGAGCTCTGGTGGTGTTCCATGAGCATAGCTCCTCTGGGTTATCAATCCCTCCCCCATGGAGCCTTTTCTACCTGGCTGTCTCTGCCACTGCCCAAACCGGAATGCCACACTGCTCTTGATAGCAAATATCCTAGACAGAAATCCAGTGTATCCTTTGCAAGTTCCTCATGGGGCAGCCTGACCTGGGAACAGCATGATTTTCTGGACCACAATTGTTTAGTTGCAATCCTTCCATTAAACTGCTCCCATGTCTGAGACCATCAGTTTATTTGCTCCAAACATGTATCAACTGGTTTCCTAGGAGCTCTGGTTGTGTAGTGGGTATGCTTACTACCTGCAAGGTCAGAAGTTCGGAACTAGAAGCTTTTCCATGGAAGAAAGATGAGTCTTTCTGTTTCCATAAAGATTTATAGCCTTGGAAGTCCTATATAGTCACTTATGAGTCAGAACCTACTCTAAGGCACATAACTACCACCACCATCACCATGGGGAGTTTCTGATATGTCTATCAAGTTTGTGGTTGTTTGTTGTTAAGTGCCATTGAGTCGATCCTGACCCATAGCGACCCTGTATAGGGTTTCTGAAGAGCAGCTGGTGAGCTTGAACCACCAACCTTTCAGTTCAAATGGCTTTGTTGTTGTTGTTGTTGTTGTTGTTGTTGTTGAGTGCCATCGAGTCGGGTCCGACCCATAGCGACCCTGTACAGGGTTTCCGAGGGTGTAAATCTTTACGGGAGTAGAAAGCCTCATCTTTCTCCCGTGGAGTGGCTGGTAGTTTCGAACCGCTGACCTTAAGGTTCGCAGCCCGATTCGTAACCACTACGCTACCAATTGGTTCTGACTCATAGTGACCCTATATACAACACAACAAGACACTGCCTGGTCCTATATCATCCTCTCAATTGGTATTACACTTGAATCCATTGCAGCAGCTACTGTGTCAATCCATCTCATTGGGGGGTCTTCCTCTTTTTTGCTGACATTCCACTTTACAAATAATAACTTCCTTCTCCAGGGATTGGTCCCTCCTGATAATGTAAGGCCCAATTGTCCTATAGTAACCAATTTTTAAGAAAAGATCAGGCTGAAGTGGAAATTTTTTAGCATCAACAACTTCCCTGGATGTAGAAACCCCCTTACCCCCTTAACTCTGGCTAAACTTGGCTTCTGTAACACTGTTTATGCAAACTCCTCGCATCTGGGTAGACCCATCTGACTAATAGGATGCTGCGGCCAGCCAGCCAAGGCTAACCTTGAGAACAGCCAGCCAAAGTTAATCTTGAGAAGTAACTGTCCCAGCAGATGTACTCTTAGCCCCCACACTAACAGTTCATGCATACATCATACCTTTAGTTTGTACAAGATAATGCCAGACTGCCTATGTATAAATACTCTTTGAAAAACTGGGTCAGGGCTGCAGTTTTTCCCGCTTTTAGGGAGGTTGTAGTCACTGGCCAGCTAATAAAGGCATCCTTATTGATCCTGAGAGTCTTGGGTGGTCATCTGGGTAAATTGAGACACAACAATAACAAGCCCAACGTATGAGTCTATGTTTTACCAACTTGCCTAATAACTATTCAAATACATTTATACAAACAAAATACATGTATAGTTTTTATAGATTGAGATACTTTAAGGATCTTGAGTACAAAGGCAGTTAAGTTCGAATTTTAATTTTGTGTTGATGTTCTTCCTAAAGGAAAGGCAAAGAAATTTTTCTGATATCCCAAAATCCTGTTTTATTAGGTTGTTTTAAAATATGTGGTAATAAGCAAAGTGGCAGTTTCCTTCTAGGTAAAAGTATGTATCTCAGAATCTCTTATTCACTCCTTTGGTAAAGGGGGCATTCCTTACCCTAAAAATATAAGATGGCTAAACACACAAAAAGTGAAAGTGAAGAGGACTTGAAACATTTACTTATGAAGATCAAAGAGCACAGCCTTCGATATGGATTACATCTCAATGTCAAGAAAATGAAAATCCTCACCACTGGACCAATAAACAACATTCTTATCAATGGAGAAAAGATTGAAGTTGTCAAGGACTTCATTCTTCTTGGATCAACTATCAACACTCGTGGAAGCAGCAGTCAAGAGATCAGACGACGTATTGCATTGGGCAAATTTGCTGCACAGGAACTTTTTAAAGTATTGAAGAGCAGAGATGTCACCTTGAGGAATAAGGTGCGCCTGACCTAAGCCATTGTATTTTCAATAGCATCATATGGATGTGAAAGCTGGACAGTGAATAAGGAAGATCGTAGAAGAATTGATGCCTTTGAGTTGTGGTGTTGGAGGAGAATACTGAAAGTGCCATGGACTGCCAAAAGAACCAATAGATCTGTTTTGGAAGAAGTGCAGCCAGAGTGCTCCTTGGAGGCCAGGATGGCTAAGCTTCGTCTCTCCTAATTTGGACATATTGTCCGGAGGAAACAGTCGCTGGAGAAGGATGTCATGCTGGGTAAAGGTGGAGGGTCAGAGAAAAAGAGGAAGACCCCTAACGAGATGGATTGGTCAGGTGGCATCATTGATGGACTCAAGTGTGGCAGCGGTGGTGAGGTTGGCCCAGGATCGGACATTGTTTCGTTCTGCTGTGCATGGGGTCGCTATGAATCAGTTCCGACTCGATGGCACCTGACAACAACAACAACAACTTTTATTAACTTCTCAATATAGCACCCAGTCAAGAAAATGTTACTTCTTCCATTTTAAACTCTGTAGAAGCTTCCTTCCTTTCCCAAAGTGAAAACCAGTGTTCTCAGAAGGCTCTTCACAGTCAGACACCATTTTCTCTCTGACAAACAAAGCTTCTAAGCTCATTGTCTGTTACTCTCTTCTTTGTTCTATTTCTATACAGTCACAGTGAACTCTTTGGAGTTTTGATTTATTTCTTTTTTGTGTGCATGTATGAGACATTCTATGTAGTGTATACCTATTAATAGAATTGAAGGATTATGAGATGTGATGATTAGTTTATGTGTCAGCTGGGCTAGGTTATGACACCCAGTTGTTTGGTCAAGCTGTGGAAGATATTTTGTAGTTGTAGCTAACATTGACAATCAGTTGATTTTAAGTTCAGATTACCATTGGTAATGTCCATGGACCTCATCCAAAGAGTTGGAAGGCTTTAAGTTTAGAAACAGAATTTTTAGTGGAAGAAGACATTCTCCCTCAAAGATGAGACATCAACTCCTGCCTGAGTTTGTTGACTTGTCCTACAGACTTTGGACTTTCAGTCCTCATAATTGCATCAGTAAATTCCTTGACTGATATTGTTTCTCTGGTTTACACTGACTGGCTGATAAATGGGTAATGCATATTTTCATTTTTAAGCTATAATGTTATATTGGTCTCTGAAGTTTCTGAACCAATATACTCTCCATACAACATTGTATGAGATACATGGACTCCCTACATCCTTACCACTGTTTATTGTTATTAACTCTGAATTCCAAGTTAGATGTAAAGTTGTTCAATGTCGGATTCATTTGCACATCCGTGATTACCAATTAAGATGACCATCTTTTCATGTGAGTATTGACCATTCAGCTTTCATTAGAGAATTGACTTCATTCCTTTTGCTCATTGCATTTTTCCTATTGTATTGGTTTTTTGCTGTTTTTGAGGAATCTTTATATATTCTGAATAATAATTGTTTTTCAGCTTCTGCGTTGCAAAGAACATTTTACAATCTGTGCATGTCTTCTAATTTATGATTGTTGTTGTTAAGTGTCACTGAGTCACTTCTGACCCATAATGACCCTTTATAGGGTTTCCAAGGAATGACTGGTGAGCTTGAACCACTAACACTGAAGTTTAAACCGAATATGCAGTCCAGTGCCACATCAGGACCCCTCAACTTGAGATATGGTGCTTTTATTCTTATACAAATTCTTTATTTGGTTTAGCTTAATTGTATATATCATTTCCTTTATTATTTGTATGTTATTTGCTTTGTGTAAAAAATATCTTTCTCTAACATGAAATCATAACTCAATCCATTATATATTTTCTAATAGCTTTATTATTTTGTTTCTCACATGTATGTCTATAACCCATCTGTAATCTAATTCTGTGCATCATGGGGATTGTTTTTGGTTGCTACTGACTTGATTAAAACTCATGGCAACCCCATGTGTATAAAGGAAACCTGTTTCATAGCATTTTCAAGGCTGTGACCTTTGTAAGTAGATTGCTAGGTCTTGCAAGGTGCCCCTAGGTGGAATTCAACTACCAATCTTTAAATTAACAGCCCAGAACTTAACCATATGTCCCACCCTGGGACTTTTTATAGAAGGAACAGGAATCTAATCTCTTTTTTTCATCTTGCAAGCCACTAATTTCAACGCTATTGAATACTCCATATTTTTTTCCTATTCTGGTCTATAATGTCAACATGCTAAGGTTTTCCAACCTTATTTGCATGAATACTGATGCTGTATTATCTTCGTTTTTCAAATCTGTTTTGCACAAATATAACTTTAGATTAAGTTTGGAGAAGTTGATACAATATGTCCTCATTTAGAAGAGTTTTGCTCATTCTTTAATCTTCGTTGTTGTTGTTGTTAAGTATCGTGGAGTTGGTTCCAATTCTTAGTGACCCTGCACAGGGTTTCCGAGGCTGTAAATCTTTACGGGAACAGAAAGCCTTATCTTTATACAGCTGAATGGCTGATAGTTTCGAACTGATGACCTTGAGGTGAGCAGCCTGATTCATAGCTACTGTTGTTGTTAGGTGCCATAGAGTCAGTAGCAACCCATAGTGAACTTACATACAGCAGAATGAAACACTGCCTGATCCTGGGACAACATCACTACTGTTGCCACACTTGAGTACATCGATGGTGCCAGTTGGTCAATCCATCCCGCTAGGAGTCTTCCTCTTTTTCTCTAACCCTCCATTCTACCAAACATGATATCCTTCTCCAGTGACTGATCCCTCCTGACAATATGTCCAAAGTATGAGAGACAAAGTTTGTCCATCTTGCCCTCCAGGGAGTACTCTGGCTGCACTTCTTCCAAAATGGATCTATTGGTTCTTTTGGCAGCCCATGGCACTTTCAAAATTCTCCTCCAACACCATAATTCAAAAGCATCAATTCTTCTATGGTGTTCCTTATTCACTGTCCAGCTTTCGCATGCATATGAGGTTATTGAAAATACCATGGCTTGGGTCAGGTGCACCTTAGTCCTCAAGCTGACATCTTTGCTCTTCAACACTTTAAAAAGGTTTTGTACAGCAGATTTGCCTAGTGCAATATGTCATTTGATTTCTTGACTACTGCTTCCGTGAGTGTTGATAGTTGATCCAAGAAGAATGAAGTCCTTGACAACTTCAGTTTTTTCTCCGTTGATAAGAATGTTGTTTATTGGTCCAGTGGTGAGGATTTTTGTTTTGTTTACATTGATGTAATCCATATCAAAGGCTGTGCTCTTTAATCTTCACCAGTAAATGTTTTAAGTCTTCTTCACTTTCAGCAAGCAAGGTTGTATCATCTCCATAATGGAGGTTGTTAATCAGTCTTCCTCCAATCCTGATGCCACATTTTTCTGAATAGAACCAGCTTCTGGGATTATTTGCTAAGCATACAGGAGCTCTGGTAGCGTAGTGGTTACGAATCGGGCTGCGAACCTTAAGGTCAGCGGTTCGAAACTACCAGCTGCTCCACGGGAGAAAGATCAGGCTTTCTACTTCCGTAAAGATTTACAGCCTCGGAAACCCTGTACAGGGTCGCTATGGGTTGAAACCGACTCGACGGCACTTAACCACAACAACAAAACAGGTTGAATAAGTATGGTGAAATAACACAACCTTATCACACACCTTTTTTTAATTTTAAAACATTCAGTGTTCCGTGTTCTGTTTGAACAACTGCTTCGTGGTCCATGTACAGATTCCTTGTGAGCACAATTAAGTGTTCCGGAATACTCATACTTCGCAATGTTGTCCATAGCTTGTCGTGATCCCACACAATCGAAAGTCTTTGTGTAGTCAATAAATCTTTCTGAAATTGTCTGCTTTCAGCCAAGATTCATCGGACATCAGCAATGATAGCCCTCATTCCATGGCCTCTTCTGAATCTGGCTTGAACCTCTGGAAGTTTTCTGTCAGTCTATGATTGTAGCCGCTTCTATATTACCTTTAGCAAAACTTTACTCACATGGGATATCAAAGAGATTGTCCGATGATTTCCGCATTCTGTTGGGTCACCTCTTTTTGGAATGGGCACAGATATGGATCTCTTCCAATCAGTTGGCCAGATGGTTGTGTTCC
>NW_006408652.1:1910862-1921544 GCF_000296735.1 Chrysochloris asiatica | reverse complement strand
CTTTTCCTTCTTTCTTGTCTTCTCAATGACTCTTTGCTTTCTTCCTGTATGATCTTCTTGATGTCATCCCACAATTCTTCTGGTCTTCAGTCTTTAGTGTTTAGTTGATCAAATCTGTTTTTCAGATGATCTATAAATTCAGGTGAGATATATTCAAGGTCATATTTTGGCTCTCGTGGACTTGTTTTCATTTTCTTCAGTTGCAGTTTGAATTTGCATATGAGTAATTGATGGTCTGTTCCACAGTCTACCCCTGGCCTTGTTTTCACTGAAAATATGGAGCTTTTCCATGGTCTCTTTCCGCAGATGGAGTCAATTTGATTTCTGTGTATTCCATCTGGTGAGGTCCATGTGTATAGTTGTTTTTTATGCTTTCTAAAGAAGGTATTTGAAATGAACGAATCATAGGTTTTGCAGAATTCTATCATATGTTCTCCAACATCATTTCTATCACCAAAGCCATATTTTCCAACTACTGATGGATCCTTCCTCTTTGCTCCCAACCTTTGCGTTCCAATCACCTGTAATGATCAATACATCTTGATTCAATATTTGATTAATTTCAGATTGAAGAAGTTGGTAGAATTCTTCTGTTTCATCCTCACTGGCTTTAGTGATGCATAAATTTGGTGCATAAATTTGAATAATAGTGTAGTATCAACTGGGTTTCCTTGTAGGCTCATGGATATTGTCCTATAACAGACAGTGTTGTACCTCATGACTGATCTGGATATGTTCTTTTTGACGATAAATGCAACACTATTCCTCTTCGATTTCTTATTCCTGACATAATAAACCATGTGGTTGTCAGATTCAAAATGGCCAATATCAATCCATTTCAGATCACTAATGCCTAAGATATTGATGTTTATGAGTTCCATTTCATTTTTGCAACTTCCACTTTTCCCAGATTCATACTTTGTACATTCCATGTTCTAATTTTCAATGGATTTTTACAGATGCTTCTCTTCATTTGGAGTTGTGCCACATTAGCAAATGAAGGTCCCGCAGGCTTTTCTCCATTCATGTCACCATGGTCAACTCTACTTTGAGGAGGCAGCTCTTCCCCAATTGTATTTTGAGTGCCTTCCAACCTGAAAGGCTCATTTTTCTGGCCCTATATCTGATAGTGTTTATCTGCTATTCTTAATGTTTTCAGTGACTAAATATTCCGAAGTGGTTCATCACTCTTTCTTCCTAGTCTGTCTTTGTCTGGAAGCTCATCTGAAACCTGTCCACCATAGGTGTCGCTGCTAGTGTTTAAAATACCGGTGGCATAGCTTTCAGAATCACAGCAACTCATAAGCCACCACAGTACGACAAACTGTACTCTACTTTAAAACTTTAGTCTTAAGTATAATTCTTAGAATTAGTTTGTCAGTTTCCATCAAATTTTATGATGAATTACTTTTATAGAATTTCTTGCCCTGTTGGTTTGAATTTTTTGGTGTAGCATTTTATTTATGAAGTACTGGATTTGATCTCTTAGAATTTCATTTTGGATTTATTGCATCTAAAATTCTGTGAATTTTTTTTTTTTTTCTTCTGCTGTTCAGGTCTTATTTGGAGATCCACATTTGTTCTATGCAGAACACTGTTTGTAAAATGAGTTAGGTAGTTTTCCTTCAATTCTTTATTCAGAAAATATCAGAAATCTTTTTGATAAAAACTGGAGTTTATATTCCCTAAATAATGTACAAAACTAACTGACAAATTATAATTAATTAAATATCTTTAGTTATTTCTCTACCTTTTGCAGACTTCTACTTCTTCTTGACTTTAGTGCCATAAAATAGTCTTTTTCTACAAAACTATTGACTTTGTATAAGTTTATGAATATATTGGAGCAAAGTTGCATTTTTTTTTCATTCAAGATTTCTTTCTTCTGCCAACATTTTCCCCTACTTAATCTTTTTTCTAAATATTGAATAATTTAGATATTATATAATATTTTCAGAAGTTTGGATATTTCACAGTTTTGATTGTGTTGATCATCTCAGTTGTAATTTTTTTTGTCCTATTACACAGAGCTCTCACCATCAGTTTACTTTGTCTTTTCCATTTATTTCATATGTTATTTATATCAAGTTACTATTTATTTTTATAATCTTCTGAATGTATAATTTAGTTTAATATTTAGTATATCATCAATATGTAAAAAATGCATCTGTACTGTACCATGATATATGTGTTCTCAAAAAACACTTGCTTTCTACAAAATGATGTACTAAAAATAGCAAGTTTTTTGTTATCAAAAAAAGGGGAGATCACACAAAAACCATGAAACTTTGTAACCAGAATACTAACATTAGTAATAAAACTCTTTAATAAAAGTATCAATACAAATAAAAAGCCATGTTAAACTCCGAATAAAAACAATGGCTGTAGTAAATGTGGAACCCTAACTTCTAAAAAAATGTAAACAGCTTGATGGTAGGTAATGTATATAAGAGTAGAGAGAACTGAGTTATGGAATAAAAAAGACCAACATCTGAAAGATCTAAAAGAACAAACTAATAAGCACCTCTCATATAGACTAAATGTCCCAAGAAAAATAGGCCGAACAGGGGCATTTAATACATCATTGTCTTCCTGCACAGCTTCCGTGCCCAGCTGGGTTCAAGTACTTTGCTATTAGGAAACTGTAAATTATTATTGTGGTATAAAAAATACTGTATGTACTGACATGTTTTAATCACTGAGCTAATGTTACTTCCCTATTGATTAAACCCATATAATCTAATGCTTCATAAATGTGTTAGAAGATAACATTCTGTACTTTCCTTGTCATTTTTCTCTAATAGTCTATATTTTTCCTTTACATTTCCATTTTTCATGGATTATTTAGGATTATATAGTTTACAGTATAAATATAAGGGCTTTTTCTAAAGTGTAATTTCATTATTAATTTCTAATTGTATTATAATATATTAAAATAATATGGTCTGCATAATGTTGATGAGTTAAAATTTTCTAAGGTACCCATTGAAATCTATGTGGTGAATGTGTATTATGTGCCCATATATGGCATACAGACATATACAAAAATGCACAGATAGAAATACACACATTTAGTCTGTTTGTATTTGAAAAGGAAACAGGTTTTCTGTTTGTTGGATGACTGAATGTTACATTTATGCACACATTCATAACACAGGGGCCTTCAAAAAGTACATGGAAAATGGGATTAAAAGGCCATGGAAATTTTCCATGAAATTTTGAAGCCCCCTTGTGTTTGAATGTACATGAGTATATATATTTTATATTATTATTATTATTATTATTATTATTATATATTGTTGTTGTTAAGTGCTGTTAAGTAATTAGTTAAATAAATCTAATTATATTTACTATATTGCATATATATTTGTATATTTTATTTATATGTAAAAATATATTTTTCTCAATTTGCAAGGTCATTTGAAATGCAAGGTCAGAGGTTCAGACTCACCAGCCACTCTTTGGAAACCCTATATAGGGTTGCTATAATCAGAATGGGCTCAACTGCACTTAACGACAACAAAATCTTGAATACTGTTTATATATATATATAAATATTAGCTTTTGGCTTAGGATTTAGCATAGAAATAATGTGTTCTTAGCTTCCACGAGTTTATATTCTGGAGGATGCCTCTTTTCCCCTTACATTCACTTGGACAGATGGCTCATTTCTGACTGACTGATGCATGGTTGTACTTTATAGTTCAGGGGCTCCGTTCTTCTCCTTACTTACCTGAAAACGCATTGCCTATATTATGACTGTACTTCTGTTGTGGCAATGTAGGATCAACATTGGACTGAGAACCACAAGGTCAGCAGTTCAAACTCAGCAGCTGGTCCTTGAAAACAGGGTTGATGTGAGTTGGAATCGACTTGATGGCATCAACAACAACAACAACATACTATAACTAACACCTATAGTCCTGTCAGATAGTGGCCACCAACCATGCCCTTTTTTCATCTTATACTCATGTACCTAATCCTGATAAGTAGTATTCAATGGTCATTTATGATAGTAGAAATTCTAATATTTTATTAGACTCAGAGTGGGGACTTTTCAATACAATAAAAAAAAGTACAAGAGGACAAAAGAATTCAATGGTTAGGAATTTCAAGGACAGGTCATATAGTCTTGATTGGTAAGTGGAGTCCCTGGGTGTTGCAAACTGTTAAGCACTCAACTACTAAACAACATGGTAGCTCAACCCATCCCAACCCTCATGAATCACCTTGTAAGAAATGCCTGGTGATCTGATTCCAATATATCTTAGTCATGAAAACCTTACAGAGCGCAGTTCTGCTTCATGTATGGGGTCCCCATGAACTAGAATAAGCTCCATGGCAACTGGGTTTTTATGTTTTTGTTTTGTTTGCATTGGTGAGTTAAATGAAGATTAATTAAGAGAGTTGGCTTGATTAGGAGCAATCATCAGGTTCCTGAATTGCTGTGTTGGGACATCAGAAAGTAAGGCAGCTATAAGTGTAGAAAAAGAATTTGTCGTCAAAGGACAGTGTACCATACAGTATTCCTGGAACTGTACTGGATAATTACAAATCCCCCTTTCATTCTTAAGAACATACTGAATCAGGTAATAAATTATAAGGTCACTTATAAATTATATAGTTACCAGTCTTCTTAGACAATCATACATTTGTCCATTTGGCAGAGTGTGGTTGGTTACATGTTGCTGTGATGCTGGCAGCTATGCCACTGGTATTTTAAATACCAGCAGGATCACCCATGGTGGACAGGTTTCAGCTGAGCTTCCAGACTAAAATAGACTAGAAAGAAGAAGAAGCGGATCACTTCTGAATGATTAGCCACTGAAAACTCTATGAATATCAGTGGGACACTGCATGATACAGTGCTAGAAGATGATCCACTCAGGTTGTAAGGCACACAAAATATGATTGGGAAAGGTCTGATTCCAAAAAATGTTGTTAAGTGTCTTTGAGTTGGTTCTGAGTCATAACGTAGTGACCTGTTTAGGGTTTCCAATAAGTGACCATTGGGCTTCAACCCCTGACCTTGCAGTTCAAACTGACCTTGCATTCCAGTGCTTATCCTACAGCACAACAACAGGAGTCTAAAAATTAGAACTGACATAATGATATGGGTAGAGTAAAGCTTTCAGTATTTTCATTTGCAGATAGGGCACAACTCAAAATGAGAATAAA
Organism: Chrysochloris asiatica; assembly: GCF_000296735.1. NCBI lineage: Eukaryota > Metazoa > Chordata > Mammalia > Afrosoricida > Chrysochloridae > Chrysochloris > Chrysochloris asiatica. Next base: position 1,916,366 of record NW_006408652.1, on the reverse strand, counting down.
CAGCTGCAAACATCCATTAATAATCAGAGCATGGAATGTACGAAGTATGAATCTAGGAAAATTGGAAGTCTTCAAAAATGAAATAAGCACATTAAAACTGATATCCTAAGCATTAGTGAGCTGAAATGAATTGGTATTGGTCATTTTGAATCAGATACTCATATAGTTTACTATGCTGAGAACAACAAATTGAAGCAGAATGGCTCACATTCTTTATGAAAAAGAACCCATCTTGAAGGACTCAGCAAGATGGAAGACTGGCCCCAGATGAGATAAAGCCCCTGGTGAGCTTCAGGCCACAGTGAGCTACAACAGGCCCAGGGAGTTACAACCCCGGGTTAGCTCTGGCTCTGCGCGAACTAAAACCCCAGGGAGCTACCGACCCGGGTGAGTTACAGCACTGGTGAACTACGACTCAACCCAGGTGAGCTACAAAGGTCCCGGGGGGACTACGGCCACGGGGGAACTATGACTCTGGGTAAATTTTGGCACTGGGTGAGCTACGGGCTTGGGTGAACTACAACCCTGGAGAAGCCTGATATCCATGCAAAAGAATAATTATGGAAGCATATTCAAAACTTCGGGCTGCGAACCTCAGGGACAGCAGTTCAAAACTACCAGCTGTTCCGCGGGAGAAACATGAGGCTTTCTGCTCCCGTAAAGATTTACAGTCTCAGAAACCTGTACAGGGTCGTTATGAGTCAGAACCAATTCCACAGCATGTAACAACAACAACAACATTCAAAACTTCAAGCCTGAAGCAAGAGGCTTGATCCCTTGTGATGAGAGGTGGGAAGGGTGTGTGCAACTGTTACTTTTAAACTGTGCTCATTTCAAAGAGAGATGACCCAATGAAGTGCAGAAATCATGTAACAATATCATTAGTATCACATGTAAGTAAAATTTTTCTAAAGATAATTCCACAATGATTGCAACAGTAGTGACAGGAAACTGCTAGAAGTTCAAGACAGATTCTGATGAGGACTTGAAATAAGGAATATCATTGCTGATTTCAAATGGATCTTGGTTGAAAGCAGAGAATGCCAGGAAGATGTTTACCTGTGCTTTATTGACTCTATGCAAAAGTTTTTTGATTGATTAATTACAAGCTATGGGGCTCTGGTAGCGTAGTGGTTACGAATCGGGCTGCGAACCTTAAGGTCAGCGGTTCGAAACTACCAGCCGCTCCGCGGGAGAAAGATGAGGCTTTCTACTCCCGTAAAGATTTACACCCTCGGAAACCCTGTACAGGGTCGCTATGGGTCGGAACCGACTCGATGGCACTTAACAACAACAACAATGGGATATAGTGTGAAATGAGTATTCCAGAACACATTATTGTGCTCGTGAGGAGATTGTATATAGACCAAGAAGCAGTCATTCGAACAGAATACAGGGATACTGAATGGTTTAATATAGGAAAGATGTGCATGAGGGTTGTATTGTTTCCCCATACTTATACGAAGAAGAATGTGGCATTAGGATTGCAGTGAGAGTGATTAACATTCTGTCATATGCAAGTGACACAACCTTGCTTTCAGGGAGGGAAGAGGACTTGAAAGACTTCAGTATTGATTGCACCTCAATATAAAGAAAACAAAAATCCTCATAACTGGATCAATAAATGATATCATGATAAACGAACAGAAGATTGATGTTATTAAAGACCTCTTTTTGCTTGGTTCCACCATCAACACTCATGGAAGTAGCAATCAAGAAATTAGAAGACAGTTTGCATTGGGCTGTTCTGCTGCAAAATATCTCTAAAGTGTTTAAGAGCAAAGATGTTAGAGGACTAAGGTGTGCATGATCCAAGCCATGGTATTTTCAGTGGCCTCATATGCATATTAAATTTGGACAGTATATGAGGAAGACTTTTGAAGAATCAATGCATCTGAATTGTGGTCTTGGCAAAGAATATTGGCCGTACTGTGGGCTGCCAGAATAATAAACAAATCAGTCTTGGAAGAGGTACAACTAGAATACTCCATGGATGCGAGGATTGTGAGACTTCATCTCTCGTACTTTGAACATATTGTCAGGAGAGACCGGTCTCTGGAGAAGAGCATCATGCTTTGTAAAGTAGAGGATAAGCAAAAAAGAAGATACCCCTAATGAGATGCAGTGACACATTGGCAGCAACCATGGCCTCAAACATAACAATTGTGAGGATGGTCCAGGACCAGGCAGTGTTTCATTTTGTTGTGTATAAGTTGTAACCAAGTTGGGTGCACCTGACAACAATGTCATCTTAGAACTTCAGATTTGCACAGGGGATAGTCTCTTAATAAAACTAGGTAAACCTATAACCAAATCCTTTGTCATAAAGTCAATTCTGACTCACAGCATCCCTAATGGATCTAGTAGAACTGCCCCCATAGGATTTCAAAGGCTATAGTATTCATGGAAACAGACTGCCACTGCTACGTGTTCCTCTTGTAGAGCTGCTGGTAGGGTCAAGTCACTGATATTTTTTTATTTTTATTTTTTTTAGTTATAACAGATAAACTCTTAACTTCTATGCCATCAGGTTGCCTTCCTCTTAAGAAAGAGAATGTAATCAATTAATGGTCCCAAATGCTGCTAAGTTCTAAAATCCATCTTGAGTTTGTGCCAGGGTCACAAATCCCATGGACTGCACCTTCCTAATAAACAAATGATTGAGGAAGACCTATTCCACGGAGCCATGGTACTACATTTTTTTGTGTGTCTTTGTTTCTAGAACTTCATGGTTTTGCCAGATATCCCTTAGAGTGCACTGCAGTCTAGATTGTTTACAACCAGCCTCTCAGAACCAGAGTAGTATGGCAATTTAACAACTCTCCCACTATCCCTAGCTCCCTCTATATTCTCTTTCACATAGGCAATTCCCCTAATCAATTCCTTGCTCATTTGATTCTTTCTTAGTATTTGTTTCATGGAGGACCCAGACTAAACCAAGTGATACTTAGTGTGGTCTGAAACAATAAGAAAAAAATATGGGGATTGTGGGCTGACTCAACTATTACCCACCCCATATTTCTTCCCCAGGGGCAGATTACCCATAAGCAAGATAAGTCCAGATTTATTAAATTTGTAAATATGTGTGTATATATATATATATATATATAATCACCATAGATTAACTAGTAAGCACAAGTAAGCCGCTGTTTACCTTGCTTATCAGGTACTCTGTCCCTGTCAGAGATTGAAAAGAGGTTTGATTCTACAGGAAGGTGCTGTGGGATTGTGAGAAAGACATATGCCAGGCTTATCTAGAAGCAGAATCTTTGATGGCATGAAAGCGTTGTAAACACAAAGAAGCTTTTACTGATTGGATAATCAGATCTGCCCCTCAAAGGTGATTAAAACACCATCTTGATTGGTAGCATGTGTAGTCCTTGACACAAAAATTGTTCAATTGCTAAGTGCTTCACTGGGGGTGAACTGGGAAAATGTTTCCATGAAGGGGGATGATTTGCCAAGTGCAATGAAACAGGCATTTGGACTATATCAGGGGAAGAGTGCCTCCAAACACAGCAGAGTTAGCTGATTAACACTAAGTCCTATTGGCATGCTGCATAAGGATGATAAGAAACTTAGACCTGTTAACAAGCAGTTAATAGCTAAGTGCAAGAACAAGAGGACCTTGGTGGTAGCATATAAAGAAACCATCATCACCTGTAGCAGAAGGCTCAGAACTGTCAATGAACATTAAAGTACTAGGGGGCTTCAAAAGTTTGTTGAAAAATTCTATTACATTTTAATTCCATTTTTGCATCAACTTTTTGAATCCCCTTCATACATCTTTGTGTTATTGCAAGGGGTATGTTCTGCCCAGTGTGACTTGAATAGACCAATTTCAGGACATCAATGTGAAGAAAGATAGAACATTTTATTCCTGCTGGCCAGGCAAGAAACAGAGAGAACTTCGGTTCCTGCTCCCCACAGACAGAAAGTGTTACACTTTTATCAGGAAGTTATACATATTTATGAGGTATATATATTATTCTTTGAAGTAGCCCTGATGACACTGTAGGAAAAGCACTGGACTGCTAACTACAAGGTCGGCAGTTTGAAGTTCCAGTCATCACATTAAGGGTGAGTTAATTAAATGTTTGACATAATATTGCTGTTTTTGTTAAGTGCCGTCAAGTTGGTTCTAACTCATAGCAACCCTGTATAGGGTTTCCAAGGAGCAGCTGGTAGGTTTGAACTGCCAACCTTGTACAAATATAGCAGGCTAATTTTTAAGTTGATAATTTTTTTTTTATGGTCCACCAATGATGTTATAAATTTTGGTAGAAAAAAGGTTCCCCATATCTGCTATACAGGGTTAATTTCTGTTGGAATCAACTCGACAGAATTTAACAACACAACCTGTTCAGTGGTGTTGATCTAAGAGGTATTGGCTATACTACATACCCCTGCTTGTTGGGCCAGAAGAAAGTCCAAGGCTATTCTGCTGCCTAAAATTACTTTTGCCAAGAAATTGAGAAACTCTTGCTGGGTTTGTATGGCATTTGCAATACCAACTGCCATTTCTTCCAGAGTTTGAAACATTTTGAAGGGTATGTTCTGGTGTCAGTGACTCCATACCGAGGCAGAAAAATGGCTAAAAAAGTGTATCCTAGTTCTGGGTTTTTATTCCAAATGTTATGTCTATATCAGCCTTGTCCATTTGTGTTTGAGCTTTTCAATTTCTTTTAACTGTGAGAAAATATGTAATTGTTAGTCCAATGAATGAATGTATAAGGAGACTCCCGGCTTTCATAGTGTACACTGACCTTTCAGGGTTTTATATATGTCTCCCCATTGCCTTCTTACTTACATGCTTTCTGCTGAGAGATCTGAGCTTAATCTGACTTGCTTGCCTTTGTATGTGACACTTCTGTTTTCCCTGGCTGCTTTCAGAAATGTCTCCTTATCTTTGATTTTGGAGAGTTTGATTATGGTATGTCTTGTCGATTTTCTTTTGGGATCTATCCTTCCTGGGGTTCATTGAGCTTCTTGAATGTTTATCTTTTCACTTTTCAGGATGTTAGAGAAATTGTCTTCCAGTAGTTTTTCAACTATTTCCTCTGTGGAATTGTGTGATTCTTCTTGTTCTGGAATGCTGAAAATTCTTAGGTTATTCCTCTTCATGTTGACCAACATTAATCTTAGACCTTCTCCAGATTTTTTAATCCTTTTTTGTGTTTGCTCTTCTATCTTAGTGGTATTGAGAGATTTGTCTTCCAGATCACTGGTTCTGCCTTCCTTCTCATCTATTCTACTCCTCCGCCCTTTCAGAGTATTGTCTACTTCTGATATTCTGTTATTGATCATTTGGTCCTCTTTCTGTAGGTTTTGAATTGTTTCCAATGCTGTATCTATCTTATTTGATTGTTCCTGTAGTACTTTCCTGACTTCTTCCTTGTATTTCTCAACTCCATTGTAAAGTGTTTTGAAACATTTTATAATCGTTTTTCTGAATTCCTTCTCAGGCATTTCCAAGGCCTGCCCTCCTTCCAGAATGGAGTCCA
>NW_006408652.1:1903928-1910235 GCF_000296735.1 Chrysochloris asiatica | reverse complement strand
AAATTTCAAGATGGCACTGTTGGTTGTTATGCTATACCTCAGGCTTTAATTTAATTGTCAGCCTGTTTTGTTTTCAAACTCTTTTTCCCTCTCTACAGCCCTGTCCTGCCCTTTTCAGTATTAAAAACAAAAACAAAAACAAAAAAACTTTCAGGGCCTGTTCTTGGGCTAAGTATCTGTGTCCATGCGTGGCAGAAGAACCCACCAGTAGTGAGGGTGGGGGTGTCCACTTGCTCAGGCTCACCCTCTAATCACCCAAATGGAGGTGCTCAAATAGTGGGGGTGCCAATGACCAGATTAAAAAAAAAAAAAGAAAATCAGAACAAAGCAAAACCGACAAAGTATAATGTCCACCTTTGCTCCAAGGTTCCCGTGGTGTTTTTCCATAGTGCTTCTGCTCCCCTGCTTGGTCTTACCATTTGGTCTCACCCAAGATGCTGGCTCCAGGCCTCTGAGCCTGTCAGATTCAAAAGTACACAATTTCTTACTTCTGCTTCAAGTTCCAGTAGCTATAAGCCTTCAAACTTTTAAGATATTCCTAGCTCTGTGGTTCCGTTTTGGAGCTCTACCCTAGATATGCTTTGCCTGGTATTCTGTGATATGGTTGACAGCGAACTTCACTGCACCTCCGCCCTAGCCGCCATCAAGCCCCGCCTCCTTCCAGATACATACAGTCCTGTTCTGGCCTCTTGACTGTCTGATTCAGTATTAGGGTGACCTGGTTTAGAGTGGCAGTAGTTGTCTAAAAGCACAGCCTGATAATGTACCAGGTTTCCAGTAGTCAGTTCTAACCCATATTGATCCTATGCTGAACAGAATGAAACACTACCTGGCCCTACACCATCCTTAGATTTGTGGCTATATTTTAGACCATTGTTGGTGCCACTGTGTCAGTCCATCTTGCTGATGTTCTTCTTTTTTTTACATTGATTCTCCACTTTACCAAGCCTCATGTCCTTCTACAGGAATGAGTTCATTCTGATATATTGTCTGAAGTATAAAAGACAAAGTCTCACCATCCTGTCTTCTAAGGAGCATTCTGGCTGTACTTCTTCCAACACAGATGCGTTTGTTCTTCTGGCAGTCTATGATATTCTCAGTATTTTTTTCCAACACCATGATTCAAATGCATCAATTATTCTATGGTCTTCCTTATTCATTATTCCAATTTCACATGTATATAAGATTGCTAAAAATACCATAGCTTTGGTCAGGCACACCATCATTCTCAAAGTAATATCTTTGCTCTTTAACACTTTAAAGAGGATTTGTGCAGCAGATTTGCCTAATGCAATATGCTCAATATTTTGCTTCCATGAGCGTTGATTGTGGATCTAAGAAAAATGAAGTCTTGGACAACTTTAATCTTTTCGCTATTTATCATGGTATTAGTACAGTTGTGAGGATTTTCATTATGTTTACATTGAGGTACAATCCATACTTAAGGCTGTAGCCATTGATCTTCATCAGTAAGTATTTCAAGTACTCTTTACTTCTATAAAGCAAGGTTACATCATTTGTATACTGCAGGTTATTAATGAGTTTTCCTCCAATCTTGATGCCACATTCTTCTTCAAAAAATCCATCTTCTCAGATTATTTGCTCAGTTTATAGACTGAATAAGTATGATGAAAGGCTACAACCCTGGTGTACACCTTTTAAACTATAAAGTATTCCCTTGTTCTGTTCTATCAACTGCCATCAGTCTGACACTTCTGTCCCCTGTTGAGTCATGACATTTTGGGGGTACTTTTCAGGTCTGGCTCTGTTAGGACATTCTTTAAGTACACTGGTTTATTTCAAAGCTTAGTTGGAGACTTTCTCAAAGTGAACTCTGGGAGGCCTTGGCTTACTGATTGTTGGATTGGCCAAGTGGCAGCATCGATGGACTCAAGCATGGCAACAATAGTGAGGTTGGCCCAGGATCGAGCACTGTTTCGCTCTGCTGTGCATGGGGTCGCTATGAGTCGGTTCCAACTTGATGGCACCTAACAACAACAACAACAATATCTAACAGTAAAATTAAACATTTATTTACCAACTCCACGGCACATAACAACCACAACAACCAAGTGTAGTAAATTCACTGATTGTACATACTGGCTGTAGATGCTTGTTACCTTGTGTCAGTATTTATATTTTGGACAGGTCATCCTTCAGCCAATCAGGAGCCATCTCAGCCATTGCCTGGCTATGAGAGAGGATAAACGCGTGTGGTATCTTTTTCTCACAGAGCTGGATAACTCCTTCTGGAAAATCCTTCTTGATGTCTTCATAGTATTTTTTTGGCCACATTTTTTACCACAGTAAAATGTACGCATAGATAAATGTTTCTTTATGGTTTCATTGTCTTTCTTTACCACTTGTACCATTTCTTGGCTTTCAACGTAGGCAGCTTTTGTGAGGCAGAATGGATCCAGTGGACTCCTGCACGTACACTCATCTGCTATGCTTCTCTCTTGACTGATAGTTCTGATTATGAAGGATTTGATGCTCTCACGCAATGGTTTCAATAATATGTAGCTAATAGAATAGAGAGCATATCAAAACCAGCACAATAATGGGGTGGCAATCTTGCCATTGGGTGACAGTGACATAGGCTCAATTGTTGGAAAGAACATCAAGGAGTGGATTACTGGAAGTTCAGGAGCATATTTCAACATATGAAGGGAAATATAGCAGCCAATTGAATGGCCAATGAGCGTAAGTTTCATTTGCTTTGACACGTAAGTTCTCAGGAAAGCTAATTTATGTTTTGTTTGACCTTGGAGTGCATTGTTGTTGTTGCTGTTATGTGCCGTGGAGTCGATTCAGACTCACAGCAACCCTGTACAGGGTTTCTGAGGCTGTAAATCTTTATGGGAGCAGAAAGCCTCATCTTTCTGCCGTGGAACCGCTGGTAGTTTCGAACTGCTGACCTTGAGGTTCGCAGCCTGATTCGTAGCCGTGTTACCAGAGCTCCTTATGTCCTTAATCTCTTGAGTATTTGAATCATCTGAGGCTGGAGGAATCTTTTTTGTCTTTGGGGATGAAGGAATGCCCAGCATGACTGATAATCCACACTGGAAAACGTTTGTTTGTCAAAGAATACAAAGTTTTTGCAAGTGACAAATAAAAGTTAACAAAACTTAGGTTACCAGTAATAATTAAAATAAGCACCTTAGGCCTATAGGCACCTTGATCATTAAAGAGGTAAGTCCAGGGCCCACATTTTAGAACAAAACAAATTATTCATGCACAGGGATTTCTTCCTTGATTTCTGAGTCCATTTCTTAGAAATTATAAAATTCCTCAAATTAATAATCCAATTTCCTGTATCAAGGACCTGTCCGTCTAGAACTTCCCAGCTGTTCTGGAAAGAACCGGCAGCATTCTACATGGATAGATCCTTGATATAGGAAAATAATTATCATAGAATGCTAAAATAAGTGGGTAGAGTATAATGAGAAACAGGAATTATTACATAGGCTCAGAGTATCTGTCCCAAGATGCTTGCTAACTATAGAGTTAAAAATAATGACTTTACAGTGGAGAGACTGAGCAAATATCATGTACCCAAATAATCAATGTTAACATCATCACATAAGGGACAAATCAACATAAGCTCTCTCATATGTTGCACTTAAAGGGACACATGTCTTTTATTTTGTCTCTTTCCAAGAATGTATAAGACTAATGGAATCATGGAGAAACTTCAGGCAAACCCAGGTATTAGAATAATCTATAAAATAGCTGGCTGACACATGACATCAACATGAGTTGAAATCAACTTGATGACAGCAATCTTCAAATGTGTCAAGGTCAATAAAGACTGAGAACCTATTTAAGATGAAAGGAAACAAGGAGACATGAAAAATAAATACAATGTCTGATCCTGGACTGAATCCTGTAGCAGAAAACATTAGGACAACTGGTGAAATCTGAATGTCTGTATATTAGGTTATAACTTAACAATAATGGTAGTTTTCTGGTTTTAGTAATTGCACTGTGGTTTTGCAAGATGTTAATACTGTGGAGTCTAGGTGTTGTGCTCATGGGAATGTTTCTATAATTGCAACATCACACTATATCTCTCTATCTCTATCTCTATAGCAAGCCAAAATGGAAAGAGGAACAATAATAGCATGTGACAAAAATAAAATAAATAGTAAAGTAGTAGACATACATCTAAAACAATAAAAATAGAAGAATCTACTGTCATCGAGACAATTCCAATGCATAGTGACCCTGTAGGACAGAGTAGAGGTGCTCCATTGGGTTTCTAAGGCTGTAAATCTTTATAGAAGTAGACTGCATCATCCTTCTCCCAAAGAATACCTTTTGGGTTTGAGCTATTGATATTTCATTTAAATCCCAATGCTTAACCCACTGCTCCACCAGCACTCCTGGCATATGCCCAATCATATCCAAATATACATTGAATGGAAATGGATTAAATGTATTAATTAAAATTCAGAGACAACCAACTCTATTTTATCTATAAAAGATTAAATTGAATTATAAAAACACAGAACATAAATAAAAAGATTGAACAGATGTGCCATTCAAAAAGTAAGATTAAGAAAGTTGGAGTGATTATATTCTATAAGGTAAAGATTATTTCAAGACAAGTACTACTAGGAAAAAGAAAAACAAAACAGGAAATTCATTATAATAAAAGGAATATTCCATCAGGAACACATAACAATCTTGTTTATATTACCTAATTACAGAACTTTGAAATGCAAGAAGCGAAAACTGACTGAACTAAAAATAATAATTAAACTTCAGTAATTAAATTAGATGAAAATTCAGTAAGGACACAGAGGATTAAAAAATCATTGTCTTCACCTTGAAAAAATTGACTGGTATAGTACTCTATGCCAGACAACAGCTGGATGTACTAATTTCAAGTGCTCGTGAAATGTATACCAAGATATATGCCGAGTAATAATATCCACTTCAATAAATTTCAAACTGTTCCAACTGTATAGAATATTTGTATATATTCTGACTATAATGGAATCCTGGTGCAGCGCTATAGGATAAGCACTGGATCGCAAGGCCAGTTTGAACTTCAAGGTCAGACGGTCAAACTCACCAGCCACTCCTCGGAAACCCTATACAGGGTCAGAACCAACTTGATTCCACTTAACAACAACAACATGACTTTAGTGGAGTCCTGGTGTAGTGCTATAGAATAAGCAGTAAACTGCTAACTAATAGGGTTTTGGTTCAAGCTCACCAGCTGCTCTTTGGAAACCTTATACTGGATCACTGTGAGTCAGAACTCACTTGATGGCATTTAACAACAACAGCATGAGTTTAACAAATAAAATAGATATCGGTAATTATAACTTATCTAGAAAATCCTCAAAGAATAGACTTTACAAAATACATACTTCTAAGTATCTCTTATGTCAAAGAAGAAATCAAGAGTATTTTTAACTGAAGTATAAAGAAAACATATTAAATTTTGTGAGTTGTAGGTAATACAATGCTTCAAAAAATTTGTGTTTAAATACCTATATTAAAATCAATTCAAATATTTAGATTTTCTCCATAACAATCTAAAAAAGTAGAGCAAAGAAATAACAAGAAATAGGAATGATATAATATGGAAGAGAGAATCCACAAAAAGAGGGAAAAAAATGTGTTGCTTTGAAAAGATTATTAAAACCTATGGAAACAATGATTAGTGAAAAGAAAAAACAAACACATTTTCAATATTCACTTAAAGAGGAAACGTCAGTACAGATCCGACAAATATTAAAAATATGATAAACCTATGACAAACAAGTTAGTACCAATTATTTTGACAATTTAGATGTATTGTCATTTTTTTTTTAAGTTTTTATTGTGAGTTTTTTTTAAGATTTATTGCGAGGTTTACATGGGAGAACATCAGCTTTACACTCATCCTAAAGTATTTCGTTTCATTGCAATGGTTACAATCCCCTCCTTGCATTATCAAATAACCCCAAAGGGGACACCACACAGCCCCTCTGCTCCCCGGGCTGTCAGCACACAGCCCTTCTTCCTCCCTGAGTCCAATGTCCCTAACCACTCCATCTGTCCACATCATCATGTCTGTTTCCATCCCTGGTGTCACTGCCTTTCCGGGTAGGGTCCCACTCTCCATTCTTCTCACTTGATGGTCCCAGGGACCTCCGTTCCTGGGCTGAAAAATCAATCACTCTCCTCCTTTTGTCAAAAGACATCTACCTCTATATTTCCTAGCCTCACAGTCAGTCCCTGATGGCAATTATTCACTAGTGTACCACAAGAGTCTTATCCCCATTTCCTTTCGCCAGCCAGGTCCCAATGG
>NW_006408652.1:1899604-1900215 GCF_000296735.1 Chrysochloris asiatica | reverse complement strand
TTTGTTATGGTTCTGTTCAAGTTTTCTACTTCACTCTGTGTAAGTTTTGATAGGTCGTGTTTTTCTAAAAATGCATCCATCTCTTCTAAATTTTCAAATTTGTTGGAGTACAACTCTTCATAGTATTCTGTTATTATGCTTTTGATTTCGTTTGTTTCCATTGTGAGATCGCCCCTGTGTTTTCTAATACGAGTTATTTGTGTCTTCTCCCTCTTTTATTTTGTTAGGTTTGCCAACGATTTGTCGATTTTATTAATCCTTTCAAAGAACCAGCTTCTTGTCCTGTTGATCCTTTCTATATTTTTTTCTATTTTCCATCTCATTTATTTCTGCTCTTATCTTTATTATTTCTTTTCTGTTGGTTCCGATAGGTTTTCTCTGTTGGTCAGTTTCTAATTGTTGGAAGTTCTGTGTTAATGTGTTAATTTTGTTTATTTCTTCTTTTTGTATATGCACATTTATCTCAATAAATTGTCATCTCAGTACCACTTTTGCCATGTCCCAAAGATTTTGGTATGCTGTATATTCCTTCTCGTTTGTTTCTAGGAACTTTATGAATTCACGTTTAATTTCTTCTTTTACCCAGTCACTTTTCAGCAGGGTGTTATTCA
>NW_006408652.1:1898345-1899504 GCF_000296735.1 Chrysochloris asiatica | reverse complement strand
TCTTTCTTCTTCTAGTCAAGTTCTGATCATCCAGCCATTGAAGCCAGGTCAAGTGGGTACTATCTGCAAGTATGGGTGTTCTTGTTCATCTCCCCTCACTTCATATCAGCTGGACACTTTACTCTCTGCTCTAATCCTCCCAGGAGTCCCAGGTCTTGCTGTACGGCTGGCCATCCAGATCTTCACCCGGGTTCATGGGGGTCTATTGAATGTGGTTGGACTTAGCTCACAACTTTATTGCTGTTTTTTCCCCCTCTTACTTTATCAGTGACAAACGTGGTCACCAGCCAGACCACATACCTGCTCATGTATTCCCCTTGAGTCTCAGTCTTGGAAGGCGGTTTGCTCTGAGGGGTCCCAACCACGTGCCTTGATAGATCCTGGGTGTACAGTTTACTTGTTCTTATAGTAATCAATCAGGCTTCCATTATTGTTTTGGATTTTTCCTGGCAGTCTTTCTTTCATGAAGTATCTTCTGTTCTTCTGGCCACTCCAGGCTGGTCTACTCATCCTTTCCAGTGGAAATTTCCTTCCTTAGTCAGTTCTGGATGGGGTTCTGGATTCTATCTATGGTCTTGTGCAAGGTAAAGGCTCCACAGAAAGCATCTTACACTGGGCAACTTCTAGCCCCTTTAAGGTATTCCAATGAGTTATAGGCTGAAGATGGATTTATAAGTTTTCTGTAGTGATGATTCTGGCTCTTCCTTTCTACCCCCCTCAAGTGTCTATTTTACAATGGTAGGCAAGGGAAACAAAGATTCAACAGACAGCCAAGTATCTTAACACTATTCCCGTCTTTTACCCCTTCAAACCATGCCTCAATCCCTGTATCCCAGAGCCCTGTTGTTCCAAGATTGCGCATACATTGTCATTTACTTCTGTCCCACTTAGCCCATGTAAAGAACCTGCCTAACTGTTCTCCCATCAGCCTTGTTCTACCAATCACCTCCCCCTTCTTTTGTATTGCCCCCCCACCCCCTAGCCCCACCCCAAGCTATCCTGTGTCTATTCCTTACTCTGTGCTCTATCTTCACCCTCCCTCCCCTCCTCTCATCCCATACATGTTAGTGATCAGCAAATGCATATATATATCATTTTTTCCCCTTTTAGTATGGTTTCTTTTTCTTACTCTTTTACAATAATGGTCTTATGCAATATT
>NW_006408652.1:1896697-1897994 GCF_000296735.1 Chrysochloris asiatica | reverse complement strand
TCTTTTGAGGTCTATCCTTCCTGGGGTACGTTCAGCTTCTTGAATGTTTATCTTCACATCTTTCAGGATGCTAGGGAAATTTTCTTCCAGAAGCTCTTCAAAGATCTCCTCTATGGACTTCTCTGATTCTTCCTGTTCTGAAATGCCAATAATTCTTAAGTTGTTCCTCTTCATGTTATCCAGCAGGAATCTTAGACTCTCTTCAGATTTTTTTTTTTATCCTTTTTGCTGCTTGCATTTCTATCTTAACAGTATTAAGAGATTTGTCTTCTAGCTCGTTAGTTCTGGCTTCCATCTCTTCTAGTCTGCTCCTTCCCCCTTTCAGTGCATTGTCCATTTCAGATATTTTATGATTAATCATCTGGACATCTTTTTGCAGGTTTTGGATTGTTTCCATGCTGCATCATTCTTGTTTGATTACTTTTGTAGTACTTTCCTGACTTCATCTTTGTTTTCCTCCACTCCTTTTGGAGCATTTGAATTTGTTTCCATAGCATTCTTCTGCATTCCTTCTCAGGCAAATCCAAAACCTGCTCTTCCTCTTCTGGGGAGCCTTTGTCTGTCTCTAGCACATTTGTCTCAGTTACTCTTTTCTGTTTGGGGACATGTTTTCAGATAATTTGCTCTGTTTGAGATCTTTTGCTTGTCATTTCCAGTAGTTATATGGGTTTTTTAATGCTTGAATGGACTTTTGTTGCTGTGTTATTAAACTTGCTGGGTATTTCTTGGTGGATATGATCAGGAGATAGGCTTCCCTTTTCACATGTAATGTTTAACAGATGTTACTGGCTCTTGTCTCAATGGTGAAATATTATGGGGTATGCTTGTAGATTGGCTATATGACCACAATTGCTATCTCTTCTTGGGTAACATTGGGAGAACAAGCTCCCACTTCCAAGAAAAATGTGTGATCAAAAGGACCAAAAGCAGAAGCAATGTAAGAGCAGAGACAAAAACCACCACTTTGAAACAAAAATAAAACTGTGACCAACTGTCCAGTCACCTTGCTACACAGGCAGTGTGTGTGCATTGTAGAAGCTTCCAGTAGTGGGTGGGGGTGTCCACTCATTCAGGCCCCTCCTCTATTCTCCATTGTGGAGGTGCACAGATAGATTTTGAGAAGTTAATGGGAGAAAGATTGTCCACTAATTTTGTCTCTGAAGGTCAATTAGGTATCTGCATGTGCACACCCTAATTCACAAGATAGTTGTGTCCTTTTATGTTGGCTTTTTACTGATTATTCTATGGTTAGTCTGTCAGACCTGACGGCCCTGCTTTTTTCTTGCTAGTTAGGCTG
>NW_006408652.1:1895435-1896597 GCF_000296735.1 Chrysochloris asiatica | reverse complement strand
GTAATTTTGGGATTCATATTTAGGTCTTTAATCCATGCTGACTTGATTTTTGTATAGTGTGTGAGGTGAAGGTCTTGTTTCAATCTTTTGCATATCGCTTTCCAGTTATGCCAGCACCATCTGATAAAGAAACTAACTCCTCCCCATGTAACATACCTAGGCACTTTGTCGAAAATCAGTTGGCTCTATGTGGATGGGTTAATTTCTGGATTCTCAATTCTGTTCCATTGATCAATGTATCTTTCATTGTACCAGTACCAAGCTTTTTGACCACTGTAGATTTTGAAATCGGGGAATGAGAGGATTCCAACCTTGTTGTTCTTCTTGAGCAGTGCTTTGCTTATCCTGGGTCTCTTTCCTTTCCATATAAAGTTAGCAATTGTCTTTTCCATTTCTTTGAAGTATGTCACTGGAATCTGGATTGGGTTTGCATTGTATGTGTAAATTGCTTCGGATAGTATTCACATTTTCATGATATTGAGTCTTCCTATCCAGGAAAATGGTATGTTCTTCCACTTTTGTACGTCTCTGTTGGTTTCTTATAGTAGTGTTTTGTAATTCTCTTTGTATAGGTCCTTTGTTCCTCTGGTTACATTTATTCCTAAATATTTCATCCTTTGGGCGGCTATTGTAAATGAGATTTCTTTCCTAATGTCTTTTTCAATGCTGTCATTGTTACTACAGAGGAATCCAACTGATTTTTGTATGTAGATCTTATACCCTGCCACTTTGATGAATCTTCCAATGACATCTAGTAGCTTTTATATTGAGTCTTTGGGGTTGTCTGTGTATAGGATCATATCATCTGCAAATAGAGAGAGTTTTATTTCCTGTTTGCCAATTTGGATGCCTTTAATTTTCCTATCTTGCCATATAGCTCTGGTTAATATTTCCAAAACAATATTGAAAAGGAATGGTGACAAAAGGCATCCTTGTATGGTTACCATACACAGAGGGAAGGCTTTCAGTTTCTTTCCATTGAAAGTGATGTATGCTGTTGGTTTTGTATATGCTGTTGATTATGTTGAGGAATTTCCCTTCAATTCCTACTTTGTTGAGTGTTTTTATCAGGAATAGATGTTGGATTTTGTCAAATGCCTTTTCTGCATCAATCGATATGATCATGTGGTTCTTTTCCTTTTTCTTACTTATGTAGGGGATT